>NW_024070196.1:24388321-24789870 GCF_014754425.2 Oryx dammah
TCATCAGACATTCTCAAAACAATATCTGCTGGCATCTAGTAACTGCAACCTTACACTTTATAAAACTAGCTGGAGACTTGTAGGCAACTGGCTACTTGGCTACAAGTCTCCCCAAAGTGCCAGGTCCAGGCTGGGTTTCAGGCCCATTCTTCTGAAAAAAAAAAAAAGTGAGTTTTACTTTGTTTATTAAAATTCCATTTGTCACTCTTCTAACTATTTTTAATTGGGTCTGTTACACTAAAATGGCAGACCAAGGTATTGAAATTTTAATCATACAAGACTCAGATCTAGGACTTGGAACTCAGGAATACTTCCAGTTCAGTGTCTATTCTCCAAACTGAGGCAGCCCTAGCCCCATTTTGACAGCAAGTTATCAGAGTCATAGTTGCCCAGTTCCTTGAATTAAAGCTGAGCAGGACTCCGAAAGACTCTGGAGTACGGATCCCTTCTGTGTTCCCTATTTCTTGTTTGTAGGACAAAAACATTTATTCAGCTTCCTTGACCTTTCCTGAGTCCTAAAGAGCAGACTCAAGCAGTCGTTAATCAGGGAAGGGAGGGGATACAGAAACAGAAGAGGAAGAATCAATTCATGGTACAGCCTTGAGACAGGGTCCTGGTTACTACTCAAAAAAATAGGCTTAATAATGTCTTTGAGTTCTACAGAACCAGGGCCCCGACCCAGGTGGAGGACGGTTACTTCAGGCTGAGCACAAGATTTCTGGAGCACCACTCTGTTGCCTCACCACCAACCAGTCAGAAAATGTTACACACTCTACAGCCCTCACCCCAAATGTTGCCTTCTGTTTCTGGGGGCCAGTGATGACCATTATATTAGGTATCCTGTTTGGCCCCTGTCTATTTCATTTCTGAGAGGAGCCAACAGTTTCAAGCTAAATTGCTGTTATTACAAGGGTGAATGCTGGTTTCAGGCAAAGAATACCTCAAATTAGATCAGATAGAGAGAGATTTCTGCTCTGCTAGGCAGTACTACGCCCATGCACAGCAGGAGAAGTTACAGAAGAAAGAGACCTCTGCCCCAGTTCCCAAGAACTATCTTGAGTATGGAGTCTCTCAGGAGGAGTTGTTAGGGGAAGTACACAGACTGAAACCGCCCACTCTGGCCAGGATCCCTAGTAACCATTTGCATAAATTGTTTTATGACAGGAGGTCCTGGTAATGAAAATGGAACTAATAAGCCACCACCAACCAGAATAGTTTTGGAAAGGTCAAAAGGAGACACCACATGTCCGTCTACCTACCAGAATCCCTCTCACTAGCGCCACCTTAGCTGAGCAGTGCATGCACCACCAGGAAGGACTCTGAGTCAGAATGATTGGCCAAAGACAACCTGAAAACTAATCCCACCACCATAAAACCCGAGATTGCAAGCCACATGGCAGAGCAGTTCTCCTGTGTTCCCTTATCCTACTGCTCTCCATCCGGGTGCCCTTTCCTGATAAAACCTCTTGCTTTGTCAGCACATGTATCTCCTCAGACAATTCATTTCCGAGTGTTAGACAAGAGCCCAGTTCAGTTCTGGCCCTGGAAGGTGTCCCCCTTCCTGCAACAAAATCAATCCTGAATATTCATTGGAAGGACTGATGCTGAAGCTGAAGTTCCAATACTTTGGCCACCTGATATGAAGAACTGACTCCTTAGAAAAGACCCTGATGCTGGGAAAGATTGAAAGCAGAAGGAGAAGGGGATGACAGAAGATGAGTTGGTTGAATGGCATCACTGGCTCAATGGAGATGAGTTTGAGCAAGCTCTGGGTTGGTGATGAAGGGGGAAACCTGTCATGCTGCAGTCCATGGGGTCACAAAGTCAGACACGACTGTGTGACTGAGCTGAACAGAACTGAATTTCATAGGCTAATGAGTAGGAGGATTATTCCAAGTATTCTGGAGAAGGGGCCAAGATTTCCAGGAATTGGGCCGTTGCTCACTTTTTGGTCTTTGACGGACCACTTTGGAACTGTCATGGTGCCTCTGGGAGTGTCACTTAGCATGCTGGTGTGTTATAGTGAGTGCATACTGAGGATCAAGGTCTAGTCGAAGCTGACTTGTCTGCCATCTTGCACCCACTTGTCATTCTTCCAAAAGTTGTGCCCTGCCCCCTTCATTCATGTTTCAAAATTAGTTTTCTAAAATATTTAAAGGGTTGAAAGTATTATTATTTTTTGCCATAACTAAAGAAGCTGGCAATGCTCTTTTTGTATAGATTTTCCTAGCATTTATTGTGAAAGCAGTCTCATCTTACTAATCAAGTATACAGGAAAATTCAAGTTCTAAGATTTTCTCTGTATCATGGGAAAAAGTTATTTTTTTTATTTTTAAAAAATATTTTATTGAAATAAATCCAATATACATTACAAATAAATCAAAATTATTTCTAAAAACAGTTCTTAAAAATGCATTGGAGGAAATTAAAATTTAAAAAATATTAATAAAATTGATGTCAGAAATAGTTAATAACAGTAGAAAAGGAATTTAAGACTGTGAATATATAAGGTTATAAGCTTGCATATATTCCTGGAATAAATAATCATTATAGTAATTCTATTCTGGGACCTTTTTATAGTAGTGATTTTTGTTTTTTCTTTATTGATGGAATGCATAGCTATTCTGCTTTCACTGTCTGGTGATGGTCTCATGTTTGTATACATATTGTGAAATGTTGTTATATTTTGTATACAATTTGTGAAAAAAAAAACATAAGTAGTACAGAAAAATAATTTCCTTATATATTCTTTAAGAAAAAAAGAAAAGCTAATTTTTTTAACCTCCCTGAACTATTGAACAGGATACTTTGGAACATGTATTAGTAATGTCACAAATAGCTTACATAGTAGCCATGTATATCTTATAGCCAAAGTACCTAAAATCATAAAACTAACTTAAACCATTTTTTCACTTACTAGCTTTATAATATTTCCTCTATCTTTGTAAATAAAGATATCACTTTTCTTACCAATGACATTGAAAAAAACTATTGAAGGATATCAAAATCTACCACCCCAAAATATGCCTCTCTGACATATTATTTTGAACTAAAGACAATTGAGAAGAAACAGATACAAGAAAATCTCTTTGCTTTATCTCTATTTCAGTTCAGTTCAGTAGCTCAGTCGTCTCTGACTCTGTGACCTCATGAATTGCAGAATGCCAGGCCTTCCTGTCCATCACCAACTCCTGGAGTTCACTCAAACTCATGTCTTACCTAACTAAAATCAAGATAAAATTTTGTAAAGATGAGCCATTTCTTTTTAGGAAGGACAGAACTTAATTATTGGAGATAGATCTATGTCTTTATCAGCCCAGAGAGGAGAACTGAGGAAATTTACTTAACAAACCTTACTAACTAGACTTTATCTTTCACTATATTTTCCAATATATTCATCAACCCACAATTTGCTGTCCTAAGAAAGTCCTTCTCTTCTGTCCTCTGACTTCTGTACAAAGTGTATTTTTGTTGTTGTTGTTAAAATGCTGTTAAAAAACAAGTTCTAACCACCACTTTGAGTTGCTCATCACTGGATTTCCCCATTTGTATGCTCAGTGCACACGTTAATAACCTTTTGCTTGTTTTTCTTTTGGTAATCTATCAATTTCCAGGGTCCAAAAAGGAAAAATAAAAATTTCGTCCCTTATCTACTAAAAGTTTGCTATTGTGAGCCATGTGTTATGCTGGGATTCATGACATCCAGAGGAAAGGGTTTTGATCTGGGGTCAGAGACGAGGCTTGACTACTTAGGGCTTTTTTTTTTTTTTTTTTGAGTTTTCTTTATTTTTTTTTAATTTATTTTAATTGGAGGTTAATTACTTTACAATATTGTATTGGTTTTGCCATACATCAACATGAATCCACCACAGGTATACACGTGTTCCCGATCCTGAACCCCCCTCCCCCCTCCCACCCTGTACCATCCCTTTGGTTCGTCCCAGTGCACCAGCCCCAAGCATCCAGTATCATGCATCAAGCCTGGACTGGCGATTCGTTTCATATATGATATTATACATGTTTCAATGCCATTATTCCGAATCATCCCACCCTTGCCCTCTCCCACAGAGTCCAAAGGAGTGTTCTATACATCTGTGTCTCTTTTGTTGTCTCGCATACAGGGTTATCGTTACCATCTTTCTAAATTCCATATATATGCATTAGTATACTGTATTCATATTTTTCTTTCTGGCTTACTTCACTTTGTATAATAGGGTCCAGTTTCATCCACCTCATCAGAACTGATTCAAATGTATTCTTTTTAATGGCTGAGTAATACTCCACTGTGTATATGTACCACAGCTTTCTTATCTATTCATCTGCTGATGGACATCTAGGTTGCTTCCGTGTCCTGGCCATTATAAACAGTGCTGTGATGAACATTGGGGTACACGTGTCTCTTTCAATTCTGGTTTCCTCAGTGTGTATGCCCAGCAGTGGGATTGCTGGGTCATAAGGCAGCTCTATTTCCAGTTTTTTAAGGAATCTCCACACTGTTCTCCATAGTAGCTGTACTAGTTTGCATTCCCACCAACAGTGTAAGAGGGTTACTTGGGGCTTTTTGTGTAGCAAAGTTTTATTCAAGTATCGTAGAAATAGGGAAAGCTTCTGGCAAAGACATCAGAAGGGGACAGAAAGAGTGCCCCTTTGCCAGTTTTTAGCAAGGTGTTTTATGTCTGTTAGAAATAAGCTAATCAGGTAAGAGACATCTCAAGGCTGAGGGAGTTTCACCAGGCCCCTCTCCCACAATATGCATTTTTAAGATAGAATGGCATGAGGGTTATCATCTCCCCACCACCCCAGACCATATAACAATTGACAGGAATACTAATTTGTTGAGCCATTATCACCCCAAGGTTTGAGAAAAGATAAAAGTTAGTCTTAAGCAGAACCATTTTGAAGAAAGTCAAATTCCAAAGCAAATACATAGTTTCATTAACATAGCTTAAGAAAAACATTTCCATAAGGAAAACACATTGATTAGCTCAAGGCAGAACAAGATGTCCTCAACACAGAATTAAAAGAAGCCTTTTTAAACTTTCTGTAGTGAAAGAAATAAACATCTACCACTTGCAGTTTATTTTCTACTGCTGCTTGTGGACCTCTGGCCTTCCTACCTGTTATCCTCTCAATACCTACTCTGACTTTTAGATCAAGAACTCAAAATGTATGTCAAAATTTTTCATAAGCAAAAATGTTAGTAGTTGAATGTACATCTCTCAACAATTTTTTAAATTTTAGGTAATTTTTACTCACATTATTTTGTCGATTTCAATAGAACTCATATGCAAAGCAAAACATAATAATTCTAAAGAAAATAAAACAAACAGTATATGTCACCACTGGATCCTCAGTGCAGCCTCCAAGATTCTCAAACAGGACAGAAACCCCTCTATGCATCTTCCCAGCAGATGAGAGTCAATAATTGTTTTGAACCTGCATTCAAGGATATGCCATGAAAATAAATTACTCGGTATTTGTATGACAAGAGTCTGAACGAGAATGATAACGGGTTTTTTTTTTAAGTTCTATTTAATCTTAAAAGTGATATACTGCTGCAGAAATGAATTAACCAACAAAATAGTGAAATATTTAAACAGATTTATTGAACTAAATGCATTTTCTTAAGGTTAATATGATATAACTAGTTCATGAAATGTCATTGTCACCTGGAGTTAGATAGTCATGGGATATTTATATGTAGGTTGGTGTCATTAGTGTCAAGGATTAAATAGGATTGTACTTATGAGAGTAAATTTACATGGAAATTGCAATTAGTTCATAGGATTTTAATGCTATTTTACAAAAAAGCACTGTAACATTCAAAACCAAAAACCTGTTGTGTTCAATAACTACACTCCTGTCTTTTTTAGTTTTCAACTGGAATATCTGCAGGCTTGTAATGGATCTTTGTTTTATTTTTTTTTCTTATTTATTTATTTTACTTCACAATATTGTATTGGTTTTGTTATACATCAACATGAATCTGCCACAGGTGTACACGTGTTCCCCATCCTGAACCCCCCTCCCACCTCCCTCCCTGTACCACAGACATTTAAAACAAAGATCCATCCCACTGGGATGACCCAGAGGGATGGATCTTTGTTTTAAATGTCTATGCTTTCTTCTTTAGAATGTCACACCAGAAAGCACTTTAAAATGTATGCATGGAATGTTTTCATATGTATACTTTAAGAAAATTTCCAAATATTAACATAACCACTGCATTATTTTCAAGAGTAATATAAATAAGATACAGATGCAATTAGGAAAAGTGAGCTATTGTGCCGTTGACTTCTTGTGGTATATTATTCCGTAAAAACCTATACAACCAACAACCAACTCTAGCTACTATTTTAAGCAAATACACAGGCAGTGCTTTATTCAAGATAAGCACTTTAAACTTGCAATATACCTGAGTCTGACAATCCACTAATTTTCTTTTTTAAATATGGTCCATTCGGATGAAAATATTAGCTTTTTTGAATGTGTTGTATTTCTTCACCTCAGCCTTTTTGTTCCTTTTTTCTCTACTCAACATCTACCATCCATTTTAAGAATCCCCCTGCCCACGCAGAAGATGTCAGTTCCATCTCTGGGTTGGAAAGATCCCTTGGAGAAGGAAATGGCAGCCCACTCCAGTATTTTTAAAGGTGGGAAATCCATGGACAGAGGGGTGTGGTGGGCTACAGTCCATGGGGTCCAAAAGAGTCAGATATGACTCAGCAATAAACAGTAACATCCTACATCTAGAAGATATGTTGATGCAAATTTATGCTCAATTAAAAGTGACTCAATGAATGATAAAGATAAGTTCTCATTCTCTTCCTGTCTTGAATTGAGGCTTTTGCCAAGTTTCAAATGTAATTCTCTTCTCTTTATTTTCCTCTCCCCTTTGGAAACATTATACATTCCATGAGTTCAATTATAAATGTTTCATAAGTGCAATTCTCATATCTCCTCAGAACTCTAATCGTGCATTCTAAGTGATGGCAGGGTGTGGTTATGTGGAAATGCAAACCAGTGGATTAAAGGATATTTAGAGTGGACACTATAATCTCATTAGTTCTTATTCTCAGAATGTTACTTGGATAGTGTAAACCCCCAGTCTCATTGACAACCTAAAGATTAAATAACTAAGTTTGCTATCCTCTAAACTTGCTTCTACTCTTGATTTCCCTATGCCTCTTACTCCTGTCATTTCTCCAAAAATCAATCAAGGTACACCATAATCACTAGTTATCTACTGTACCCTCATGCCTTATAAATAAACTCTGTAATTCCTAGCTTTCTAAAACTTATTTGCTGCATTTTCCCATTTCTTCCTCTTCTTTTATGACTGTGCATATTAAGTGAAATTTTTTTAAATCTCTAATAACTTCATCCCTATTTATTTTAAAGGTGTACTATATACATGTTCTAACTGATTCTACAAAATTCAAAATGATAAAAGTTCCTGAAATTTTGCTTGGGTCATATTATTTTCTTTCTCAAAACCATGTGATGCTTTTTCTATTGCTAATAGTATTGCCTGAAGGTGGTTTAGTTGCTAAGTTGTGTCTGACTCTTTTTGCAACCCCACGGGCTACCTGCCAGGCTCCTCTGTCTATGGGATTCTCCAGACAAGAATACTAGATTGTTTGTTAGCCATCCGTATGTCTTCTTTGGAGAAATGTCTATTTAGTTCTTTGGCCCATTTTTTGATTGGGTCGTTTATTTTTCTGGAATTGAGTTTCAGGAGTTGCTTGTATATTTTTGAGATGAGTTGTTTGTCAGTTGCTTCATTTGCTATTATTTTCTCCCATTCGGAAGGCTGTCTTTTCACTTTGCTTATGTTTTCCTTTGTTGTGCAGAAGCTTTTAATTTTAATTAGATCCCATTTGTTTATTTTTGCTTTTATTTCCAGAATTCTGGGAGGTGGATCATAGAGGATCCTGCTGTGGTTTATGTCGGAGAGTGTTTTGCCTATGTTCTCCTCTAAGAGTTTTATAGTTTCTGGTCTTACATTTAGATCTTTAATCCATTTTGAGTTTATCTTTGTGTGCGGTGTTAGAAAGTGATCTAGTTTCATTCTTTTACAAGTGGTTGACCAGTTTTCCCAGCACCACTTGTTAAAGAGATTGTCTTTACTCCATTGTATATTCTTGCCTCCTTTGTCAAAGATAAGGTGTCCATATGTGTGTGGATTTATCTCTGGGCTTTCTATTTTGTTCCATTGATCTATATTTCTGTCTTTGTGCCAATACCATACTGTCTTGATGACTGTGGCTTTGTAGTAGAGCCTGAAGTAACAAACACATGAAAAGATGCTCAACATCACTCATTATTAGAGAAATGCAAATCAAAACCACAATGAGGTACCACTTCACACCAGTCAGAATGTCTGCGATCCAAAAATCTGCAAGCAATAAATGCTGGAGAGGGCGTGGAGAGAAGGGAACCCTCCTACACTGTTGGTGGGAATGCAAACTAGTACAGCCACTATGGAGAACAGTGTGGAGATTCCTTAAAAAATTGCAAATAGAACTGCCTTATGACCCAGCAATCCCACTGTTGGGCATACACATGGAGGAAACCAGAATTGAAAGAGACACATGTACCCCAATGTTCATTGCAGCACTGTTTATAATAGCCAGGACATGGAAACAACCTAGATGTCCATCAGCAGATGAATGGATAAGAAAGCTGTGGTACATATACACAATGGAGTATTACTCAGCCATTAAAAAGAATACATTTGAATCAGTTCTGATGAGATGGATGAAACTGGAGCTGATTATACAGAGTGAAGTGAGCCAGAAAGAAAAACACCAATACAGTATACTAACACATATATATGGAATTTAGAAAGATGGCAATGATGACCCTGTATGCAGGACAGCAAAAAAGACACAGATGTGTATAGCGGACTTTTGGACTCAGTGAAAGAGGGAGAGGGTGAGATGATTTGGGAGAATGGCATTGAAACATGTATAATATCATGTAAGAATCGAATTGCCAGTCTATGTCTGATGCAGGATATGGCATGCTTGGGGCTGATGTGCGGGGATGACCCAGAGAGATGTTGTGGGGAGGGGGGTGGGAGGGGGGTTCATGTTTGGGAACGCATGTACACCTGTGGTGGATTCATGTCAATCTATGCCAAAACCAATACAGAATTGTAAAGTAAAAATTAAAAATAAATTAATTAATTAATTAAAAAAAAAAAAGAATACTGGATTGGGTTGCCATTTCCTTCTCCAAGGGATCCTCCCAACCTAGGAATCAAACATGAGTCTCCTGCATTGCAGGTGGTCTCCTGCATAGCAGGCAGATTCTTTACCACTGAGCCATTGTCTGAAGACCAAAATATAAAATTTAAAAGGTTTCAGGAAATATATAGAAAAGGTTATCTTCTAAAATACCAGGAATAATATTTAGTAGAAATTGGGGTGTTGTTAATAAAAGTATGGAAAAGACATCCAGAATAAAAAAATGGAAAAAAAAATTGAAAGAAGGATAATGATAGTAAATATAATAAGGAAATCTGAACTCCTCAACCTGGTCAAATGATGAAAGATTCCTCTTTAGGACCTGCATAAAATTGTGAACTTGAAGATAATTGAACCCACATGTAATTGTATTTCCACTGGAATCTCAATGATCAGATTTAGAACACATTGTTTTTATCAATTTATGTTTATTTTGTAACTAAATGTTTGGCCTGCCAAACGTAAGATAGATCAGTGATTCTTATTGACATACTGCAGCCCAATATGGAATGTTTCATCACTTTGAGGGAAAATTTTATTTGCTACACTGAAACGGGCTGTGTTATTGAAATTTATAGGCTGGGGTAAGGATGCTGGCCTTCCTGCATCCTGCATGGGTGAGACTCACATATTGTGGCATTCAAATATTCTGGGAAATAGTCTTGTAGCTCAAAGGCCTATTTATAATTAATTATTCAAGCCTTGAAACTAAATATATTCAAATATTAACATATATAAAATTTATATATTTATTTCTAAATATGCTTTAACAGTTTCAGGAAGAAACTTACTCTATAAAGGGAGAAAAGACTCTGTTTCTTTGGAATTTTACCAATATTTGTTCATATCTCAGAAAAAGTCATCATCCTGATCATTTAAATATCACCATTTGTGATATTTGAGTCAGTCACTAAAATCTTGTGGGAATAGTCTGTGTTTATAGCTCTGAAATTATCAATAGTATCTGTCTGTCCAAGTTCCTGATTATTACAATATGCTATCAGGCCTACTCAAGTCCAAGAACTTTTATATTAAAATATAAATTACTGTATAATGAATTACTTTTATTTTTTCTTTATGTGAAAGAATACTTTCTTTGTTGTAAGTTATGTGCATTCTGAGTTATTTCATTCATGACTTTTTTCAGAATATTAATGGAAACCTTGTGAAATATTTGTTACAAAAAGAAAGTAGGGAAGCATGGTGTGCTACAGTCCACATGGGGTTGCAAAGAGTCAGAAGCAACTGAGCAACTGAACTGAACTGAACTGAATATAATAACACTGAATGATGGCAAGGATCTACAGCAATGATAACTCTCGCTCATTGCTAGTAGGAATACAAACTATTTTACAAGCCATGAAGCTGAACCTAATCTTACCATATGATCCAGCAATCACACCCTTTGATGTTTACTAAAATGAGTTGAAAACATATGTCCATATAAAACTCCTCACACAAATATTTATAGCAGCTTTATCAATAATTGCCCAAAATTGGAAGCAACCAAGATGTCCTTTAATGGATGAATAAGTAAACATACCATGGTACAATGTACAGTGGAATATGATTCAGCAATTTTAAAAGATGATCTATCCAGCTATAAAAACGCAGGGAAGGAAATTAAATGTATATTAATAAATGAGAGATCTGAAAAAACTACATGCTGTTTGATTTCACCCACATGACATTCTGGAAAAGGTAAACTATATAGTAAAAAGATCAGTAGTTGCCAAATTTTCAGAGATAAGTTCTTAGAGCACAGAGGATTTTTAGGGCAGTGAAACTATTTTGTATGATACTATAATGTGGATACATAACATTATGCATATGGCTAGACCCGTCGAACTGTATAACACAATGAATGAATTCTAATGTAAGCCATGGACTTTGGTTAATATTAATGTGTCAATATTAATTTATCACTTATAACCATTGTCTCACACTCACATAAGCCAATAATAATAAGGGAAATTGTGCATGTACGTGAGGGATATGGAAACTGTACTTTTTGTTCAATTGTTCTATCAATAAAGTATTTTACCAAGTTTTAAAGGGAGTAATGGATCTGATATAATTTAGATACCATTCTTTTTAGAGTCAGGACAAAGTCAAGTAATATTAGGAGGTGAGTTAGCCTCTTTTTCGGTAACCTACTTTACCACATGAGCTAATGATTTATACTGAATAAACCACTGATTTACTCATTCCTTAACCACCTTTATCTAATTCATTTTATTCTTCCAAAAATGTTTTTGTTTTACAAAGTATTTTTCAAAAACATCACTCATGTTGGCCCTTAGACATAATTCCATTATTCCTAGAGCTTTGATATTCTTTGATCTTATATCACAATTTGCTTTGCATCTATTCCTTTGTATATGCATGTCCCTTGTTGAAGCATAATATAAAAGGGTAAATTCATAATTGTTATGTGGTTTAATGAAGAAAGCAGTAAGATTTTATGACTAACAGAGTATTTTATACATTTAGATTTCAAGGCTAGCTGTGTTTTGAGTATCTAATAGGGTCTTGAATTTTGGGTTTATCTGTTCCAATGGAAAGAAATTATGTACACCATTACTACACAAAATGTATATTGCCACCTATTAATAACTATAATTGGTCTGCATACTTTAATAAATGAAAAATAGTGAGTTACGTACATTTCCTCAAACCTTAGATGAAAAGTCATCACTATATAACATTTAAAAGATGTTCCATCTGTCTTCTTGAATTATTTCCAAACTTTAAATTATTTTTCTGATATCTTTCAAGTCTGGACATATGGAAGAAGTCTCTAGGTAGACACTCTTCTTCCTTAAAGTGGCTTTTCTTTTTCCTAGAAGATACAAATTGCACATTAATTGCTTTACTACCTTGTTCCATATAGTATTACTTTGATGAATTGTTGACAATTTAAGTTATTGATTCCCTATATAAGCAATATTCACACTTGGAGTTCACATCTTTAACACTATCAAATAAAGGAATTAAAATTTTGTCTAAGCTAGTGGGAAGCTCCTCTGTAACACAGGGAGCTCAGCTTGGTGCTCCGTGGTAATCTGGAGAAGGGCCATAGGGGTGGGAATAAGCAAGGCTCAAGAGGGAGGAGGTATAGGTATACATATAGCTAGTTCACGTTGTTGTATAGAACAAACTAGCACAATGTTTTAAAGCAAGTGTTCTCTAATATAAAAATAAATAAATGTTAATTACATCTAAAAATGGTCTATCTATAAGGGTATGAAATGCAGGCTGATATTTGACATGATAAATGTCATAAAACAGTAGAATTTTAGTGATATTAGGTGGAAAGTATGTTTAATACAATGTTAAATATTTTAAAATATTCTAATATTTTAAATATTTAATTTTTTAATTATAAAAACTTTTAGGAGTTTTTAAAAAACTTTCCAATACTCAAAATATATCTTTACAAAAGCCTAAGTTCAACTTTATATTATATCTTGGTTAACTGTATTTCTGATCCAATGTTTACTTGGATTAAACTAATTGCTAATTCATTATTATTGTTACTAGTAACCATAGTAATAGCTCTAGTAGTAGTATCGTTAATATTTGGTTCATGTTTGACTTCCAGAGTTAGAAGAAATAATGCAAAATGGCATAGAATTGTCATTTTATGTTGTAGCCCATAAAAAATCAGAAAATGAGTTGTCTTCATGACTGTTTTTAGTCAGTGCACAATTATTTAAGACTAAATTTCAAAGGAAACTCTTTATGGATAAAAATCAAATAGTTTATAGCTATCCTAGAAATAAGGCACTTGAAATGACCTTCTGCTATCTTAGAAAATAAGCCCATGTTGGACTTTACCTCAATATGCTCACATAATCATTCAAGTTCATCTGATTTAAAATTAAAATTAGTTTTGGGGAGAATTATTACTTGAGAAGTGTTATAAAAAAAAAAAAAAACTATTCACCTCACTGCCAGCTCTTGGATTCTACTACTTGAATTATCTAAAGACCTCATGTAAATTTATGTTTTGCAATATCTCCATATGGAGATTAGATGATTTTAAAAATAAAAAGAGTCTGTGAACTGGCCTGTAACTCTTATGTGTTACGCCTTCTCCAGAAAAATAATTTTGGAAAAGATTTTGGCAAATACTAAGACATTCTAGTTAATTCCAACCTGTTCAAAATCCTATAAAACATGATCTTAAAATTAAGAGGGTAATCTGGACTTATGGATAACAACTATGTTTAAAATATAGACTTTCTCATTGAACAGGTGAGAAAGAAAAGATATATATATTTAATACATTGAAAGAAGAGGTTTTCAATAGAAAATCCATGTTTCACTCCCAGATTCAGTTATGGTTATGGAATTCAGTTATGGTTATGGAATTCAGTTATGGAATATTTTCTTCTCAAATTTTGAATATAGTTAACCTTTCCATACTTTGTGTTGCTTATAGTACAAGTTAAGTTGTTATGAGCAGATGAGGAATAATACGAAAAAAAAGGTGTAATTTTTAATTTAAATGAAGAGTTTGAAAAAGTATCTGAGCTTAAAGGCTAGTTATACTGCTTGTTAGTTATGTTATCCTGGGGAAAATGAATAGATCCCTTTGACGATCTTTGTTGTTGTTATTCAGTCACTAAGTCATGTCTGACTCCTTGGGACTCCACAGACTGCAGCACTTCAGGCCTCCCTGTAGTTCACCATCTCCAGGTTTTTGTATTTAATAATACCGATCTCATTAATACATACATACATGAGGGTATATATATATTATTTTCTCAATGTGTTAATGTTAGTTTTGTGAATTAGATATGGTAGGAGTTCAATTACTGAATCAATGATTGTTACCATTCTTATTGTTATACAGAGAAACTTTATTTGAGCAAGTACATTCTCTTTAAGGCCAAGGAAAGATGTTCTAGAATAAGACTTGAGTTTTGAATTTTTTCCAGTTAGCTAGTTTCCTTAAGGTTGTACCAAAGAATATGTCTAGTTATGAGATAAAGAAAGGCAGGAATAGTCTTGTAAAATGGGTAGAAAGAATATAGGAAATAATCAAATTATCAGACTATCAATCCACCCCAACCTTCTTTCCATTGAAGGGAATTTACAAATAAGCACTAAAGTTTTTATCTAGTACCATGAAGGGTATCAGAGCATGCAGACTCCAAATATGCAGTTTTGACATGTTGGTTATTCTGAGCTAATGGTACTTGAGAAACATCAGGTACAAAAGGGTTCTCTGGCTTCCCATTTCTATCTCAACATAGATCACCAAATTTTCTGGGAGAAAAGTGTCCTCTTTGTACCAAGAAGAGAATGCCATTCTTATCACTGGAGACTAAGCTGACTCTGAAATGGATCTGTACGGATAAGCCCACGAAAATAACCCTGATCATCCGCTACTTCCTCACTTATATTTTCTATATTTTCTATTCTCTTTCCCACAACTTATTATTCCAGCCTAAATTCTTTTGTCTTGTAACTTCTCCCAAAAATATATATTTCTCTGTTTAAAAAGTTTATAAGCTGTCAGTTCTCACTGCTTCTTTGGGTCTCTATTTTTCTTCTGAAGATTCCTGTGTGCCTGTGAAATTATCAAATAAAATCCGTATGATTTTCTTCTATGAATCTGTCTTTCATCATTTTAATGCTCAGGCCCAGTAACAAAACTTAAAGGGTATAAGGAAGTTTTTCTTTCACTATACCCTTTATTTGCCCTTTATGAAATCAAGTACCCTGGGGAATTAGGTTGATTAAAAGCATGCAACTCAAGAGTGGTTTCAGTGTGGCAGGAGGAGACAGTGGAAACCAAAACATGTTTTCCCAAGAGGTTTTTGAGAGAATAAAAGGATGTTGACCCAGGTGTTAAATAATGAAGTAATGTATAGCTTTTAAATTATGCAATACATTGGAAAGAGCAAGAATAAAGAGGCAGCAATTTTCCAAGGCTGTGTATGAAGCTGAGTCACTGGAACTTGAGATGACATGTGTAGAACACAGGATGGGGAAAAGTGACCAGCAAAGACTGCACAGAAAAAAAAATTAACACGAGGCAGTTACCCAGCTGCCTGCACAGCCTCCCAAATTGCAGCAGAAAAACAAGTGGGATCCAGCTAATGGAATGATATTGGCATGTCTTCTTATTGGCATTGGTGGTGGGTCTCCCGGTTACAGTTATCCATCCCTGCTTTAAGACATTGCTCAGTTCAATACCAACAGCTCTCTGTGTTGTCTTCAAATGAGGACACTTGTGAATCTGGTCTTTCTGCTACAAATAAGTGGGATGTGGGGTCCTGATTCTTAGGGTTATAGCAGAAAAGGCAGCTTCTAGATCATCAGTAACTGGGTAGGACTGATGAACAGCAGCTTGAATATTCCTTGTAGTCAAAAAGGAGGAGATTTTCTTACATTATTTACCTAAATCTTATCTCCCTAAATGTACAATAAAAACATTCAAAGTTTAAGAAAATGATATTTAAATTAGTGCTGAGGAATGAGAATGTAAAGAACATCAATTTGATTTTTGTGTTTTCCTAAGGAAGGAAATGATCCCTAGAAACATACTCAAGTGGTTATTTTCAAATTGGGTGGCCGATTTATTAGTTAAGAAAAGTGGGTTTTTTTTTTAATTTTTGCATTTTTCAATGAAAAGGATGCAGTCCTTTTGTCACCCAGATACTTCAGATTTTCCTAACCTTATGGCTGTTAACAAAACTAGAGAATGCAAGTTGGACCTATCTATGGCTAGACACCATTTACAGCCAAGAAGCACTATCTGCCCTGTTCTTCTCTTACTACATCTGCTACTTGTTGTGCATAACTAAGGCTTATGAAAGCATCCAATGAGGTCTTAATATAATGACAGACAAATTTTTTTGCAAACAGCTGAAATGCCAAAGTCTATAATATTTGCCTCCTTAGGGCATTGTGTGGTGTAAGCAAAGTATGGAGCCAATTACAGAAAACTATATTCCAGCAATAAAAGATGGGTAGAGAAGAATTTTGGCAAGTTCTGCCAACTGAGTGGCACACCCTAGAGTCACTGTAGTAGAGATGGGTGTTTAGAATTTTCCATTACATTCTTTGTGAAAAAATTCTGTGATAAACATGCAAGCAAGCGTAAAGAATCACCATCTCTTTTTTGGGGTCATGGACTCCAAAGAATGATTCCCTACCATATTAGCAGGAGAGAAGGGTTTATTAGGAGGCACTGAGACTGAATTCTCCATCAAAGAGTTTAACAAACAAAACCAAAATTTTTAATTTATATAAATAACAGAAAAGGAAAAAAAAAATGATCGAATCAAACAAGTTCTCTCACCAGCACTCAGCAAATCCAGTCTACTGACATTGGGCTGTAGCGAAAGTTCAGCATTTGACAAAACCTAGAAACATTGTGACCTATCGTTCCACCATTGACTCAAGAAACTGAAATAATACTTCCATCTTTCTGAGATATATTATTCAGTGAAAGGTATAAAGATCATTTTATCAGAGCCTTGTACATTACCAGTTGTGTGATTGGTTTCCCAAAGTGTCATCTCTAAAAGGACTCAGCAAAAGGCTAAGTGAATAGTATTTGCCTCTGCATAACAGAGCTAAGGACCTAGTAGAAAACATACCAGCATTATTGTCTGAAAAGTGAAAGTGGAAGATGCTCAGTCGTGTCCCATTCGTTGTGACCTCATGGACTGTATAGTCCATGGAATTCTCCAGGCCAGAATACTGGAGTGGGTAGCTGTTCCTTTCTTCAGGGGATCTTCCCAACCCAGGAATCAAAACAGGTCTCCTGTATTGCAGCCAGATTCTTTATCAGCTGAGCTATCAGGGAAGCCTCACAGTCATAAGTTGCTCAGTCATATTGGACTCTTTGCGGCCCCATGGACTGTAACCTACCAGGCTCCTCCGTCCATGGGATTTTCCAGGCAAGAATATTGGAGTGGGTTGCCATTTCCTTCTCCAGGAGATCTTCCCAACCCAGGGATTGAACCGGGGTCTCCCGCACTGTAGGCAGATGCTTTACCATCTGGGCCACCAGGGAAGTCCATCAGGGAAGCATATCTTGCTCTAAATCCTTTTGTAAATTTCATTTTACACAAAATTGTATATTTTGTAACTTTTTTATATAACATGGATCCACTAAAAAATGTGAATAAACAAAAGCTCATAGACAAAGTTTTAAAGCAAAGAAAATAAGTATCAAGCATAAGTGTTAGCCATAGTCCTTAGCAAGAAAAATTGCAATCAACAAACACTGGTTCAATTGGTTCCACCATTGACTATATGATCTTAGCAATCTACTTAAACCCTGAATCTCATTTTCTTTATCTAAATCCTGAGGACAGTAATATACAAAACAAAATTTTGAATAAAAATGTTTAAAAGATAAACTTTGAAAAGTGCTATAAAGCCTGATACTTGAAAGATGCTCAGTAAAAGTGGGTGTTGTTACATTTTTTGTATCCAAACATATTTAGAATTAGGAAAGCTGTCTCATTAAGTAATAAAATAAACAACAAAGAAAAGCTCACAAAAGCTAACTATTCATTCTCAGTAATTTCAAATTTGTCCTTTTCTTTCATTCAAGATAAGACTTCTTTGTGGATATTCAATATTATTGTGAAAAGTTTCAAAAAAGATCATATTATGATAAACTTAGGTAGGTAGTGAATGGTATGTTAGAACAGGTGTTAACTGTGAGCAACTTTATGATATTTCAGTAACTATTTTAATAGTATTTTATGCACTTAAAGCAAGAAAGGAATTAGTTACTAGTGTTAGTCACCTATAGGTTTTAATATTAAATCTGGCAAATTATATCTCAGCATTTAGTTCTTCCTCTCATAAACAGTGGTAATAAAACTTTGTGCTTATCTCAGATGTCAGGTGAAAGGAAAAAATAGGATGCTGTATATGAGAATTATTTGTACTCTACATAATGAATAATTATTTTAACCAATTTATCTGATGACTCAGAAGACAAATAGTAAAATGCTAGAGATTATTTTTAAACTGCTGAAATTTAAAGGGAAAACATTGCTGATTGCAATATTTGCTGCAATTCCTTCTTAATCCACATATGAGTATACATTTTAAACTTTAGAATCCTTTTAATGGAATTAATTCAGGTTGAAAAAATTATAAGCAATGAATTTAAAGGATTCTAACAAATCACATTTTAAATTAAGAACTTGTTTAGATAGATATAAAGTTGATATATATATATTGTATATAATATATTATATAATTATATTATAAACAATATAATATATACTGACATATTATATATTTTTATATATGTAGATATATATATTTTATATAACCTAAGAGTAGGAAGTTCATCATTTGAAACATTATGTTATTAATTAGCAAAATAAAATATATACATTAAATTTTTTGGTAGTCTTTTAGTGGTCTTGTATTTTGAAGTAGACAAGAACAAAAATTTAATTGAAACTTTAGAATATGATGAAATTAGCATAATTAACTTTAATAAATTAATAATTATAGAGAGGACATATGTTTTGAAAGGGACATTATTAATTTTACTAAATTCAATATTTTCTAGTTTCATGAATAATTCATTTATGCAAACTAGATGCATGACATTAGACAGAGATTTTTTCATTTAAGTATATGATTGGCAAATGGTAATATTCTGCTATTCATTATCTTAACGTATTAGTTTCTAAATATCTTGAAATAATTTCCTCAAATTGCAATTCAAACCTCAATGTGCTCTGGGTTATATTTTTGCATTATAATGCTATCTAAAGTTTGATGATTTATATGAAAAGCATTAATTAATTCTTCCTTTAGAAAATAAGTGAATCTTCAGCTTAATGAAAATCACAACTCTAATAATTTGATTTCTATTATTTTTACTCATAGTGAAAATGCTAAATCGTTTAGGATGTTTACATTCTTACTTGTTATTGATCAGTTTCTAGGTTCTTCTAAGACAAATTTAGGCAACGAACTTGCTGAATGTAAAGACAAATTTGGCTTAGAGAGTTAAATATTCAATAAGAACTCCAAGATGTTTCATTCTTCAAGTGAAGATTCTTATTGGAGAGAATAAGCTTTTATGTTGCTCTAGAGACAATTTAGCATTTGATGAAACTGTGGTTAAAGTTTTTTCTTTATTTATCCTACATGTTCTAATTGTCTTCCTCTCAAACATTAAAGAAAATATTTGGAAATACAGAGCACCTAGAATATTTTTGTACATTTTATTAAGATATGAGCATATTAATAAGCAGTGAAGTATAATTATACTTGGAAATCAATTTATAAGGGCAATATTTGCATGCCCTACTGCCTAAGTAACATTATGTTTTCATCCCTTTACTGGATGAATAAAAGTTCAGTTCCTTCATCTTCTAATTGCCATAGTTGCCTCTTACAGGGAAATTGATTAGTAATCTCAGGAAATTCCTTAACAAACTTGCTTTCATAGGTACCCAACACAATGCAATCATTCAATATTTAAAGAAAGAAGAACCAAAAAGGAAACTATGAAACCATGGTGTGAATATCTTTTATACCCAATAATTACTTCATAGTGAAATTTTCCTTCGTTTTCATATTTAACTTGAAGGTAAATATTAATTTAAAAATTGGGTTGAATATCTTATTTTTTCCATTGCTTCATTTAGGCTCTACATATTTTTATTTGGAGAGGGAACTGGCAACCCACTCCAGTATTCTTGCCTGGAGAATCCCATGGACAGAGGAGCCTGGTGGGCTACAGTCCATAGGGTTGCAAAGAGTCGGACACGACTGAGCAACTAACACACACACACATTCTTTTCCCAACAGGGAGTAATATAGCAGATATATTGTTAAAGGGTGTTTCTGTTCTCATAAACCAAAAATTTTGTTCTATGCACCAACACTGGCACCATATATCTACAGAAAGTGTTGAGGCATAGAAGACATGTGGAGAGACATTCATAGAAAATCAAGTGTTAATTTGCTTTTTTCTAATATTTGCCTAATGTAATACAGATATTATTCTTTTTAAAAAATATTTTTTTATTGAAGTATAGTTGATTTATAATATTGTGTTTGTTTCTAATGTACATCAAAGTGACTCAATTTATCTACACACACACATATAAGTAAATATATATGTTCTTTTTCAGATTCTTTTCCCATGTATGTTATTACAAAATATCGAGTATAGCTCCTTGTGCTATACAGTAGGTCCTTATATATTTGTTATATATTTGATGTATATATATATATTATGTTACTTATATATTTGATATATAATAGTGTGTATATGTTGCTCCCAAATTCCTAATTTATCCCCTCACCTTTCCCCTTTGGAACCACAAGTTCTTTCTATGCTTGTGAATCTCTTTCTGCTCTGTAGATAAGTTCTTTCATACCAGTTTTTAGATTCCACATATGTGATATCATATGATATTTGTCTTTGACTTCACTTCACTAAGTATGGTAACCTCTAGATCGATCCATGTTGCTACAAATGGTATTATCTTATTCCTTTTTATTACTGAGTAATATTCCATTGTATATATGTACCACATCTTTATCCATTTATGTTTTGATAGACATTTAGGTTGCTTCAATGTCTCAGCTATTGTAAATAGTGCTATGATGAACATTGGGGTACATGTGTCTTTTTGAGTTATGATTGTCTTCCAATATATGTCCAAAAGTGGGATTGCAGGATCATATGATAGCTCTATTTTTAGTTTTTAGAGGAACCTCCACACTGTTCTCCATAGTGGCTGGATCAATTTACATTCCCACTAAAGCAGCATAGGAGGGTTCCTTTTTTTTTTCCCCACACTCTTTCTAGCACTTATTATTTGTAGACTTTTTAAAGATGGTCATTCTGACTAGTGTGGAGTGACACTTCATTGTATCATTGACAAGCGATTAATTTCCAAAATGTGCAAATACATAACTCATACAGCTCAATCAAACAAACAAGCAAACAACCCAATCAAAAAAAAAAAATGGCCAGAAGATGTAAATAGACATTTCTCCAAAGAAGACATACAGATGGCCATAAGGCACATGAAAAAATGCTCAACATCACTAATTAGTAGAAAAATGCAAATCAGATATTATTCTTATCATTGGAAATATAGCATTTATTAAAGTGAGCAACAATTTCTTTAAGGAAAGTTACCTGAAATAAACTGGGAAACCAAAAATAGGATAGTAGATTAGCTTATGTTTGATCCAGTCCACAATTTGCATGGAGATATTTGGTCCACACCAAACAGTCCTTGATGTTTGGTCCTGTCCAAAACCATTTGTCATGGATCAAATATGCACAAGGATGTTTTGGATAGGACCCAGTTTCAAGGATCTCATGGGATAGACCAAATGACTTATGGACATGTGGATAGGACTAAATATCCCACAAAGAAATAGGTATAATATGTAGAATATTAAATAGTGATGGGTACTATGGAACAACTAGTAATAAAGGGAAGTGGGTATAGAGTGGCAGCAAAGAAGTGATTTGGGAAATTTAAATAGAGAGGTCAAAGTAACTGAGTGATAGATAGTGAGATAGTGACTCATGCAGATAAAACTGTGGGAGGTCATTTTAGGCAGAGAATACAATAAGGGCAAACATCATTCAATATAGATGTACTTGGGCTTTTAAAAAAAAACTATTTATTTACTTATTTTGGTTAGGCTGGATATTCGTTGCTACACATAGGCTTTCTCTGTGAGCAAGGGCTCACTACTCTTTGCAGTGCATGAGCTTCTCACTGTGGTGGCTTCTCTTGTTAACAGAGCACAGGCTCAAGGTGCACAGACCTTAGTAGTTGCGGCTCATGGGCTCCAGAGTGCAGGCTTAGTAGCTGTAACACTAGGGCTTAGTTGCCCTATGGTACGTGGAATCTTCCTGGACCAGCGATCAAACCAGTGTCCCCTGCAAGCATATTCTTTACCACTAGACCACCAGGGAAGCCTGGTGCGCCTTTGATAAGGAAGAGCTGGAGTCCTGTGAAGAAAATGGAAAGAGTTCTTAGACAGAAAGGTTCTTAGATAGATAGAAAAGTTCTTAGATAGAAAGAAAACTGGACTATGTGTACCTTTATAAGCTATGACAGATAATGGGCATGTACTCAGAGCGACGTGGCACCATTAGAAGATACTGAGCAGAATGACATACCCTGAGGAAGGTCCTTTCAGGATCACTGACAGTTTTGTATTAAATGCACCAAACGGGTATTAAGAAAAGAGAGAAAAAGACAACTTCAGAGATTTTCAACAATCTTGGTTAAAGACGATAGTAAGGTGCCCAGAGATAATGTGTTGAGATAGTGATAGTAGGGTTTACAGATGTGGGAAAAGAAAAGAGGTAAAGAAAATGACCTAAAATTTGGAGAAATAGAGAAAACATTTTCTGAGCTGTGGGAAACAGTAGGAGGAGGAGACTTTGTTGTAAGAGAGGCAAATAAGGAGTTTACTTTTGACAAGTTTCACATGCCTAATTGATATCCAAGTGAACGAAAGTGAAAGTGAAGTTGCTCAGTCATGTCTGACTCTTTGCGACCCTGTGGACTATAGCCCACCAGGCTCCTCCATCCATGGGATTCTCCAGGCAAGAATACTGGAGTGGGTTGTCATTTCCTTCTCTAAGGGATCTTCCCGACCCAGGGATTGAACCCACGTCTCTCACATTGTAGGCAGATGCTTTAACCTCTGAACCAGTAGATAGCTGAATATATGGCTTTTGATATATGGCCAATATTTTGGCCACCTAATGTGAACAGCTGACTCATTAGAAAAGACCCTGATGCTGGGAAAGTTTGAGGGCAGAAGGAGAAGAGGGTGATAGAGGATGAGATGGCTGGATGGCATCACGGATGCAATGGACATGAAGTCAGGGAAATTCTGGAAGATGGTAAGAGACAGGGAGGACGGGCATGCTGCAGTCCATGGGATCACGAAGAGTTGGACATGCCTTGGTGACTGAACAACAATGGCTTTTGAGGTCAGCACAGTGGAGCAGCTAAAAATACAAAATTAGGAATGATCAGCATACAGATATTATTTAAATCCAGAGCTCTGGAAGAGATGATTAAGAAAGAGAATATTGGAAAGATGTGGTCCAAGAACTGAGGCCTCAGGTTACACCAATTATAAAATTGGGGGCAACATCTGGGGAAATGTGGAGAAAACATCTTACGAGCCTCAGATGCAACACCCAATGACGCACAGGGGGAAAATCCTCTAAGTCAAGGGAAGAAGTTTTTCAAGGGAAGGTGAGAGACACAGTTGTGTCAAATACTGCTGATCACAAATCAAATAAGAAGAGGTCTGAGGTTGGATTTAGCAACCAGGAGGTAATTTGTGAACTTGACAATGAAGATTTCAGT
The DNA here is from genome assembly GCF_014754425.2 of Oryx dammah. NCBI lineage: Eukaryota > Metazoa > Chordata > Mammalia > Artiodactyla > Bovidae > Oryx > Oryx dammah. The sequence goes on from NW_024070196.1 coordinate 24,411,948, forward strand.
GGATTAGTGGCAAAAGCCTGACAAATATTTTCATAACAAATGAGATAGGAATATAAGACAATGAGTTGAGGGAAAGAAAGCTTTCAGTTTAGTTGTAAAGAAAAGGTGAGAAATGCAGTGATAATGGAAAGGAAAGGGGAGAGATTTTCTTTTTTTAAGATGGAAGAAATAATGCCTTGTTTGCATGCTAAAGGAAAAGTCCAAGTGAAAAGGGAATACTGGAACCAGCTATATTCGTTAAATTCTTTCCTAAGGTTGGAGGTGTCCTGGAGCAGGCTCCTCTTGTTCTGGCTGAGCCAGGACTGCCATGGGAGTGGTTAGGTGGGTATCAGGTAGCTCAGGGGTTACCACCATCATGCCCTGAGAAGGATTCACTGTTACTGGGGATGGTGGAGGCTATGGACAGGAGGGTCCTGGGAGTGCTAAGTACAGCAGGCTCTCTGTCCCAACTGGAGGGGTGTCTCTATTTGCTGCTACTCCTGGAGCCACCTGTCATTTCAGCTGCAGCTCCTGTGGACCATCTTGTGTGCCTTGACCACACCCAGCTCCAGTTGGTCTCTGCTTTGCTACCCCAACCTCTTTCTAAACTTCTCAATCCAGCAGGCTTAGCTCAGACCCAGGGTACCTAGGAAAGTGAGACAGGCAGGGGCACAAAATGAATAAATCCTTCTCTTGTCCTAAGAGAGACAGTTCTGGAATATATCCTACACAGTTCATGCGTCGTCTCCTAGGACACTGAACCAAGCTATCCACAGCAGCTGTATGGAAGGCTCCCACTGTGCTTGCTTTTCAATTCCCTGGTTCCCAATCTCCTGCTCCCTGAATTCACCTCCCATAAAAAACAAACTGCACCTGGGCTTTCTTCTTGGCTGTTTAATGAGAAACCCAAGTTGGACAATACCCAAGGATTTTAATCATAACTTTATTTACAATGGCAAAAAATAAAGCCAGCACTTCAAACAATGCAGGAGTAGTTAAAAATTGTGGTCTACTGTTACTAAATACTATGTAGTTATTAAAATATTTTTGAAGAAAATGTAAAATATCTATAAAAGCCAAGTCTGGGGCGTATACATAGGACTGAGTTTCATCATTTTAATTCTTCTATTATAAAGTTTTTTAAGTAATTTATATCATCCTTATAAGCATAAATATTCAATAAATGTTAATTATGAAGATAAATACCATTAACAAAGCATGAAATATAGGAAGAAAGTCAATGTATTATTTTTCTTGCCTGAAAGCAAATTGCACAAATGATTGGCTTTTAACTAGTTCAAAAGCTGGAGTGAAAGGAATACATATATTTAAAGAACTGGAATATGGCAAATTATGTGCCTCCAAAACCTAACACCTTCTAAAATCTCTACCCATTTTTTTTCATATAGTTATATTGATAATGTGTCATGACCAAAATAAAATGCATTATTGAAAGTATACACCACACATTCATAAAAGTGTAGAATAAGACTGTCTTTTTCATGTGGTATGCATGCATATAGTACTTTTATATGCTTAGTTCATTGAACAGACTTTCACATTTGTTTAATCACACTGATGTCTTTATACATTTTTTTTTTCTTATTTGATGGCTAATTTAGAGGCCATCCATGGATTTAATCATTTACACTGTTTTTTTCCATGTTTACTATCTAATCCTCATCTATGCCATACATCAAAATTAATCTTTTTATGAAGTTTTTAGTGTATTACTGGAAACATGACATGTTAATAAAACTTACAGCATTTTATTTTATTATATAAATGGGTAATCTCCTATAAACATGTTGCCAGTGAACTCTTTAGAGTCTATTATGTTAATAACTCAAAAATATAAAATCCTCAACTGAAAATAGCACGCTATAACCTAAAGTAAATAAATAATAGATCACAGATATTCAACCATCTTATTTCAGTCACTAGTAAGGTGTTTTAAAAAGCAAGAGTATTCTGACATAATGTGTCCTCATAGGATCTTTGTATCTGACTATATTCTTGAGATTTAGCAGATTATATTATTGCCTAAAACCATAATAACTTTTTTTAATTAATAATGATTCCATGAAGATTTACAAATTCTATGACATAATATGCACTTTGGTTTTGCTTATAGATAATGTGTAAAAATAAAATTTCCTAAGTAAGCAAAACAGTAAATTATGTTTGAAAGTAAGCATAAAGCATATTAGTATGGAACTTCATTAAATAATGAACTCATTAATGTTTTTTTGGCTGTTCTCTTATTCTGCAAATATTTGCTGAATGCCCTGCATGTGTCAGGCACTGTTCCAGGCTCTCAGTTACAACAGAGAATGAAACAGGCCACAGGTGGTCTTCCCTGTAGTGACAGGAGACAATCTATAAACCAGATTTTGAAAATTATATGACATGTCAGAGAGAGACCAGTGCTATGAAAAAGGCAAGATAAGGAAAGGGGATGGGAATTGGGTGGAAATAGTACTGCATTTTAAATATGGGGGAAAATGAATCCTTCATTGAGAATAACCCTTGAGCAAGGCCAAGAGAAGAGAGGGCCAGCAATGGGAGGAATGTTTCCAACAGAGAGAGTGCAAAAGCCCTGAGAGGAGGAGTAAGGTGATCTGATGGGAAACAAGTTTCCTGATTTTGGAGCAGAGTCAGTGAGGGAGGTGAGCACTACTTTGAACAAAGAGTAATACTTGGGACAGCATGTGTGTGTGCTCCGTTCTGTCTGAGTCTTTAGAGGCTCCATGAACTGTAGCCCGCCAGGCCCCTCTGTTCATGGGATTTCCCAGGCAAGAATAGAGTAGTGAGTAACCATTCCCTAGTCCAAGGGATCTCCCTGACTCAGGGATCAAACATTCGTCTCTGGCATCTCCTTCACTGGCAGGCGGAATCTTTACCAGTAGTGTCACTTGGGAAGTCACGGGATTCTGTGGAACCCTACAAAAAGTGTCCTGACTGAACCCTAGATTCTTACCTTATCAGAATCCAGAAGCCACAGACTCTTCCTCTGCATTTCCAAACCACGGACCTCGAGTCTCTTTCACTTGAGCAGAATATTCTTCATGAAGACTCAAGTCTCTTTGAATTACATGAACCAAGCAACCACGATTATACAGCCACATGAACATCCCCAAGGAATGCGAGTATCTATAATAGCTTGATCCAAACCATTACTGACCCAAGTTCTTGGATTCCTTAGTCAATAAAAATTGATAAGAGGACAGACAAGAAGTTCATGCAAGGTTTTATTGGGACTTGTGCTGCAGCAGGAGGGCACAAGAACAAGTAACATGTTCCCTATCTTGCTGGCTCCCTAGAGGGGAGGGGGGCAAACTGGTCCATAAAATGGTATGAGGGTAGAGATGCGTCCAGGGATCCGGTCAGAGGGATGGCTTGAGTAGTCTGCCCACTTCCTGGGTGCAGCTGTGTATAGGGATCACTCGTAGTGCCCTGCTTTGCTCCCAAAGCCTCAGAAGTGTCAGTTGGGTTTTTGGTCTTTTATATCTTATTGTTCTCAGTTTCCTGCAACTGCACATACACACAGTTATTTATAATGTCTTTGTATTCTGCTGCTCCAGGAGACATTTGTCCAGGTGCAAGCACTGCGCAGAGGGTCCCAGATCCCAAGTGCCAGCCTGTCTCAAAACCATGTTCATATGGATATTGAGTTTGTCTCTCTACCTGGAAATTTAAAACATTATTGAATGTAATGCATTTATACAATTCCACTTCATTTCCATTTATTATACTGAAGACAGAACTTCTACTTAAACTATTAAGTTTGATAATAGCAATCTGAAAACTAACACAAATTAGGAATTTGCTAAACCATGTTCAATCATTGCAGATCCCAGCAGGATATACACATTTAGCATGCTATATTAAAAACAGGGAGGAGGAAGCCAACATTGGAAGTGTGGATTTATTTCACTTGTTATTAATAGTTATTATTCAACATTTATGTTAATATTTGCAAATATAATGAAACATAAATAATAGCTACTGTATAACATCTGTTATATGTAATACATTATGCAAAGCTTTTACATGTGTTACCTCATTTTCTAATTGTGATAGTAACTGTATTTTTTAATAAACATTTAATATTAGAGCAGCTTTATATTTAAAGAAAAAATCCAAAGAAAATATAAAGAATTCCCACATGTCCTGCATTCAATTTGTCCTATTAATAACATTTTACATTAATTCTGGTACATTTATTACATTAGTGATGTAATATTGATACATTGGTGGCTTCTTCAGTGGCTCAGCAGTAAAGAATCTGCCTGCAGTTCAGGACATGCAGGAGACCTGGGTTTGATCCCTGGTTTGGGAAGATTCCCTGAAGAAGGAACTGGCACCCCTCTCCAGTATTCTTGCCTGGGAAATCCCACTGATGGAGAAGCCTGGCAGCTACAGTCTATAGGGTTGCAGAAGAGTCAGACATGACTGAGCACGCTCTAACATTGATACGTTAATTAAATAAAGTCCATATTTTAGCTATATTTCCTTGATTGTTACAGATTTCCCTTTTCTGTCCCAGGGTCATATCTAGCACATCACGTTACACTGACTTATGGTAAACTCTACTTAAGCAGCTCTAGGTTGACAGTTTCTCAGACTTCCTATTTTTTTGTGACCTTGATAATCTTGAGGAGTATTGGGCAAGCATTTTGTAAGTTATTCCTCAATTGGGCTTTGTCTGATTATTTTTCACTGTTAAAATGAAATTTTTTTAGGAGGAAACTACAAAAGTAAAGTGCCATGTTCATCCCATGATATCTTCCCTCGTAGCTCAGTAAAGCTTGGTAAAGAATCTGCCTGCAGTGCAGGTGACCAGGTTCAATCCCTGAGTTGGGAAGATCCCTGGAGAAGGAAATGGCAACCTACTCCAGTATTCTTGACTGAAAAATCCCATGGACAAAGGATCCTGACAGGCCATAGGGTCACAAGAATTGGATCTGACTTAGCATCTAAACCATATGGGTTGTACACCTCCTCCAAAAAAATAAAGAAGGATATATAAGGTTCTACATCTCAGTATCTTAACATATGATCTTATTTGGGAAAAAAGTCCTACCAGAGTAGGGTGGATGCCTAATACAATATGCCTGGTGTTCTTATAAGAATAGAACCTGTGAAGACACAAAGAGAAGGCCACATGTTAGTGAAAGCAAAGACTGCAGTTAAGCAGCTGCAAGCTAAGAAATGTCATAGATTGGTGGAGACCCTAAAACCCAAGAAAAAACCATGGAACAGATTCTTCCCTAGAACTTTTGAGAGAGCACAGTCCTGTTATACCTTGGTTTTGGACTTGACTGTGACATCATTAATTTATTTTATTTAAACCCTCCAGTTTGTTGTTCTTTGTTATAACAGCCCTAGGAAAGTAATACAGGTGTATACAGCTGCTGCTGCTGCTAAGTTGATTCAGTCGTGTCCGACTCTGTGCGACCCCATAGACAGCAGCCCACCGGGCTCCTCCATCCCTGGGATTCTCCAGGCAAGAACACTGGAATGGGTTGCCATTTCCTTCTCCAGTGCATGAAAGTGAAAAGTGAAAGTGAAGTCACTCAGTCGTGTCCAACTCTTTGTGACCCCATGGACTGTAGCCTACCAGGCTCCTCCGTCCATGGGATTTTCCAGGCAAGAGTACTGGAGTGGGTTGCCATTGCCTTCTCCACAGGTGTACACTACTCACCTCATTTATCACTGTTGAAGGCCAGGCTCGGTTAGTGTTAGGTCTCTCAACCATAAGTTTTTTCCCTTTTCCGTACTGTACACTTAGGAATCACTATGCACAACCCCCGGAGAAGGCAATGGCACCCCACTCCAGTACTGTTGCCTGGGAAATCCCAAGGATGGAGGAGCCTGGTGGGCTACAGTCCACAGGGTCACTAAGAGTCGGACCCGACTTAGCGACTTTACTTTCACTTTTCACTTTTGTGTCCTGAAGAAAGAAATATCAACCCACTCCAGTATTCTTGCCTGAAGAATCCCAGGGACAGAGGAGCCTGGTGGGCTGCCGTCTATGGGGTCACACAGACTTGGACACAATTGACGTGGCTTAGCAGCAGCAGCAGCATGCACAACCCCCACTAAAGAAATATGGAGTTATGTTTTACCTCCTTGAAAGTGGGGTATACACATAAATTATTTGGTATTCTTCTACATGAGGGATTTGTTAAATCTCTCCCATTTAATTTATTTATTCATTTAAGTATTTAGTTATATCACTATAGACTCATGAAATTTATTTTACTTGGTTATAATTCAGTAATACAATATTCTGTACCTCAAACTATTAATGTATGGCTATTAGTAGCTCTTTTAGTGGGATATGGACCCTGGACTCCCGGACCACTCAGAAGCGCACTGGCTGCACCGGACCATGCAGAACTGCGGTGGAAAGGAGCGGCCCCTTGCCCAGGGTCAGCGGTGGCGACCAAGAGTGCCAGGCTGCGTCGGCACAGGAGCTGCAGAGAGGAGCTACCCCACATCCAAGGTCACAGGAGGTGGCTGAGAGGAACTACCCCATGTCCAAGGAGCAGCAGCTGCGCGGGTGCAGGAGGGCCGAGAGGAGCTACTCCAACTTCAAGGTCAGGAGGGGCAGCCGTGAGGAGAAACCCCTCGTCCAAGGTAAGGAGCAGAGGCTGTGGTTTCCTGGAGCAACCATGAAGAGATATCCCACGTTCAGGGTAAGAGACACCCAAGTAAGATGGTAGGCATTGCAAGAGTGCATCAGAGGGCAGACACACTGAAACCAAAATCACAGAAAACTAGCCAATCTGATCACACTGACCAGAGCATTGTCTAACTCAATTAAACTAAGCCATGCTGTGTGGGGCCAGAAAAGATAGGCAGGTCATGGTGGAGAGGTCTGACAGAATGTGGTCCACTGGAGAAGGGAATGGCAAACCACTTCAGTATTCTTGCCTTGAGAACCCCATGAACAGTATGAAAAGGCAAAATGATAGGATACTGAAAGAGGAACTCCTCAGGTTGGTAGGTGCCCAATATGCTACTGGAGAACAGTGGAGAAATAACTCCAGAAAGAATGAAGGGATGGAGCCAAAGCAAAAACAATACCCAGCTGTGGATGTGACTAGTGATAGAAGCAAGGCCCGATGCTGTAAAGAGCAATATTGCATAGGAACCTGGAATGTCAGGTCCATGAATCAAGGCAAATTGGAAGTGGTCAAACAGGAGATGGCAAGAGTGAACGTTGACATTCTAGGAATCAGCAAACTAAAATGGACTGGAATGGGTGAATTCAACTCATATGACCATTATATCTAATACTGTGGGCTGGAATCCCTCAGAAGAAATAGAGTAGCCATCATGGTCAACAAAAGAGCCCAAAATGCACTACTTGGATGCAGTCTCAAAAATGACAGAATGATCTCTGTTCGTCTCCAAGGCAAACCATTCAATATCACGGTAATCCAAGCCTATGCCCCAACCAGTAATGCTGAAGAACGGTTGAACGGTTCTATGAAGACCTACAAGACCTTTTAGAACTAACACCCCAAAGAAAAGATATCCTTTTCATTATAGGGGCCAGGAATTCAGAAGTAGGTTGTCAAGAAACACCTGGAGTAACAGGCAAATTTGGCCTTGGCATGTGGAATGAAGCAGGGCAAAAGATAACAGAGTTTTGGCAAGAGAACACACTGGCCATAGCAAACACTCTTCCAACAACACAAGAGAAGACTCTACACATGGACATTACCAGATGGTGAACACCGAAATCAGATTGATTATATTCTTTGCAGCCAAAGATGGAGAAGCTCTATACAGTCAGCAAAAACAAGACCGGGAGCTGACTATGGCTCAGATCATGAACTCCCTATTGCCAAATTCAGACGTAAAATGAAGAAAGTGGGGAAAACAACTAGACCATTCAGGTATGACCTAAATCAAATCCCTTATGATTATACAGTGGAAGTGAGAAATAGATTTAAGGGCCTAGATTTGATAGATAGAGTGCCTGATGAACTATGGAATGAGGTTTGTGCCATTGTACAGGAGACAGGGATCAAGACCATCCCCATGGAAAAGAAATGCAAAAAAGCAAAATGGCTGTCTTGGGAGGCCTTACAAATAGCTGTGAAAAGAAGAGAAGTGAAAAGCAAAGGAGAAAAGGAAAGATATAAGCATGTGAATGCAGAGTTCCAAAGAATAGTAAGAAGAGATAACAAAGCCTTCTTCGGCTATCAATGCAAAGAAATAGAGGAAAAGGACAGAATGGGGAAGACTAGAGATCTCTTCAAGAAAATTAGAGATACCAAGGGAACATAGAGCAAAGATGGGCTCAATCAAGGACAGAAATGGTATGGACCTAACAGAAGATATTAAGAAGAGGTGGCAAGAATATACAGAAGAACTGTGCAAAAAAGACCTTCACGATCCAGATAATCATGATGGTGTGATCACTCATCTAGAGCCAGACATCCTGGAATGTGAAGTCAAGTGGGCCTTAGAAATCATCACTATGAACAAAGCTAGTGGAGGTGATGGAATTCTAGTTGAGCTCTTTCAAATCTTGAAAGATGATGCTGTAAAAGTGCTTCACTCAATATGCCAGCAAATTTGGAAAATTCAGCAGTGGCCACAGAACTGGAAAAGGTCAGTTTTCATTCCAATCCCAAAAAAAGGCAGTGCCAAAGAATGCTCAAACTACCACACAAATGCACTCATCTCACATGCTAGTAAAGCAATCCTCAAAATTCTCCAAGGCAGATTTCAGCAATTAGTGAACCATGAACTTCTTGATGTTCAAGCTGATTTTAGAAAAGGCAGAGGAACCAGAGATCAAATTGCCAACATCTGCTGGACCATGGAAAAAGCAAGAGAGTTCCAGAAAAAACATCTATTTCTGCTTTATTGACTTTGCCAAAGCCTTTGACTCTGTGGATCACAATAAACTGTGGAAAATTCTGAGAGATGGGAATACCAGACCACCTGACCTGCCTCTTGAGAAACCTATAAGCAGGTCAGGAAGCAACGGTTAGAAGTGGACATGGAACAACAGACTGGTTCCAAATAAGAAAAAGAGTACATCAAAGCTGTATATTGACACCCTGCTTATTTAACTTACATTCAGAGTGCATCATGAGAAATGCTGGACTGGAAGAAGCACAAGCTGGAATCAAGATTGCCGGAAGAAATATCAATAACCTCAGCTATACAGATGACACCACCCTTATGGCAGAAAGTGAAGAGGAACTAAAAAGCCTCTTGATGAAAGTGAAAGAGGAGAGTGAAAAAGTTGGCCTAAAGCTCAACATTCAGAAAACGAAGATCATGGCATCCAGTCCCATCACTTCATGGGAAATAGATGGGGAAACAGTGGAAACAGTGTCAGACTTTATTTTGGGGGGCTCGAAAATCACAGCAGATGGTGATTGCAGCCATGAAATTAAAAGATGCTTATTCCTTGGAATGAAAGTTATGAGCAACCTAGATAGCATATTCAAAAGCAGAGACATTACTTTGCCAACAAAGGTCCATCTAGTCAAAACTATGGTTTTTCCAGTGGTCATGTGTGCATGTAAGAGTTGAACTGTGAAGAAAGCTGAGTGCCGAAGAATTGATGCTTTTGAACTGTGGTGTTGGAGAAGACTGTTGAAAGTCCCTTGGACTGCAAGGAGATCCAACCAGTCCATCCTAAAGGAGATCAGTCCTGGGTGTTCATTGGAAGGACTGATGTTAAAGCTGAAACTCCAATACTTTGGCCACCTCATGTGAAGAGTTGACTCAATGGAAAAGACCCTGATGCTGGGAGGGATTGGAGGCAGGAGGAGAAGGGGACGACAGAGGATGAGATGGCTGGATGGCATCACGGACTCAATGGACATGAGTTTGAGTGGATTCCAGGGGTTGATGATTGACAGGGAGGCCTGGTGTGCTGTGATTCATGGGGTTGCAAAGAGTTGGACATGACTGAGTGGCTGAACTGAACTTATATGTATATGACATATATGTATGGCTTCCTTTTAGCTAATTATGTCTGCAATAACCTTTTTCCAAATAAGATCACATTTTGAGGTACTGAAGTTTAGGACTTTAATATCTTCTTTGAGGAAGACACAATTCAGTCCATAACAAGTTTCTTAATATGATGCAATGAAAATTACATTCAATTCCATGGTCTCTCTCCTAAAAAAAAAAAAAATACTATTCTAATCATAAAAAAAAAAAAAAAAGAAATCAAACAGTTTCCAATTGAGGAAAATCTATAAGATGTATATGTATACATATATACCCATATATGTAAAATTTTATTAAAGTTTTAAGCATTCTCATAACAATAATCACTGATAAATTGCTTTAATTTTGCTTTGCCATTTCATCATCTTTCATAAGTATCTGTGACATCTTAAATTTAGTTCAACCTTATTATCATAGGCAACTGACTTCTACTCCAGAAGATTCTGTTTGTCTGGACCTTGAAAATCATTTTAGTATAAAATATCTTTTCCTATTTTTTGTACCCACTGGTATTAGATGTTTACCCTAAAACACAACAATGATCATACCAGGCTCTTGTGGGGAAAAAAAAAAATGCACTGCTTTTCCATCACCAATAAAATAAAATTCTACTTCCCCTCAAGGTTTATATGAACTAGTTGCATACAGAATTTCTAGCATTACCTCCTTATGTGCTGCTGCTAAGTCGCTTCAGTCATGTCCGACTCTGTTTGACCCCATAGATATCAGCCCACTAGGCTCCTCTGTCCCTGGGATTCTCCAGGCAAGAACACTGGAATGGGTTGCCATTTCCTTCTCCAATGCATGAAAGTGAAAAGTGAAAGTGACGTAGCTCAGCCATGCCCGACTCAGCAACCGCATGGATTGCAGCCTAACAGACTCCTCCATCCGTGGGATTTTCCAGGCAAGAGTACTGGTGTGGGTTGCCATTGCCTCCCTATGTACTCTCTACCAGTTCTCAAATTTCAACAAGGAGAATGTTCATAGGTTTCTCTCTATATATACATTGTGTTTTCCAGTTATGTATCCTTTATCCAGGAAACTCCACTGGTGGTTTAGTCGCTATGTCATTTCCGACTCTTGTGACCCCATGGACTGTAGCCACCAGGCTCCTCTGCTCATGGAATTTTTCAGACAAGAATGTTGGAGTGAGTAGCCACTTCCTTCTCCAAGGGATCTTCCCAACCCAGCTAGTGAATTGGCATCTCCAGCACTGCAGGCGAATTCTTTACTAACTGAGCCTCCAGGGAAGCCCTATTATTTTATTGCCCACAGCCAAACGACAAAAGCTTACTCATCCTTCCCAGACAAGAATCAATGCTGTTTTCTTGATAAAACCTCTCCTAATCTTTCCAGTCAGAAGTGATCCCAAGTCTCTGAACACCCCCTGACATTTAAGTGTTTCCCCTTTTGCATACTACTCTTGATCATATTCATGAATCTAATATTACTGAAAGCAGAATACATATCTTAGCACTTTAAAAAATTATCCACAGCACCAAGCACAACATCATCCATTTTTAGTTTTATATTTATCTTGGATTCATGTGGCAGAAGTCAAAAAAAATAGAATTATTTTTAATCTTATTTCAAATTGATGAAATTTTATAAATCTTTTTTTCTGTTAAATCCAGTTACAAAATATTTTATTCAGTATCTCCTTCATACCTAGTTTTCCATCTTCAACAAACCATTTAATGAAGCTATTCTAACTCAGGCTAATTTATAAGCTCAGATATTATTTTAACCCCGTCTCCTTTTTCTCATATTTTTGTATATTTCTGGGAATTGTTTTTCTCTAAGTATGTAATTATAGTATTTATTTGTATATGAATGTTGTAATTCTTACCCTTAAAAATCACTCCTTTTTAAAGTTAAGGAAAGGAAGAACCTTTCAAGAAGCCAATGTTAACTGAAAGTGAGTCACTCAGTCGTGTCCAACTCTTTGTGACCCCATGGTCTATACAGTCCATGGAATTATCCAGGCCAGGATACTGGAGTGGGTAGCCTTTCCCTTCTCCAGGCGATCTTCCCAACCCAAGGATCCAATCCAGGTCTTGCAAATTTCAGGTGGTTTGTTAAAAAAGTCTTTAATTCTAGAGGATCTTTGTAAATGAAAGTGATAGCATTTTATATAAGCCCATCTTTTAAATTAACCAGTGACATTTTTAAGCATCAAGAAGAATTTTAGTTTACTGCTAAGAAATTATGTAAATACTGATAAGTAATTTAGAGCATCAGTGGAGTGAAGAAGCAAGTTGAAAATCAGAAGCAAAATAGAAAAACTAAATTATTAAAATGCCTTCTCAAATGAAAATGAGGCAACAGAAAAATAACATTATGATTAGTAGACTTCCTATGACTATAGCTGATTATTTCTAAGATTGTTCAACTCTTTCCAATATTTGTTTTTCCAAATATTTTTCTAGAAGCATATTTTTTTATTAAATTTATTTTTAAGGATAATTGCTTTACAGTATTGCATTGATTTCTATCAAACCTCAACATGAATCAGCCATAGGTTTACCCACGTACCCTACCACTTGAATATTCCTCCCACTTCCTTCCACATCCCACCTATCTATGTTGTTACTGAGCCCTGGATTGAGTTCCCTGAGCCATACAGCAAATTCCCATTGGCTCTCTATTTTACATATAGTAATGTATGTGTCCATGCTACTCTCTCCATACATCCCACTCTCTCCTTTCCCACCACAGCTGTGTCCATAAGTCTGTTCTTAAAGTCTGTGTTTCCATTGCTGCTCTTCAAATAGGTTCATCAGTACCATTTTTCTAGATTATATATATGTGTGTGTTCAGTTCAGTTCAGTTCAGTCCCTCAGTTGTGTCCAACTCTTTGTGACCCCATGAATTGCAGCAAGCCAGTCCTCCTTGTCCATCACCAACTCCTGGAGTTCACCCAAACCCATGTCCATCGAGTCGGTGATGCCATCCAGCCATCTCATCCTTTGTTATCTCCTTCTTCTCCTACCCCCAATCCCTCCCAGCATCAGGGTCTTTTCCAATGAGTCAACTCTTTTCATGAGGTGGCCAATGTATTGGAGTTTCAGCTTTAGCATTATTCCTTGCAATGAACACCCAGGACTGATCTCCTTTAGAATGGACTGGTTGGATCTCCTTGCAGTCCAAGGGACTCTCAAGAGTCTTCTCCAAAACCACAGTTCAAAAGCATCAATTCTTCAGCACTCAGCTTTCTTCACAGTCCAACTTTCACATCCATACATGACCACTGGAGAAACCATAGCCTTGACTAGACGGACCTTTGTTGGCAAAGTAATGTCTCTGCTTATATGTGTTAGTACTCAATAACTGCTTTTCTCTTTTTGGCTTACTTCTTTCTGTATAATAGGCTCTAGGTTCATACACCTCATGAAGACTGATTCAAATATATTCCTTTTTATGGCTAAGTAATATTCCATTGTATATATGTACCACAGCTAGAAGATTATTTCTTTGTGAAGATTCTTTCTTCCAGGAATATAATCTCTACTTATCTTCAATGATAAATTTGATAGATACCCCCAATGAACCACATATGCAAAATTTGCATTGAACACCACTTTAGAAACATCACTGTTAATTCACGGCTCTACCCTCCTCTGTGAACACCCTAATGGAATGTGCAGAAAATAAATAAAACACATAAATTTTAAGTAATTTTAAATAGTAAAAATTATCATAAAGCTAAATAAAATAATATGTGAGGGTCTGACTGTGGACATTATGTGTGTTATATGTTTATAATTAGAGAGGTCAGGGAAGTCATTTATATTATATATGTGTCTTCCTGTGTGCTCAGTCACTCAGTCATGTCCAGTCCTTGCAATCCCATGGACTGTAGCCCCAGGTCCTCTGCCCATGGAATTTTCCAGGCAATAATACTGGAGTGGATTGTCATTTCCTCCATGAGAACACCTTCCTGATCCAGAGATCGAAGCTGTCTCTTGTGTCTCCTGTATCGGAAGATTCTTTACCACTAGCACTACCTGGGAAGCCCTTATATATATAATATGTATATTAATATATGTGTAATATATATATTATATAGTTGTTTAAATCATATATATATATATATAATTTTAGCAGAAAGCTTGAGTGAAGAGGGAGGGTGTCCTCTATGAATTTCTAACATCGTTACAATCCTTCTTCTTTGAGATTTCCAGACTGAAAATAGTGCAGTTTTTTGAAGGAAAGTGAAATGAACTTGAGCGGTAAGGGTTTTGTTGTTGTTTAGTCACTAAGTTGTGTCCACCTCTTTTGCGATCCCATGGACTGCAGTTTGCCAGGCTCTGGGATTCTCCAAGTCAGGATACTGGAGTGGGTTGCTATTTCCTTCTCCTGAGCATCTTCCTGACCCAGGTATCGAACTCGTTTCTCCCACATTGGCATTGGTAAGTGGGTTCTTTACCCCTGAACCACCAGGGAAGACTTAAATAAGGGTTTGGTATACCTTAATTGTCTTGTTTTGCATATGTTTTAACATTTATAGCTTAATCCAGAGTTTTCTGTCTAGCTGGCTCAGTAAGCACTTGGATTGCTTAAGAGATGCAAGCTACTATAAGTTTTTGAGATAAGGAACTCCTTTGGAGATTCAGTATTATGGTTAATTTTATGTATCACCTTGAGTGGAGCCCAGGACACTCAGATATCTGGCTAACATTATTCCAGTGTATCTGCAAGGGTGTTTCTGGAAGCAATTATCACTTGACTTGGTGAAATGAGTTATGCAGATTGTTCCTCCCAAAGAAGTGTGCTTTCAAACTGTGGTGTAAGAGTCACTTGGATTGCCAAGAGATCAAACCTGTCAATCCTAAAGGAAATCAATCTGGAATATTCATTGAAAGTACTGATGAAGTTGAAGCACCAACACTTTGACCACCTGATACAAATGGTCGAGGAGAAGAAGGGGGCAGAGCATGAGATAGTTAGATAGCATCACTGATTCAATGGACATAAACTTGAGCAAACTCCAGGAGATAGTGGAGGACAGGGAAGCTGGTGTGCTGCAGTCCGTGGGATCACAAAGAGTCAGATATGACTGAGCAACTGAACAACAACCACTTCCCAAAGTGAGTGGAATCATCCAATTTATCCAGGGCCTAAATAGAACAAAAGGTGGAGGAAGGTTACACTGACTCCCTACCTGAATGTTTGAGCAGGAATATCACTCTTATTTTGCCCTCAAACTGGGACTTGACACCTTTGGGAATCCTGGTTCTCCTCTTTGTAGACTACAGAGGATAGCATTTCTCAGCCTCTTGAGTTGCTAAGCTAATAACTTATAATAAAACTTTATATATATATAAAGAATATTATAAGTCTCTCTCTCTATATATATACATGGTTGGTTCTGTTTCTCTGGAGAGCCCTAATCTATTCAGCTTCCATTGATGAAGTTGAAAATAAAACCTACTTCAGCCCCAAAGAAATCTCAGGTAGTTGCTTCTCAAATAAAACACATGATCATATTTTTTTTCATTTTAAGTTACCATTTATTTTTCTAGATATAGCATCATTTTAAAAACAGCTTAGGAGAAGAAATGTTAACATTATATGGAATACACAGATACAGAAGCTTTATAACTGACAAAAACCTTGAATTTATTCATACTACTTGTCTTGAATATCATGATAAATGTTTGCCTTCAAACTTTTTTCATAACTGGGTTCTAAAGACTTTCCCTAATTTCTTTGAGCACTGCTTGTTAAACACACTAACATTTGATGCTGTATTTTGTAAAACATGCTTTGATTTTAGGCTCAAGCAACCAGTTATTCACTCTTCTATTTCCCTTAATTGCTATTCATTTAAACTTATAGTATATTTTCCTATGTTCACCATCTGTTTATTTACCATTATAAGATGAGAATCTTTGTGTAAATACATTAGGATAGTTTCACCTTGGATGAAGAGTGGTAGTGATTAACAATAGTGATTAAAATAGTAGCCCCTCTGTGAGGGGAAAACCTTCAAAAGTTTTAAGATACTTAATAATTCCCTTCCTTATTATTGTATTGTCTTTATGTGATTTTAAACTATAATTAGAGTAAGATTTCCACTTTAAGATTATAAAAATATTCCTTTAAAAGGCATTTTAATGTTTTTGTTATCAAGAATTAGGACTAAACATTTAAATTAGACTCCAGTTTTGTTGCGTCACCTATGCAAATAAGTAAAGTGCAGTGAAAAGCTGTGGAAGAGACATTCTCACACAGCTAACTTTGCTCTGGGACAAAGAAAACACTATCCTAACTTATTCTTGTTACATATCCAAAACTGCTCCTTAAATCTGGAGTGTACATACAGTGGCAGCTCTTCATTGCTGTGCTGGATGTCAATAATACTTTATTAGCAAGAAATCTTGCACAACCTTCTGGGATCTCTGTGTAAATTGTCCAACAACCCAGGATTCCTGTACCATTCAAAAAGACCAATTCAGCTTTCATACACAGAGAGAATACCAGAGAATACCAGGTTGGCTTTTTCTATTGCTTCTTAATGCCACATTATGTTCTACTGAAAAGTAGTCAAACATTGGTAATCTCGTTCCTCTGATTTAAAGATTTCTTGATGATTCTATCCTAATCAGGCCTCGTTGTTCTTTAAGGATGAATACAACCGTTTCCTCCTTGCTAAGGTGTGAACTAGGTCTTTAGTATAACAATCATTCTGTTTTGCCTTTGGACTCACATATGTTTATCATTTCTGGCTGGTCACAATTAAGATTAGTTCCAGCAACTTCCACCTGAGAGACCTATAAACACTTACCCACAACATTCTCCATAAGGAGTCAAACTGTTTGTCCATTTTATTTACTTAATTTTTTTTATTAGTGTATAGTTGATTTGCAATGTTGTATTAATTTCAGGTGTACAGCAAAGTGATTCAGTTGTATATATATAGATATACATATTATATATTGCATATATAATATATGTATGCACACACACATATATATACTCTTTTTCAGATTCTTTTCACTTATAGGTGATTTAAAATATTGTATACAGTTATCTGTGCTATACAGTAGGTCCTTGTTGTTTATCTATTTTTTATATAGTAGTGTGTATATGTTAATCCCAAACTCCTAATTTATTACCCACTTTCCCCTCTGGTAACCACAAGTTTATTTTCAATGTCTGTGGGTCTATTTCTGTTTTGTATATAAGATGTCCATTTTAAATCTCAGATTAAGAAGTCTATAATTTCATAGAAACGACTATATTTTAAATAAATAAAGACCAGGACCCTACTCTATAGCACAGGGACTGTATTGAGCTATATTCAATATGTTCTAATAAATATCTTTGTGTGTATATATATATATATATATATACATATATATAAATACATATACATATATATATGTAACTGAAACACTATTATAAACCAGAAACTAACACAACATTGTTAATCAACTATACTTCAATAATAATAATTTAAAAAAATCTATAACTTACTCCCTTTCTTCTAAGAACATCATTTGCAGGAGGAAACATTCAGTGGTTTCCATGGACTGAATATGTCCTTCTGTGGTAGCCTTTATTCAGGAACTCCTGTCCTTTCTTCCTCTAGTGGAAACCATTCTGAGTGATTCTGAAATGGAGCAGAACCCTATCATCCTACCCCTTATGTCCTCAGCCTGCCTTTTGTCTGTGGAAAGACTATAGCCAAAGAATAATTTTAATCAGAGAATTGTGAAAATGCAGAAACAAAGGAAAGCCATCAAGCAAGACTACATAACAATAGTTTAGCTATTAAGCATAGTCGAGGACCTTTAGTTCCTCTTCAAGGGCTATAGACCATATTCTAAACCATATTCTTGAGCTGTCTTATAGAGATCGAAACCCCCACCAGGTCAAAGTAGTTAACTGCATGATGACCAGATTGTAGCCATGACATAAGCTGTCACAATTCTGATAACTGGCCTCAAGAAATGGAAACAAACTGATGCTGGAGCTGAAGGTTTTCTGTACTTAATCAAGATGGTCAGAATACAGATGACTGATTTCAAGATAACTATCAGAACTGACTGTGTTCTTTCTACATGTAGCCCCCTCCCTTCACCTATAAGAGCTCTTGCCCACTGATTATTAGTTGGGGGGAGCTGGCCTTTAGACAGGAGTCCACCCTCCCCGAAAGTTGTGCTATGTGTTAAGTCGCTTCAGTCATGTCCCACTCTTTGTGACCTAGTGGACTGTAGCCCACCAGGCTCCTATGTCCACAGGATTCTCCAGTCAAGAAAACTGGGGTGGGTTGCCATTCCCTTCTCAGGGAATCTTCCTGACCCAGGGATCGAACCTGTGTCTTATGTCTCCTGCATTGTCAAGCAGATTCTTTAACAATAGCAACACCTGGGAAGCCCCCAGATTGCCAGCCTCCAAAAGAAAGCAAACTTTCCTTTCCACCAGCGTTGCCTCCTTATCAGCTTTAGCATGGCAAACAGCCAGGCTTCCACTTTCAGTAGCAACTCCAAGATGATTTTCTGTTTATGCACACATCCTTATTAACTACTCTCAATAAGCGAAACGAAGTGCAAAACGTACACAGGCGTGACTCTGCCAGAATAGCCCCTCTGGTAGATAGATTCCTCACGGGGATCCTCTGCCAGCTGCCTGGCAAATTTATTTTGCACCAATCACAAGGTATCCTGGTTTCAGAGAAGTGAAATGTGAGAAAAGTGCTACTTAGACTTTGGCAACATATTATGTGGAGTCACAACTTTCGTATTATATCCTCAAGCTGAATTTAGAGTGGTGGAACTATGCCATGGAAGAAACTGAATGGGGAAAACTAAGAGCTAAATTGTAACCTTGATTAGCATGTTCGATTCTTCTCACTCCTTCAGGGAAAGTGGCACTGCTCTCTACCCATCTCTTCAAGCCAGGAAATGATATATCATCAGACTTCCTCTGCTTTTGCATTTTTCTTATCCCCCACATCTAATCCATCACCAGATTGTGTCAGGTCTGTCTCCTAAATATGATTCACTTTGGTCCATCTCTTTTCTGTTTCCACTGAAACATTTTGGTCCATGCCACCAGCATCTCTGGCTCGAATTGTTCTAATAGCCTCCAAGTAGTGTCTCTGCCTCCAGTCGTGTTTGCAAATCAAATCCATTTTCCACACTGTAGCCAAAATGTTCCTTTTAAAGTACAAATCTGATCATGTCACATCTCTGATAAAAAACTATATTATTGGCTCCCCAATGTTCCCAGAATCAAACTCTATGCGGCTTACTAGGCTTTTCATGGTATAAGCGGAGTCCTATTTACCTTCCCAGCTTCAACTCTTAGAGCTGTTCCTCCCAAATCCAATACAGCAAACTGAACTCGTCTCCAGGTAATCTCACACCCTGTTGTTCTCTCTGAATGGCATGTTCTTCTGCCTTGTCTCTCTATCAAGTCCCCACTGCTCCTTTTAACTTTCAACTTGGATGTCATTGTTTCAGAAAAGTCTCCTCTAACTCTCTGGAATTTGTCCCAATATGTATTCTTAATAGAGCATTTATCATCCCATATTGCGATTACCGGTTTTACTAGCATATGTTTCTTTGTAAGCATTCTGGTATCTCATATAGAAAGCAGTGGAAAGACTTACAGTGTTTGGTCCTGTGCTTCTGTGTGTGTTTGGTCACTTCAGTCATGTCCAACTTTTTGTGACCCCATAAGCAGTAGCCCACCAGGCTCCTCTGTCCATGGGATTTTCCAGGCAAGAATATTGAAGTGTGTTGTCATTTCTACCTCCAGGGGAACTTCCTGACCAAGGTATTGAACCCAGGTCTCCTGGTTCGCAGGTGGATTCTTTACCGACTGAGCTACCAGGGAAGGCCCCTGCACGGTCCCTAACTCATACTAAATACTCTGCATTTCAGTGTCATTAAATGGGGCATATAATCACTCATTTTCCAGTCTTCACTTCTCCCTTTCTTTTATTTCTGCTCTAAAATTTTAAGAAACCCTGCATTTCTTCTGGAGCTATTTAACTTTGTGGCTTCTATACTAGCAGGTTAAACTTTTGGTGCCTTTCCTTGTTTAGAGTTGTATCTCCCGCAATTTGCCTGTTGGCCCAGTGAGACTGAAAAAGTGCTTATTGATTAAATGAATTCTATAATCAGTGTGAGTTACGTATAACTTATTCATATCATCTGTGGCTTCCTACCAAATACATAAGCCTATCTGAAATTTTAAGACTTACATTTGATGTTTAAATTTTCATTGTGGATATAAAGTGAATTCTTTAACTACTAATTATAAGTTACATCATTGTCTACAGAGATAGTGTACAACAGACAGTCTTTATGTTACTATGGGTAAAAAAAAAGGAAATTTCAAAATGTATAAATATGTTTGCAAGGATTTTGAGACTATAGAATAATATGATAGATGTTCCCCACCCCCCAAAATTTGCTTACCAAGTTCTATATCCTCCATACTAAAAACTAAAACACAAATGTGAACTATATTTTGTGGATGACCATGTGACTGGTTATTAAAGTGAATTATAATAATACTGGATCAAAATATCCTAAATTAAAATGATGTTTACTTTTTAGAAGAGTATTATTTTAGTAAAGGTTACAATTTCAATGATTTATATCAGTTAAGCTAAACTAGTAGGAACAATAATTCTTTACAGTGTTTGTTGAAAGGATGGTCCTTCAATCATCAAGTTAATTAGGGGCTATAAATTTGGTTTGGAGAAGGAAATGGCAGCCCATGCTAGTATTCTTGCCTGGAGAATTTCATGGACAGAGGAGCCTGGTGGGCTGCAGTCCATGGGGTCGCAAAGAATCATACATGACTGAGCAACCAACACTATGAATTTGGTTAATTCCTTGCTCTGTTTTCTCTATTCAGTTCAGTTCAGTTCAGTCACTCAGTCATGTCTGACTCTTTGTGACCCCATGGACTGCAGCCCACCAGGCTTCCCTGTCCATTACCAACTCCCAGAGCCTACTCAATAGGGCTTAATAAAATAATAGCTAACATCATATGAAAGCTTGCTATTGTACCAGAAAGTGACATGCAAATTAGCTTGAACTTATTAGCTCACAGTCTTCGAGATAATTCTATAAGATCATAACATGATCTTTGCTCTACATTTGAGGAAATTGATGCTCAGTGTAGTAAAGTCATTGTTTAAAGGCTAAACCACTTCTGCAGGCCAGAATATGAAGTCAGGTATTCTGCCCTTAACTGCAATGTTCTCTGCCTTTTGTTGGATTAAACTGATCCTATTTATATGTCATGAACTGACCCTCCAAAGGCAAGTTTACCTACGAATGTCCATGTATTAAAACATTTATGAAATTCACAACTTTTTAAAAACTACCCAAAGGAAGGAAACAAGAGAGAAGAGAGAAACACAAAAAGGGAGGGAGAGACACAGTATCACAGAGTCAAAATATAATAGATAGGAAAAGGGGAAGAAAGGAGAAGAAAATGAACAATGGGTGAGAGAAAATAAAAAGTTGAGAATATATGAAATGAAAAAGTGCAGCTAATGATTTAAAAAGAGATTAAAACTTGGATTTCTGCCCTTTCCTTTGCAATCTGGTCAGGATTATGTAGCAAAGGCCACTTCTTCAACAAACATTATAGGCACTGAAGAGTTTCTAGATACTTTCCTAGATGATTGGGATATGAGAGTGAATTAATAGAGGAATGGAATTTCTTTTCATTCTAATATTAGGAGAGAGCTGTTAAACATAATGGGTGTGCATTATTTTAGATATGGAAAGCATTCTGTTTTAGATATGGAAAGCTTTCTGATCAGATGACATTTGCGTAGAGGTCAGGGCATTTGTGGGAGCAAACAAAGATAATATAGGAGAAAAGCATTCTGGGCATCCTGTCAGGACCAGCTCTGATGATGCAATATCCCTGAGATTTGCCCATTAGACTCCCAATAAGCTTGTCCTGGTCTATGGTATTCTGACCTTCTTTTTGCCTTCTCTACTTAGAAGCACAGAGAAGAGAAGAAATCAAACTCCTGACCTGCTTGTTAAATGAGGAGTCACTTTCATTATATTATTCTGTTATTAAAAAAAACTTCATTAGTTACAAAAGAAAATTAATCCTGTTTTAATTTTCTGTCAATGTAGAAAACTTATTTCAAAACTTCCTATGAACCAGACATTGTGCAAAACTTGCATATATCATATCATTTAGTCTTTGCCATCAAGATTAGACATCTCTTTAATTTGTCCCACTCTTCTGTTATCTTTGAGCCGAAACTACCACAGTGATATAAGTTTTGATAACTGGTAGATTTCCTTAATCCACTTATTCTTCTTCAAGAAAGTCTTGGCTATTTTTTTTTTCCTTTGCATGTCCATATATTTTGCCATCACTTGCATTTTGTCATTACCAAACTAAAACCTGCCACATTGCTGTCTTATTAACCTCCAACTTTTCAATCCAGATTACCACAATAAACTGGATGTCAAAGGAAACATTTTAGGAAGGAAGTGATTTTACAGTGTAGTGGCTATGATGTTAGTCTATAAGAATATACAGACAGAGATTCAGATCATGTTTCTGCCATTAACGCTCAGTGGTACCTCAAATCTATCAATGGCTACCATTTTCCATATGTAAAAAAGAATCAGATAATAATATGATGTCACATTCACAGTGATATGAAAAACAGAATTGACCATTTATCGATCTACATACACAAGTCCTTATGAAGTATATCATGACCCAGGTTGTCACTTTAGGAAAAAAAATGAAAACACTCAACTTTAAATATAACAGGCTTGATTCTTGTTCTTCTGTTTCTTATTGAAGTACATAGTAGTTGGGAAGAAATTATAGCTAAGAGATGTCCTAGACCACGGAAGGTGGTGAATAAATGCAAAGAGTAAGTGGGGCACATTAGTTTTAACTCATTCAGTTCAGTTCAGTCGTTCAGTCGTGTCCAGCTCTTTGCAACCCTGTGGACTGCAGCACTCCAGGCCTCGCTGTCCATCACCAACTCCCAGAGCTTACTCCAACTCATGTCCATTGAATCAGTGATGCCATCCAATCATCTCAACCTTTATAGTCCCCTTCTCCTCCCTCCTTCAATCCCTCCCAGCATCAGGATCTTTTCCAATGAGTCAGTTCTTTGCAAAAGGTGGCCAAAGTATTGGAGCTTCAGCTTTAGCATCAGTCCTTCCAATGAACACTCAGGAGTGATCTCCTTTAGGATGGACTGGTTGGATCTCCTTGCAGTCCAAGGGACTCTCAAGAGTCTTCTCCAACACCACAGTTCAAAAGCATCAATTCTTATTTGACATAGTTAAGAATAAATATGATCTATTAAAAATTTGTTATTTCTGATTTTGAAATAAATCAATAAGAAATGGATAGATAGACACATAGATGATAGGTTAATAGGTAGATAGAAAGAAAGAATTACAGAACATGGTCATCTTTTACATTTATTGTCCAAACCAAAAAGCAAACATGAATTACTGTAAGTACTTTCCATCACTTTTTTGCTTTATCTATATCTTCTCTTACCTGCTATCACCCAGAATCAACACCTTTGATCATAAGTGTAAAACTTTCATAAAGACAGAAGAATTAACTGTTAGGTAGTTAGAATAGGAAAAAGGAGACCGAAATAGCAAGGCTAAAAGACAAAGAAAGGAAAAAGCCCACAAAAATAAAACAAAGGAAGGTCCAAGGACCAGAGTGAGAACCTCAGGTTTAACAAATAATCCTCCTCGCTAGCCCAATTTACATAGGACAGGCTCAGTGGGAGGAGAAAAAACATATAAAAAGAGGAGCCAAAATTAAGCCAGGGGCTTCACTTCTTCTCTTCTCTTTTTTTGGGTCGACTCGAACTTATGCCTCACCTCAAGGAGGATGTATTTTCCTTTGCTTGACAAATAAAACAGAGCTGTAACACCCAGCTGTAACACTGGTCCATCACTTCAAATTTTTGCTGCAATGAGATAGAACCAAGGAAATTACACACACTCCAGCTTAACTATTTAATGTTCTTATTTCATTTTGGTTCTCTTATGGCTATACTTATTTCTCATTTTAAAACTTTTTACAAGAGTTAATATGTAAGAAATTTAGGCACATATTTGATAAATATTGTAGGTATTAATGGGAATTAACTATTTTTTTCTCCAATATTAAAACTCACACAGCAGTCTCTCTAATCAGAGTATCTTTGAATGGCCGCTGTTTATAGAGTAACCTCTGTATTTTATCTTTTCACCAACCAAAAATGTCTTATATAGAAGCCTAGTATATAGATGATCTTGATTGAGGAAGAAAAGATTATTATATCTATATTAATACTCCAAGTTTACACAGATAAGTATCAAGTTTTTCTGATTATTATATTCATATGTTTCCTTATTAGAAAGGGGAATTATTGTAGACATTGATCCTAGTAATTAGATATTTGTGAATTATTGTGTGTTTGTTTTTTTTTCTTTTTTTGCTCTTTTGCCTGAGTTGCTAGGAAAATCAGTTAGGCTAGAACTTTTTCTCAGCTGTGGTCCTTTACCCAATTGTTTGCTACTCTCTCTACTTTGGCTTTAATATATTTAGTAAGATTCCTTAAATTTTCCCTTTTTCTTTATTTCTAAAGTAGTGGAGTATATATTAATAAATGCACAAAAGGATATTTACTTAGGATTAATTTTCAAGAATCTTTCTTTAGTGCCTAGGGAGCAAACTTTTTCTCAGTGTTGTTGAAGCAGACTTTATTTAGTGGGAATTCTTGATTTGCAACTTTCAACTTCTCAGTGATCATGAGTCAGAAAGATGGATAAGTCTTTTTCAAAGCCTCATTTGAAATTTTCTATGAAAATTGGTGAGATATTGAAGTGAAGACGAGCAGAATGTCTTTCTCATTAGAACATCTTATCTGGAATTCTGGTTCAACAGCTTATTCATTAAGTTACCTATAATAAAGCATTTAATCTGTCTCTTAAGCTTGATTCTTTCATCTGTGAAATGGGGCCATGAAATAATCACTATTTCAGAGATGTTTTGTAAATATAAAATGAAGCATAAGAAAAAGGTCTATTTCAAACGTGTCATAAAACACATAATTATTGTACTTTAAAGAATTTAAGGCAATATAAGTTTCTCCAGCAATTTAACTTTTCCCTTAAACTATCTTTTAACTATGTTTTGTTTTCATAAAGCAACTTGTGCAAGTATTAGCATGCATATATTCCACTAGTATCTTTTCAGCTGAGCTAATGAGAGAGAGTGAGTGTGTGTATGTGTGTGAGTGCATGCGTGCATGCAGAGGATCTTAGTGGGCAAAGATAAAACACTTCCCAAAGTCCACTCCCAGAATAAGAACGCAGCATTATTAACTCTGATTTTGTACTCCATTTCTTTGGTTCTCATACTTGGATTTATATTTCTTCAGTGGAATTTAAGCAGGATTATTTAAATGATGTCTAATCTGTCAAGGCTCTGATGTGATTTCCTTCTTGAGGAATTTGGCTCCTATTACAGGTTACTGTGTTTTATAGTGGGCATTTGAAAACCTACTACTGAGCTTCACACACTAATTTACACCCATTCCACGTTCTGTATGGTTTTAACTGACTTGCTTTAGAAGGATCCCAAGAGTTGCTAGGAAACCTCTCTGTTCTTTTCACTTTTCATATAGCATTACTGTTTTAGTTGATAAGGCTGTACCTGAGGGTAAAGAGGGATTTAAGTAGAATCAAACAGTGACAGGAAGGCTAGGCATAGAAAATCACTCCTTCAAAGTTTCTTGTTCTTCATATAGATAATAAAGTATAATGTGAGTAGAGAAAAAACAGTATGTGTTTTTTAATATAAAATATTTAGCAAATAAATATTATAAAGTTTCAAAAATATATACACATGCATATATATGTATACATATGCTCTTGTTCTTTATATTTTAGCTTTTTCTCTTATCTCTTCAGTTTTGCAAGGCAAATGATATTCAAGATAAAGTATACTAAAACTTTTTTAAGTTTTTAGCCAATCTTCCTGTTGAAAATATCTGTCATTCTCCAATATTGTGCATGAAACCTATTTTTATTCTTCGGTACAAAAATATTTTCTGTTATTTTCTAGGTTCCTGTTTTTAAAAAATAATTTTAAAAATAGCAGGATAAATAGCTTTAAGTCATCAAAGACCAGGTATAGCAGGTCAGTCTGATGATGTTACTTATTGGAAGTTTAGATTATGTGCAATTTTTGAAATATATTTCAAGTAACTAACATTAACACTTAGAAAAATATTTCAAATAAAATCATATAAAGAAATAGTGACAGAAGAGGTGACGGCTGCTCTGTCATTTCTGTTCTTCATTAGAATAGACAATTTTTTTTCTCATATTTTTCATTTTGAGAAGAGTAATCACTTTTCATCTTGTTCAAGATATGAATGTGTATGTATACTGGATAGAGAAACTAGTTCAATCAGGACTATTTTTTAGGAAACATTTCATAATGACACCTTTTTCTTAAACTACTGTATTGGTTCTTTTCAATAGCTTCAGATGGCATTTTTAAAGGTTAACTGTGAAGAGCCTGTTGAATCTATTCCTGTTTCAAGTGTTTTTATTTTTTCCCATGGATGTTTCAAAGTCATAATACTGTCAAAGCTGCTCATCTGTGATTACACTGTGGTGAGTTGTGTACGTGTCAACTCATTATCCCAAACAATAGTTACAATAGCAATCCTGAAGCACATTGTATTGCAAGATTATGGACTTAAAGAAAATGTTTATCTGCTTTTAAATATATTGCTATAGATACTGGCACTGTCTTCTTACTTAGGTAAACCTTTTCATTTAAAGGTAGATTTAATTTTGTAATGGTTTGGTCAATTTTCTGAGTTTCTTATGTCTAAGATCAACATTTCAATCATAATATTACATCCTGAACAATGAAATGTGCTGGTAAGTTAATTATTTAGAAGCTGGGATAAAATCAAAAGCAAAAATCCTATTCCTTTGGAATATTCCTAATGGGAAGCAAAATTTCTTTTTTACCAAAGATCAAAAATGAACAGGTTAATAACTCAAGTGGTTATATAGCTTATTTTAGCTGGCTATTTTTAAGAAAGAAACCTAGAAAAAAATTGTAATTATATTCAATTATCTATGAAATTATTTCAGCTTAATAGGCTACTAACAAAATCAAAATCTTTTGCAGATATTAATACACAGCCTATACATTCTTAAAAAAAAAAGTTCTAGCTATGAATCAAAACCAGTTTGGTTATCCATTAAGTGAAATGGCTAAGATAAAGATAAATACATGGTTAAACCACTGATCTCTTTTCTAAAGACTTGAAAATTTAAAATTAGAATTTCTTATGTGAGCACATAAAACATCTTAAGTAATCTAGAATGAAGTAGGGAATTATCTTTTTGAAAATTTAAATAACTCTTAAAAACATTTTGATTGTGAAGTCTAAAATTGTATAACTAATTTCTCTGCATTAGTAAAGAGGATAAGATGATTTAAAATCAGTTAAGACTGTCTGGTTGTATGTACTGCTTAATCCAAACTACCTTGGTGGCCCTTGGCAAGTTATTCACCCTCTCTGTGCCTCACTGCCCTTTGTCTACAAAGTAGAGATAACAAATATCTTTTAGAGTCATTCTGAAGATTAAGTAAATATTTTTTAAATACTTGGAATAAAGTCCATCACATAGGAAGTATATAATGATTTATTAAACAAAATAAAGACTTAAATAAATACATAAAGCATGTTCTTAGATAAAATGAATTGTTATAATCCAAATAAAAGAGGATTGTATCTGGGGTAAGAATGTTGGTGGTGCAAATGAAAATAAACAGTTAGATGAGAAAGACATTAGGAAACCTTTGGCCCTGAAGAATGAATACTATGTTTATAGTTGGCATAATTCTAAGGATGGTGGAAACATCCGCAGATACAAATTGTTAGACGTAAAATTGACCGGAGGATGACCATCCTTTCCTCTGATTCATGTGTGCTACACGTGAGGTAACTTTGAAAATGAGAAAAGATGTCCTGCAAACAATTGAATGTACAGCTCTAAGAGCTCAGAAGAAAGATGTTTGTGATGCAGACATGAAGCTGGGATTCATCATTGTATATGGCCAACACTGCAGCTAACAGCATAGAAAGGAATCACCTCAGGGAGAAATAAGGAAAAAGAGACCCTAGAACCAACCACAGAAAAATCACAATATATAATGTTACATATAGCAGGATAATCATTCATGAAAAAGAAGAGATTACCAGACAAGTATGAGATACCTGGACATTTTGTGATTTAGAAGCAAATGAAGAGAGAGCCTCAAGAAGCAGCTCAACAACATCCAATAGGTCTGAAATAATTATGACATGGAAATTAAAGTGTCCATTAAATTTAGTGAAGTGAAGGTAATTGGAAACATAAGGATAAGTCATTATTCTTTTTAAGTAGTAGGAATTGAAAGTGAAGTCGCTCAGTCATGTCCGACTCCCAGCGACCCCATGGACTGCAGCCCACCAGGCTCCCCCATCCATGGGATTTTCCAGGCAAGAGTACTGGAGTGGGGTGCCACTGCCTGAAGCTAGTATTAAATTTGGTGATAGAGGGAATGAGTATACTCACAGAGATTGTGAGCCTCGAATATTTGTTTGAGGAGTCCAAATGTTATAGCTATTGTTGATGTGATATCCTGGGGGAAGATATAGATCAAAATAATCAATATCTGAAATCTGATTTAAAAACAAATATGATATGTTTATTATCCTTAACTGATCAATTTTGTAGACTAGATGATAGGGAGTACATTGTCTACTTCCTTTCATGAAAATTAGTCAGTTTACTTAACTATATACAAGATTAATTCCTTGCTCTACACAGTATTTTTTCATCTTTCTTCATCTTGTTTAACAAGATTAAATCATTGCTTGATCTATCAACATCAGTAAGACCTATTTCTCCTCCTAGCATGGCCTATAGACTATGTGTTAATCACATTAAAAGTGAAGTTGCTCAGTCATGTCTGATTCTTTGTGACCCCGCCATAGCCTACCAGGCTTCTCCATCCATGGGATTTTCCAGGTTGCCATTTCCTTCTCCAGAGTAATCACATTAAGTTTAATGTAAAAAAGATCATAAGAATAATTAGCTCATGCTGTGAAGAAATGATGTTGAGTACTTTTATCATACCTCAAATTTTGCAAATTTATCCTTATTAGTTAAAATATGTGCTGTGCGGTACTTTGTCACTCAGTCATGCCTGACTCTTTGCGACCCCATGCACTGCAGCCCATCAGGCTCCTCTGTCCATGGGGATTCTCCAGGCAAGAGTACTGGAGTGGGTTGCCTTTCCCCTCCAAGGGATCTTCCCAACCCAGAAACCAAACACAGGTCTCCCAATTGCAGGTGGATTCTTAACCATCTGAGCCACGAGGGAAAGCCAAGAATACTAGAGTGGATAGCCTATCCCTTCTCCAGGGGAATCTTCCAAACCCAGGAATCAACCAAGGTCTCCTGCATTGAA
Organism: Oryx dammah; assembly: GCF_014754425.2. Taxonomy (NCBI): domain Eukaryota; kingdom Metazoa; phylum Chordata; class Mammalia; order Artiodactyla; family Bovidae; genus Oryx; species Oryx dammah. Next base: position 24,441,450 of record NW_024070196.1, read on the forward strand.
GTTAGATTCTTTACCAGCTGAGCTACCAGGGAAGCCCTAGTTAAATTTACTACTGCTCAAAAAAAGGTGGTTTTTAACTTTTTCCAAATACTTAGAATTTGTATTCTATTGTATAAGTGAGCCTATAATTCTATGATGATAGGTTATTGTAGGTTCCATAAACTGCAAGCATTATGAAAATATTTAAGAACTTTCTCTTTTAATAAAATACAGCCCAAATAATACTCTTTTTGCCACATACTTAAATCAGAGTGATGTAATAACAGCAGACAGGCAGGTAATTTTACCAGACATCTATTTTTCTTTACAGTAAATTTATTAATACCTAAAAATATTTTGCTTTCACAGAATTTCATAATTCTACTTGAAATCCATGATTATCTTATAGAAATACCTTACTTCATTCTTCACAGTTGTGTGATACCATGTTTCTCCCCAACATCAAAGCTAATTACCTGGAATATAATCCATACATCAAGATGTCAGTCAATTTCCTACTCACTCTAAATACAGATCTTCCGTGACTTCTGATGATGTACTTCCCAATAAACCCATTGTGAGTTGAAAATATCAACTCAAAAAATGCACTTAAAACATCTTAGCTTTTCCTGCATTAAATATCCTCACTTATATTGCTTACACTTAAATTAGCCTACAGTTGGACAAAATCATCTAACACAAAGCCTATTTTATAATACACAGTGTTGAATATCTCATAAAAGTTATCAAATTCTACTCTGAAATTGAAAAATGGAATCACTGGAGATCTCCTTGGTGGTCCAGTGATTAAGATTCCACACTTCCAATGCAGAAGACATGGTTTGATTCCTGGTCATGGAACTAAAATCCCATACGCTGAATGACATATCTGACTCTCACCCCTCCCCCCCCCAAAAAAAATAGAATGGCTGTAAGTGTATAGGTTGTTTAGCCTCCTGATGGTAATCATGAAGCTGACTGGGAGCTGTGCTCACCAACACTGCCCAGCATCACAAGGGAAAATTATACCACATACCGCTAGCCTGGGAAATGATCTAAATTCACAATTTGAAGTTTAGTTTCTACTGACTATATATTGCTTTGGTACTCTGATAAAATCTGAAAATCATAAGTCAAACCATGCTCAAGTCAGAAACTGTCTGTAAAGGAAATATCTTTGCTCTATTTCTTCAATACTGTTTTAGGGGAGAAAATGCTTTTTCTCTCTGCATGTAACTCAAAAACAGAAAGTTCATACAGGTTCATGGTTGTAGTCTTTTTCATCCTGGAGGTCAATAAAAGCAAAGTATAAGGTATCTCCTTTTCTGGGAGTCAAGGCAAAAGCATCACATATTTCTCAACTTTGGTTTTTCCTTTAGCTTGGCTTCCCTGGTGGCTCAGATGATAAAGAATCCACCTGTAAGATGGGAGACCTGGGTTCAAGTCCTGTATTGGAAAGATCCCCTGGAGGAGGGCATGGCAACCCACTCCAGTATTCTTGCCTGGAGAATCCTCATGGACAGAGGAGCCTGGCAGGCTACAGTCCATGGGGTCACAAAGAGTCAGACACAACTACGCAAATAAGCACAGCACTTAAACTATTTTATAAAGGAATAGGGACTTACTGTGATGGTTGTGTCACATACTCAGCTAGCTGCATAAGCTGGGAGAGTTACTTATATCTTGAAGCCTAAAATATCTCAACAAGGAAATAGGAGTATTAATGGTGCTAACCCAACACTATTAGTGTTTTGTAGAGGACTAAATGAATAACTATATGTAAAGTATCTAGTAAATGTATTTAATATAAAGTTTTTAGTACATTTTATGGCTTAGTACTTTTACTATTCTTGCTGCTTCTATTGTTAAAAAAATTGTCCAGGCTCCATTTTTCAGCACAGAAAAGTGATTCTGGAGAACCAGTTGGAAATTGCTGTATTGTAGACAGTAAAAGAAAAGGTCTTAATTATTCCTGCTGCAAAGACTATTACATCATTGACAAGTACTACTATTTTAATAATAAGTATGATAATAATAATAATTACTATTATAGCTCATATTCTTAAGGTGCAAATATCGATGTTAGTAAATGACAGAGCCAGGATATTAATTCCAAATATTTTACTGCAAAAATGCAATTTTTACTTGCTAAAATATACTGCAATAAGAATGCGATAGGATACAAAAAGTTGAATCAAAATATTTTAGAAGGTACATTTTGTAGGACTTCAGATCTGCATATAACAGAGCAATGAGATAAATGAAGGTGCAGAGTCTAGTCTTTCAAAAACCAGTCACCTTTTAAATCGAACAGTTTTTGTGCATACAAACTTATCTTTATTTCTTATTGTCTTTTTTATCCTGTACTTTTTTAATTCAGGCAATACATTCTGCTGGTCATGGCAAAATTCCGTGACTCTCTTCTATGCTCTCTATTCTTCAGTATAATTACCACCAAATCCTTGACTCTTGGCTCTATATTTCATCTTTGAAAAGACACTTGGAATTTGGAAGGTCTTAAGATTTTTCTTGCTCTTGGTTTCCTGACAATAACTTTATTTTGAGCAATTCTGTTATCTCTTTACATTTTAAGCTAACTTAAATAATATATCAAATTTTACTAATAATCTTGCTTCTTTTTTCACTGAAGCAATAGAAGCAATCAGGTCATATCTGTATCTTATCTTATCAGCACCAAATAGACTGAGATAACCAAACTTTCCTCTGATAGCTGTACTTTATGAATTGTCCCATTCCAGTTCATGCCATTCTCTGACTCTTGCATTGTCTCCCACCTCCTCTTATCTACTTAAGGACTGGTATTCCTGCAGGTATGTCTCTCACCTGCATCATTCTTTTAACTCTCAAATTGATAATTGTAATCAATATATAAATCAGATTTTATTTTCTGGGGCTCCAAAATCACTGCAGATCGTGACTGCAGCCATGAAATCAAAAGACATTTTCTCCTTGGAAGAAAAGCTATGACTAACTTAGACAGCATATTAAAAAGCAGAGACATCACTTTTCTGCGAAAGGTCTGTATAGTCAAAGTTGTGGTTTTTCCAGTAGTTATGTGTGGATGTGAGAGTTGGACCATAAAGAATGCTGACCACTGAAGAATTGCTGCTATTGAACTGTGGTGTTGGAGAAGACTATTGAGAATCCCTTGGACTGCAAGAAGATCCAACTAGTCCATCCTAAAGGAAATCAGTTCTGAATATTCATTGGAAGGACTGATGCTGAAGCTGAAACTCCAATACTTTGGCCACTTGATGCAAAAAACTGACTCATTGGAAAAGCCCTGATGCTGGGAAAGATTGAAGGCAGGAGGAGAAGGGGACAACAGAGGATGAGATGATTGGATGGCATCATCGATTCAATGGACAAGAATATGAGTAATCTCTGAGAGTTGGTGACGGACAGGGAAGCCTGGCATGCTGTAGTCCATGGAGTCACAAAGAGTCAGACCTGACTGAGTGACTGAACTGATATAGATCTGATTTAAAGATAATCATTCTTAAATATACCAATTAAAAATATACTAAGAACTAAAATATGACTCTTGTTTTTAAAAATTTATACAAAAAAACATTTCTTTGATCTTTCAGCTTCTGCCTCCACTATCTATAGAAGACAGAATAATCATCTCCCACAAATGTCCATGCCCTAATCCTGGGAACCTGTAGATATGTTTTCTTATTTGGAAAAAAAGGGAATATTACAGAGGTGATTAGATTAAGTAGTTTAAGACAAGATAAGAAGATAAGCTTACATTATCTGGGTGGTCCCAATGTAATCCATGTATGTGTGTACTCAGTCATGTCTGACCATTTGTGACCCCATAGACTGTAGCCCACCAGGCTTCTCTGTCCACGGGATTCTCCAGGCAAGAATACTGGGGTGGATTGCCTTTTCCTACTCCAGGGCATCTTTCCTTCCCAAGGATAGAACTCTCATACATCTCCTGCATTGGCAGGCAGATTCTTCTACCACAGGACCACCACCCATGTAATCAGTGGGGTCCTTAAAAGATGGACGAGGGAAGGAGAAGGGACAGAGGAAAAGACACAAATGTGGAAACAGAGGCACTCAAGATGGCAAGAGGGACTCTACGAGAATTGCAGGCAGCCGGTAGACACTGGAAATGGTGGCAAAACATCTTCTCCCCTAGAGCCTCCTCCTGTCAACAGCTTGGTTTTTATCCCTTCATTTTTGAAACCCTCTTTGGACTTCTGAACTCCCAAACTGTAACAACCCCCTGAATTTGTGGTAATTTATTCCAGCAGCCATAAGAAACAAATTCAAACTCCATTCTCCCTGAACTCACTCCTGTCAGGGTTTCCTCTTCACAGTCAGAGAGAAAATACTCCTTTCCAGGGATTCAACATCTCTGTGACCAGCCTTTCAGCATTCCTTGACATCAAGGTTTCCAGATATTTTTAATGTGGTTTGATTGTCAGTTCATATTCACTGAAACTCTGTTTATTCTGTGTAATATCTTGTAACTGTATTTCTAAAATGTGTTCTTTGAGAAAAGATCAGGGTGTTATTTCTGCCAGACACTGGCCTTGAGCCTGATGATATAACAACCCCCCACCATGAAAACTTATTAAAATAAATTCTTAACTTTTCAAGACACAAGGAATTTAGAGTGAACACTGGTGTGTGGTAAGACTTATCAACAGAGGCTCTATTATTATCCATGCTTTTACTCAAAACAAGGGTGAGATAATAAAGAGTCTTCATCTGAGAGTCATTGATCCCTGAGTTCAGCTACTGGGGTCCTGACACTATGGGGTCTCTGGTTCTATTTTCCTCTTAATCTATATTTTGCCTCTTCTACTTGTGCTCTTCAAGAGAGGCTCCAGGCCACCAGGGATCCGAAGGATATTTTGAAGGAAAACACTAGCTTCCAGTGTTAGGTTATGTTTGTGGAATGGCATCTGGTTGTTTCCCTAACATTACCATTGCTCTGTTTTGCCTTGAAAACAGCTTTGTTTAAAGTATTATGTCCATCACTTAGAAGGATCTTCCCTGGGAGGATTTTCTCTGTACATCTAGTGTGCCATCTCCTGGAAACAGAACACTCCTATTTTTTTTTAACATGTGTACTCTTGGCTGGAGATAACCATCTGCTTAGATTTTCTTCCTATTGCATTTGTTGATCCTCATCCATTTCCTCTGTGAGCTTCTCTTTTGTCTTTCCTATTATTTGAAGTTGGAATAAACTAGAACTCAATACCAAGGCATCTATTTTTCTCTGAATACATCCACTCTTTTTCTCTTATGTAGCATTGAATATTCCTATGAATATTATATTGATAACCCTGAAGTCTCTAGTCCAGAGATTGTCACTAAGTTCTTAGTTCTAATATACCTATTCAACAAATATACTTGGATAACGGATAGAAATCTCAAAATTAATATGTCCAAAATAAAATCACAATTCCCCTCCCAAAACGATCTGCACCGATGCTCAAAGTTTACCTTCTCAAGAGTTTTACCTCCATCCTCTCTTTTGCCCAGGGAAATACATATTATTGACTCTTCTCTTTCCCTCCTGTTACCCATAACATTTATTATCAAGGTTTCCCATTTGGCCTCTCTTCAGCACCTTACACAGCCCCCTCTTCCCCAGTTCAATGACTGTTTTCATTCACTTGGTTTAATGTAATATCTTGTTTCATTTCCCTGGGCCAACACTGTTGCCCAGAGCTTGACTGCGTAACTATCCCATAAGCAAGTTAACATAAATGTTCAACTTGAGATTTTTTATATTAATTTAAGACTTAAATGTTATCATGACATTCCTCCACATGCCCCAATTTTTCCAATAGCTTTTATCACAGAGTAGAACCCAGGTATTCACAAGTCCTGGAGGATACTTAACTAAACCCATCTTCAGTCACTACTCTCTCCTCACTCAGCTCTAGCCACACTTACTTTTTAGTTTTCCTTCAAACATGACATGTTCTTACCCTCTGAGAGATTTTTCTTCTTCCTGGACTTTCTCTCTAGGATGCTCACCTCCTTTATTGGCCATATCTCATCTACTTACCATCTTCCTGTGCTTCCCCAAATGTCCCTTCTCCAGAGAAGTTTTCCTGGTGGAATTATTTAAAATGGTATCCCTTGCCATCTGCTTCTAACCCACATCCTAGTCCATCATAGAGTTTATCTGTGCATGAAATTGTATTGCTTATTTTCAGTTAGAATTTTAGCTCCATGAGGACACAGTTTGTCTTGCTTGTCACTCTGTCCCTAGAAGGTAGAACCATACCTACCATTACGAGATTGCTCAACAATTATTTTGAATGAACAAATTAATCAGTAAATAAATAGATTACCAATTAAATGATTCTGGTTCATTACTAGAGATGAGAAACAATGTTTTATGACCAGAAGTAGCTTGTCTCATTAATTGGAATCTGACAGAAGCTTAATATATTTTACATAATGGGCATCAAAAGATTTAACAAAAATAATTTAGACCTGCCTCAAGTAGGGTCCTAATTTGTTAGGCAATCTGTAGGGAAAATAAATAAAATGATAACATTTATGGTCTCTCTAGGAAAGTGGTTTGCTCTCCTTAAGTTCTGGTGAAACTGTAATGGGACTAATTCCCATGAAGTCTCTTAATGTATTGAGATAATTACTTAGGATATCAAAATTGAATCCTCTAAGTGATTTTTTCAACATTGAATGAAGAAAGAAAAGCCTTTGCGAATAACATCTTATGGTGGAGATCTGCCCAGTGAGGGTGTGTGGGTGAGTTGAGATGGACTGTGCAGCATTGAAGATTCCCTTTTTAACTCAGCAGCATCATCCAGCCTCAATATGTCATTTCACTCTCCTTTATGTCTCTATGTGTGTTTTACTTATCCAAAAAATCTTGGACAGTTTTTCTCTTCATCAGTTTCTCACCCTTCCTCTCAATCTTTTTCTCAATTCCTTTCTCTCTCAGTCACTTTCTTTCTTTCCTTTCCATTCCTCCTTTCTAAAATGTTATTTAGGTGCTGTTTCACTACCTGTCTCATTCCATATTCTACTGTACTTCAGTGATTTTAATGACTGAGGCAGTCTCTTATATGAATTTCAAATTTAGAGACCAGAGTAGCTGTCATGCTACAACAATATTAGAAAGTTCCTCCAAAGAAGTAAATGCAACATTCTTCCAGGGGGGGTTGTAAAGGAAAGTCCATGTCAGAGTTTTGGCTCAGGGTAGAAAAAGGAGACTTCTATGATAAACCAAAAAGTGAGGTGATGAAACAGAACATATGTGGATGAGGAAGGGAATGCCTAATCCAATTAGAGATTAGGTAAGGACATTTTGAACATAACTTCTGAATCAAGAATAAAAACCTGCTTAAATTTAAAACTACAAAATTTGTGACAGGTTATCAGCACATTCTGCTACATTAAAGCACATTTTGGTACTAAAAGAATGGAATTTGCAAGACAGCAAAAAGATTATGTTTAACTGCAAGGAATTAGAGTAATTTGGAGCAGCAAATATTGATAGATATTTAGGTGGACAAGAATTTTATAGCAGGTAGCATTCTATAAAGAAGGAAGGCATATTCTATTGACCATTATTCATCAAATATCATTGTCAACAATATGAATAGTAAAATAAGGTAGCTTTAAGACACTATTTGAGTTTGGGCTTTTTTTCCCTCTTCATCATGCTGGCATGCTCCTTCCTTTCAGGGGGTTGGGCTGAATCCATCATGGGGATGGAAGCCAGTCTTCAAGGGTACCTCAACTCCATGACTTCCAGAGAGAATCTCATAATTAGCCCAATGCCACTATATCCTGAACCTATTCAATAGCATGGTATAATGAAAATTGCAGTGTAAGTCAGAAGATATGTGTTGGGCCCCTAACTGTGAAAAGCTGACTCACACTGTAGTGTTAGATAAGTCACAACTGAAAGGGTTAACACATTTGTACATTCAGCCTATTTACAAAAAAGTTTCAACAGTAATTTCATATAGCTGAAATTGTTTTAGTATATCTAAAATAGTATTTAAACACAAAGTGCTCTGCTGACAGTACTCCTAAACAACCACCATGCCATCAAGAGAAGTTTGATACATTGTTCAAACTCTTTGTATCCAAACAAATATCAGTTCTTCCTTCCCATAAAAATCAGTATTATATATATGCTTTCTGCTATTAAATAATAAGAAATATTTAACTGAAGTTACTGACCAAAATATTTATTCTTTTTAAAATTCTCTCTAGTAACACATTGCTAGCTGTTTAATTAGCAGTTTTTAGGTATACTTTTAATAGCAAGGGAAAAAATCTTGAATGGAGTTTGTCACACCCACTGTCTGTCTCATTATATGAAAGAATATGCTCTTTGCTTAAGCTTGAGAAACACACACTCACTTCTTAAATGTAATGAAAACTAAGGGAGATCTGTTCATCTGGAAACCCAGTATCAAGTGAAGAGACCTGCCCATGGGGTGATGGACCATAAAGCCTTTCCCATATCCAGCACTCTCTGGCCTTCCTCTTGACCAGTGGTGGAAGGGGCAGGGGTCTCCTGACTCAGATGACTGTGTGCTTTCTAGGTTGCTTCAGTCATGTCCCACTCTTTGTGACCCCATTGACTGTAGCCTGCCAGGCTCCTCCATCCATAGAAATCTCCAAGCAAGAATACTGGAGTGGGTTGCCATTTCCTCCTCCAGGGGGCATGCATTGGCAGGCCAGTTCTTTAACACTAGCACAGCTTGGAAAGCCCACCTCACAGATATATCTAGAAGAAAAGAAAAGTTTAAACAAGGTTTCAGAGCCCCATCAGATTCCCCTTTCTGCTGGGTGTATGATGAAGATTTCTATAAGACATAAAGCAAGATTATCTTTCAGTCATTTCCTACTTATTTTCAGTCTTTTCCTACAGTGGGCCTTAGGAAACACCACTATGAGCACAGCTAGTGGAGGTGATGGAATTCCAGATAAGCTATTTCAAATCCTAAAAGATGATGCTGTGAAAGTGCTGCACTCAATATGCCAGCAAATTTGGAAAACTCAGCAGTGGCCACAGGACTGGAAAAGGTCAGTTTTCATTCCAATCCCCAAGAAAGACAATGCCAAAGAATGCTTAAACTACCCCACAATTGCACTCATCTCACACGCTAGTAAAGTAATGCTCAAAATTCTCCAAGCCAGGCTTCAACAGTACATGAACCGTGAACTTCCAGATGGTCAAGGTGGTTTTAGAAAAGGCAGAGGAACCAGAGATCAAATTGCCAACATCTACTGGCTCATCAAAAAGCAAGAGAGTTCCAGAAAAACATCTGCTTCTGCTTTATTGACTATGCCAAAGCCTTTGACTGTGTGGATCACAACAAACTGTGGAAAATTCTGAAAGAGATGGGAATACCAGACCACCTGACCTGCCTCTTGAGAAATCTGTGTACAGGTCAGGAAGAAACAGTTAGAACTGGACATGGGTAAACAGACTGGTTCTAAATTCAAAAAGGAGTATGTCAAGGCTGCATATTGTCACCCTGCTTATTTAACTTATATGCAGAGTACATCATGAGAAACACTGGGCTGGAGGAAACACAAGCTGGAATCAAGATTGCCATGAGAAATATCAATAACCTCAGATATGCAGATGACACCACCCTTATGGCAGAAAGTGAAGAACTAAAGAGACTCTTAATGAAAGTGAAAGGGGAGAGTGAAAATGATCTTATTCAGAAAAATAAGATCGTGGCATCTGGTCCCATCACTTCATGGGAAGTAGATGGAGAAACAGTGAAAACAATGACTGACTTTATTTTCTTGGGCTCCCAAATCACTGCAGATGGTGACTGCAGCCTTGAAATTAAAAAATGCTTGCTGCTTGGAAGGAAAGTTATGACCAACCAACAAAAGTCTGTCCAGTCAAAGCTATGGTTTATCCAGTGGTCACGTATTGATGTGAGAGTTGGATCATAAAGAAAACTGAATGCCGAAGAATTGATGCTTTTGAACTGTGATATTGGAGAAGACTCTTGAAAGTCCCTTGGACTGGAAGGAGATCCAACCAGTCCATCCTAAAGGAAATCAGTCCTGAATATTCATTGGAAGGACTGATGCTGAAGCTGAAACTCCAGTGCTTTGGCCACCTGATGCGAAGAACTGAGTCATTGGAAAAGACCCTGATGATGTGAAAGATTGAAGGAGGGAGGAGAAGGGGACTACAGAGGATGAGATGGTTAGATAGCATCACTGACTCAATGGACATGAGTTTGAGTAAGGTCCGGGAGTTAGTGATGGACCAGGAGGCCTGGTGTGCTGCAGTCCATGGGATTGCAAAGAGTCATACCTGACTGAGTAACTGAACTCAACTGATCAACTTTAAAGTCTACATTGGGAAAAAAATTAACTATATAGGAAAAACATGAAAAAGGAGCTGAAAGAAGCAGCTGATTTATTTAAAATAGAGGTAGCAGAGTGTTGTATACAATGAAGGAAAAATATGAAAAACTAAAGACTGGATAATAATTATTTCAGTGGGGATTTATATACAGATGAAAATCATAAGCAATGAGCAAACATGACTTAACTGAAAACAAGAGTTATGGAATGAGGGTACAGATGATAAGCTGACAGCAGTTACAAATAATCAAAAATCTTGAGGAAAAAAAAAAACTAGTCACAAGAATATAATCCAGGATTAATCTTAGTAGACCTTAGATAATTATGTCAATTGACTAGAACTTTGGGGTGCTTTCTTGTGCTTTTGGGGGAGAAAAATGGCTAGGGAATATACTTGGAAAAACAAGTAAACAAACCAATAAACAAATGAAATGAGACTCTGGATTCAGGGCAAACCTATCTTCAAAACCTAACTGCTACTTACTGTTTGTTTATTTGATTTTAAGTAGTAAAATTGCTGCTTAAATCTCCAGTAAAATTACTGCTTAGCTTTTGACATAACTCTCATGGTTATTTTCATTGTTAAATCAAAAACTTACACAAAATATCAAAATCCGATGGTGTTCCTAAACTCAGGGACTATTAAAACTAAATCACACCTGACCTGTTGTCTCTCCTAAAATACATTCTTTAAGTTTTATTAATTTTGGACTCTTTAATTCCTATTCAGTGCCTAGATCACAGAAAATATTTGCCAATGAATTTTTTATTAATGAAAAAACTTAGAAGTATTTTTATGCATACTGGGTACAAACTTGGTTCAAAACATCAATGATATTTTAGTATTTAACTTTTTAATTTTATAATGGCAAAAAAAGGTATTCATGCTCCATATTTTCAAAGATAGTTTCAGAATTGTTGAAATACCTTCATTTTTGTTGATGCAAAGGGTAACAACAATGCATTGTTTAAAAATCTAGGTATTGAAAGAGAAGATTAACAAGTGTGTTTTATTTGAAGATGTTAACTTTTTCTTAGTTGATAAATTTTTGCTGATTTTCTTAAAAGTTTCTAAGCAGCATACTCTTTAGCAAAGATAATTTCAATAATGTCAAACACAGTAATAATTGCCCTGCATCTCATAATAATTGTTCTATTCTTTTTTACCTGTAGATATCATAAAACTTTATCTTTACCCTAGCAATGATCTCTTTTCACCCCTTGACATATCTAACAAGGCTGATCATTCTTTATCTTTCAGGCAACTATGAGAAACATACATACATATATATATATATATATATATATATGCATAGACACACACACACATACATATACATACAGCAAGAGAGGGAGAGATTTAAAAGGAATTAAAAATTCAAAGTTTACTTTTTTGTCGATTTTCTGTTGTCAGTAAAATTGACACACGTTAAAAGAGATGACTTGGAGTCCCACACTAAGATACACACATCTGAAGTGCTGCCAGGATTATTTCGAACAACTGCTTTTGGCATTGAGCTAAATTTAATGTTTTTCTTTAAACCTCTATCTGTACCACTTTAAGTGACAATATTCACCTGGAGTAGTATCTAACTTGTATTAAAATCTCCCTTTGAAAATGCATAAGTATAGCCCAAAATGCCAATTCATTTTAAAATGCACTCACATTCCAAGAGTGGTATCTAATAATTACTTTTGTCATACCATAAGTGATGGTGTATTTTTATAGAATTCTTTGTTGTTTGAAAAATAATCAAAAAAAAGAAAAATAATCACAGCAAAAGCAAAAATGAAGTCTTTTAAATTATAAAATTGTCCCTTTTTATTAAATAAATAAACATTTGTCTATTTTCTAGGACAGGGGTCTGCAAATTGTGACCCATGGTTCAAAGCTGGCCTGTGGACTCTACTTTTATTGTACCTTTGATTAACTAGGAATAGTTTTCATATATTTAAGAGTTGTAAAATAAAGTCAAAGAAGAATGTGTGACAGGATTATATATGGCCTCCAAAACCTAAAATATTTACTATGTCACCCTGTAGAGTAAAAAAAAATGTAGACTCTTATTCCAGAGTAATTCTCTAAGTCATGCTTCTACTTAGAGTGTTTTAACAAAATATTCCAAAAGAACAGAAAGGAAATTTTCTGCCTTTTTCCTGTGACATTTCAGTGATTCTATATAACTATAATAGATGCAATTTCTTCCCATTAACACATTGATCTGTCAAATTACCATGATTTATAAAATTAGAGCCTTTTAACTTAATATTTTTATAGCTATTTCTCTCACTTTGGACCTAATTTTCTAGGTACACTTTGTTTTAAGTGTGCAAAATGAATGTTGACTCTATGTCTGTGCTGGTACTAATGTATACATTTTAAAAGGCTGAATTTAAGCCATAATTCTTCCATGGGGACTCTAAATAGACACACCAGTCTTCTGATAGATCTGGGGAAATGCTGAATTTTTACTTATGTCTTCAGGTGACAAGCTATGATGGATGGCCTGACAAGGTCTCATAGTGTAGCTTTGCTCTGCCTGGGAAATGGTCATGGCGTGGGCCTGCCAGTTTAGTTATCAACAGCTAACAGCCTTAAGGAAGCAGTTTAAAAATAATTTGTTTGCACTTCTAAAAAGTAGATTCTATTGTGTATTTTATTCAACTAAGCATAATTTTTCACAAGTTGTTAAAGCCCCTTTGTCACCAAGAAAGATCTCTTTTCCTGGTATAAATAATCCTAATAAGTATCTTGAAAATTGTATTACTCCATCTTTTAAAAATCAAAGCAAACATTTCACTAAATATTGCTAAAGTAATTAGCATGGCACTATTTTTTGTTATTCTGCCATCAAATCCATCTTAAGTAATGTTTTCTTTTTTCCCTTTATCACAGAAATTGCTCATTTAAAGTTGAATTATTTCTCCCTCTTATCACAAGGTGAAGGCTGTCATTCTGCACTGTTGTCAGGGAATGCATATTTCCAAGAGGAAGGTCTCTAATTTTAGCCGTCACAGCTAAAAACGATGTTACTGTTAGTTGTCAGGGAAGTGATCATTAAAGAGTCTATTTTCTCTTTGATGCAAGCAATTCAGATCAACTTTTCAAGGCACTTAAAATTGCCATAAATATTCTTCCAATTTTCACCTCATTCTTCTTGTTCTCTTATCAATGTCATTTGTCATGAATGTAATACAAACAAGAAAATCATTTTTCATGTTTACTTTTTCAAGATATATTATTACTTAAGTCAATTACTCTTTAAACCCATGTGTAACAACTTATTATCTATATTGATAAATCTAAAACTGAAATCTCATTTTCCATTTTTGTGCTATTAAAACTCTATGTATTTTAGCAAGACTTTCCTAACACAAAAGTATCTAGACTTCAATGTACTTAAGTCTTACTGAAGGTGAACTTCTGCTTAATTTCTGTTAGGGATATAAAGAAAAAAACATTTGGGAATAATTTGATGCTTCCCATAATGATATTTCAACATCGTATATATCAGTTTAATATGGTAATCAAATGATTGTAGCTTTTAATTTTGTCCTTAGGAATCTCAGTTATTGGGTTAAATTTGTAAATCATATCTACACTGCTCATAAAATATGAATTTATAATAAAATTTTATGTAAACACCCTATATAAAGCAAGAAGAAAGCCCAACTGAAAGGAGATTTCATGAAGACAAAAAAAATATTTGAAAAATTTGGACGTAACCTTCAGAATTTAGCAAACAAAACTAATACCAAGTTTAGGACCAACACGAGCAGCTGTATCTTTTGCGCTTTAATGGAGTCTGCTAGTAATAAATTTCTGAAGAATGAACTCTTTGCTCACTGGGTTTCAAATGACATTTAGCTGTTCTGGAGGTTCCCAGTGCTACCAGCTCCACGCACTCGGGGGCTTATTTCCCTGGGTGATGGGTTCCACAGGAGATGGTTTTGATCTGAAAATGACTGTCGCCTTTCGTAGAGACCCTCTTGGTAAGTGCAGAACTGCAGAGCTGAGAAGGCAGAATGGACTCATTTGACTGTGCCTCCCAGGGCTTCCTGACATACCCTGGCCTCTGTGCCTTAGCGGCAGCAAACATCCTTTGACATGCACAGGAGAAGAGTTGCCCTGTTATGTTTCACTGCACAGGATCACATGGAGACTGGGCTTGTAATGCCTCACATTTTCTGCATCTGCATCTTCCTTACTGTCTACCCATGTATATTGCAATCTATTTGCCACAAAGAGTCTCTACATATTTTACCATAGATTTCTCTATTAGCTCAAGCTAAGTTGTCAGACATTTAAAACTCAGTACCAGTTTCTGACACATTGGAGTCTATTGAAAAGAACAAAGTATCCAAAAAAGCCTTTTTAATAATGGAAAAGTATATTATTAACTAGATGATAAAATGTTCTTTATCTTGCATAAACTACTAGAACACATCCAGAACTAGAGACAGCCCTTCTACTGGACAGTAGTACATGGATGGTAGCACAATTTCATAGCAAAAAGATAACAGAAGATAATACGAAGGTGCAAATGTGCTTCAGCTTTGTCTAGACAGTATCAGAGGCAAGAAAGGCTAGTGGGTCCTTAAAGAGCTCACTTGAAGACAAGCAAACACAATGTGGGTTTCATAACAGAAAATAGGCCTGCCATCCTGGGGGAAAAAGTGAAAGTCACTCAGTGGTGTCCAGCTGTTTGCGACCCTCATGGACTGTAGCCTGCCAGGCTCCTCTGTCCGTGAGATTTCCCAGGCAAGAATACTGGAGTAGGTTGCCATTTCCTCCTCCAGGGGGATCCTCCCAACCCAGGGATTGAACCCAAGTCTCTTGTGTCTCCAGCACTGACAGGCAGATTCTTTAACAATGTGCCACCTGAGAAGCCCAAATGAAAAGAATATAGATGAGAAAAATCTAGTGTTCCTTTATCAAAACACTATAACATGAAGCTTATTAAATAGAACATGCTTATAATACTTAGTGTGCCATAGAAAGAGAATGATGGAAGCCACAAAGGAGACAGTAAATAATTCTCTGATAAGTGAAGAGAAGCTAAAGAGAATTAGAAAGAAAACAGGTGATCCCAGCAAGTAAAATAAAAATGCTTTCCCTTGCATGACAGTTGTCTGAGGCTCAACATCAGGGGTTTATCAAACAGAGGGCATATCTAACTGAGAATAATACCCCAGAAGGTTTCACAGAAGGTTAGAAACATACCCATTTTGCAGCATAAACATCAGATAGGAGTCCTAGGGAAACCCTGACTAGGGACTCCTCACATATAATTACATCAGAAATTAGATTATGGTAAGTGAGGGGTATGGCAGTTTAGGGGAGAAAATTTGTTTCATTTTTAATTTATACTTCTAATTAAGCAGTATTTGAAGCCTTCTTATTCAGTTGATACTCTTTCTGTTTATCTTTTTCTGAATAATAAAATACCCCCAAACATAGTGGGTTATGTTATATATTTATCACTCCATTTCAGTAAGTCAGAAATCCAGATATAGTTCAACTGTTCTGGTTTGGAATCTTTCAGGGAGCTACATAAAGCTGATGGCATATCTTGAAGTGTAATAAGCTAGGGCAACTAGCCAGGCATCTCTTTCTCTTCACGTTGTCTCAAATTACCTTGTGATACTTCTCCACCTGTTTTTCTATGTGAGCCTATGTGGGCTTCCTCAGAGCTTTGTGGCCTCAGAAGAGTTGGCCTCCTCACATGGAGGCTATAGGCTTCAAAAAAGCCAGAAGCCCTTTGGATCAGCAGAAGTGGAGTTACTATGTATAATGTGGTCTCAGAAATCACATAGTATCCCTTTCACGCCATTCTACTGGTTACAGTCAAGCCAGAAGCTTTCAATAGTGATGGAATGTTTAGGTCACATTATAGAATGGCTTGTGAGATGGATTTTTCAAACATACCCAAATATGTTGTGGTTATATTCGGAAAATCTATCACACAGGTGAATGAAAACCAAACCTCCATGTATGTCGCTGTTATCTATATTAGTGGCTCCTATAAACTTAAATGCTATTGTATACATTTCTAGATGCAAAATTTAAGTGATCATAGAATTGTTGTTGCTGTTCAGTCACTCAGTTGTGTCTGACTCTTTGTGACCCCATGGACTGCAGCACGTCAAGCTTCCCTGTCCTTCACCACCTCTTGGACCTTGTTTAACCTCATGTCCATTGAGTCAGTGATGCCATCCTACCATCTCATCTTCTGTCATCCCCTTCTCCTCCTACTTTCAATATTTCCCTTTACTCTATAAAGGTAATCATAGACTATTACCTTTCTATTCAAAAGTTGGTTCAAATTCATCTGCTTAATGTTAGATACCCATGTACTAGTGTAAAAACAGGCTAAAAAGGTGAATATCTGATCTTTACCTTTCAATGTTTCAGGAAAATTTAGAACTCCAGGACTCACAGCATAACGTGGGTATTTTACTAAAAATTCTGCGGTTAACTAGGCGCCTTAGGGCAGAAAAAAAATTTTGATTCTACAAACAAATTTAATCTTGTGATAAATGCATGGAACAAGAAAAGGGGCATAAATCTGGTAGTGGTTTATAAAAATTCAAGTATGTCTATGAGGTAGATATGAGCAATATGTAGGATTAGTATAACACAATCTATTTTAAATGTTAATATACAGTTTTTTAATTTTTCCAAACTGACTTTAGAAAAGAAAGCTGACAATATAGAAAATTTATATCCTAATATAACCATAATCTGTGAATGTGTCCAGATTATTGATATAAAATCAAGTTTAAATTAAAACCTACTAATGTTCTTTTTTTATAACTTATAGGTACAGACACACACACATATATATGTGTGTATCTGTGAAAATGTAGATTATTTTAATATACTATTAATATTATTAAAATACTGTTTAAAATAGAGAGTCTCATTAGGATGTATGGAAGGCAAATATGCAAAAAATTTTATCTACTTCCACACATATATTAATACAAACAGATCAGTCATTTTGTTTCTAGATTGTTTTGTTATGAATACTGTTTCAGGTACTTCTGCTATTGATTTAAAATTTATTTAATTAGTAAGTATGCTTCTAATCACATTGAACATATAACTGTTAAGAAAAAAAAAGCTGAAAAATAACACTGCTTTCTGAACTGAGGATTTTTGTATTTAAATTCTAATAAAACAATTTTAAAATTTTATTGCTATCTTAGGAATATCCTTTATGTTAGCTCATCCTTAAGTGGTCCTAAGCTACTATTTGGTGGTTGGATCTTTGAAGTGTTTTCATAAATCTTGAGATTAACGATGAATGCTGTAATACAGTCTTGTAAATGTAACATTATATTTTTCATTTACTGTGAAAAATCATTTTCCACTACACTTTCAAAGTCTATTTTTAAGATTCTCATTGTACACATCCACAGAGCTAATCACTTATAACATTGACTGCTCTGAACATTTAACCAGCTGACATATTGATACATCTTAACAAAATAAGAGGGCAAAGTTCCTTGACTTAGAATTATTTAATGATTAACACACACACATATATCCACATACATATCCCCAGTGAGTTGGGTAAGCTCTAATAAGAGTAAGAACCATAGTTGTTTTGTTTATCTCTACGTGTAAATCCTTTTCACATTCCCTAGAACAAAGTGAGCATTCCAGAGTTATTTCTTGAATTAATGACTAGAGAGATTAAAGACCAATTAAGTGATGGGACTATAGAGCTGGAGACATGATTGCTCTCTTAAGACTTTTAGTTTATGAAGTTTTGCTTTTTATATTGTTGCATCAAAGCTTTGAAGCTAAAATTTCAGTTTTGTGGTTCAAAACCAAAACCTGGCCATCGATTCTGAAGTGAATATGACTTGGGGAGGGCAAGTAAACAAAGCGTGTTTCTTCTTGGTTAAAGATTCTGATGTCTCTCTTTCTCACACTCATCCATCTAGGTGTTACCCATCCCACAAGTGCCTCTCTTAGTTCCAGTCTGCTCTGCCCTCATGTCCCACAATTCAGTAAATGGCAGCTTGTTCTTAATGATATCCTTCTTTTTTTTTTTTCTCCTTCCTTCCTGAAGTCTTCAGATGCTGTGACAACTTTTCCAGCCACTCTGTAACTTGAATATATGTATTTTGCTTGATATCTCTTTTCTATAGGTTGCTTTTTCTCTTAGCCCTGGCAAACATTATATTTCACTTACTTGCTTTTTTATTTTATTACGCTGTAATTTAAACTCCAGAAGGTAGGGATTTTGGTCTGTTTTCCTGAATGAATTCCAACATCTAAATAGTGTGGACTGCTAATAAACATTTGATAAACACAAGAATGTTCTAACACACTGACACCCCTCCAACTTCCCTGCTTCTTTCATGCCTTCCTTTCACGAGTCTTCCATAGACTTCTCACTTCCTTAAAATGGACAAGGAAGTTCTCTAAGAACACAAGCCATAGCTCTGTTTCTGTATCACTCTTATTTCCACAGAACGTGAGACAGCTGGAGGCTAAATTAATAGTGACTAATAGTTATTAAGCAATTGTTAGGTGGTGGGAAGCTGTACAAGTGCATTCCTTGCATTATCTTAAAATGTCCTCACATAAACCTATGAGGTAACTGTTTGAGTGATCCCTATTTTATAAGTGAAGAGACCAAGTCTGCAAGTGGTTTTGTAACTTGAACAAAGTCATATATCCTTTTGTTTAAGTCTAAGGAGTACAACTGCAGAACCTAGATCCTGAATCTCAGTACCACAGCACCAAGCTCTCTGCTCCAACCTGCTGTGCTGTAGTTATTAGACAAATGCTCTTTTGTTCTGTCTTTCAGAGCTTCTGTTCTCTTTTCTTCTTATGAGTTACTATGGTTTCCTTGGCTCCCTCTTGCTTCCATTGGTTAAAATCTGAAATTCCATTCGAGGTTGGAGTAGATGTAGGGAGAAAAAAAAAAAAAAGTTTTACTTGATTTAATTCTACCGTTCTGCCTAATTTGGACAATAGAAGCTTGTATTGTGGCCTACCCAAACTCATGCATTTGACTTCATGGTTTGACATGGGACCATAACCAGTGATAAAATATTCATTTGTTAAGTTAGTATTTCAGGTATACATTTTCTTTCAGAATTTGTGGGTAAGAGTGATTGAGAAGGGGCAGAAAGTTTAAGACATTTTAGATTCTATGTATTTATTTGATTTGTTCTCCTTTTTCTGAGATCTGTCCAAAAGTTAATAAATAATTATCTTTTTTTTTTTTTTTTAGTATTTCTCTCAGACCCTTTTTTTTTTTAATTTATTATTTATTTTACTTTACAATTCTGTATTGGTTTTGCCATACATTGACATGAATCCACCACGGGTGTACATGCGTTCCCAAACATGAACCCCCGTCCCACCCCCCTCCCCACAGCATCTTTCTGGGTCATCCCCACGTACCAGCCCCAAGCGTGCCATATCCTGCATCGGACATAGACTGGCAATTCAATTCTTACATGATATTATACATGTTTCAATGCCATTCTCCCAAATCATCTCACCCTCTCCCTCTCCCACTGAGTCCAAAAGTCCGCTATCACATCTGTGTCTTTTTTGCTGTCCTGCATACAGGGTCGTCATTGCCATCTTTCTAAATTCCATATATATGTGTTACTATACTGTATTGGTGTTTTTCTTTCTGACTTACTTCACTCTGTATAATCGTAACATTTTCCACTTGATCAAACAATACAAGGATTATTATAGTACCAATAGCTTCTATTCAGAGCTGGGGAATATATAAATTATAACCATGCAACCACAAATTTAGAATTGACTATGTATCCCAATCTTCACTTTTTATTAATCAAGCAAATGACACATAGGACACAACATTAAGTGGTGTAAGGTGAGATGTTTTAAGGCATATTACTGCCTAATGTTTTGCAGAATGTATTTGAAAGATCAAGAGATGTACAGATATGTATGATAGTAATCATAATATCAGTCCTAGTGGTTGTAATAATAAAAGTGGATAGGACTTACATAGAGTTGAATATATGCTGCTGCTGCTGCTAAGTCACTTGAATCGTGTCTGACTCTGTGCGACCCCATAGACGGCAGCCCACCAGGCTCCCCTGTCCCTAGGATTCTCCAGGCAAGAACACTGGAGTGGGTTGCCATTTCCTTCTCCAATGCATGAAAATGAAAAGTGAAAGTGAAATCGCTCAGTCGTAAGACTCTTAGCGACCCCATGGACTGCAGCCTACCAGGCTCCTCCGTCCATGGGATTTTCAGGTACTCCTTTCAC
Organism: Oryx dammah; assembly: GCF_014754425.2. Lineage (NCBI taxonomy): Eukaryota > Metazoa > Chordata > Mammalia > Artiodactyla > Bovidae > Oryx > Oryx dammah. Next base: position 24,462,092 of record NW_024070196.1, read on the forward strand.
AGTGAATAGTCCATTTTACCCTCTAAGCAATTTGTGAGATAGGTCCTATTACTATCTTCCTTTATAGATATATCAAGATATCGAGAACTTAAACTTCCCAAAGTCACATAGCTAGTAAAAGGGAAAGTCCAGCTTTAAAATGAGATATTCAGTTCCAGATCCTGTGGCCTTTATTGTTATGTAGTACTTTTGCAGAGAAAAGGAGGGCTTATCTAGAACTATGGAAATAGGTGTGGTGAAAATTTAGTAATTGTATTAGAAATCTGTATACAATTGTAGGTAAAGAAACTGAATTTTCTGGAAGTTATTTTTTAAATATGCCATACAAGGAACTAACCCTTCTTCATACCTTGTGTGGTTTATATGACTGTAGAACTATCAAAGTTTATGTAAATAAATGTGATTTAAGAATACACAGCTGAAAAAATCCATCCTTTCTAGCTACATACAGAAAAGATATCCTTTATTTCTTTGTAAAGAATAATTAAAATATCAAAACTTTACAGAACTTTATAATAGTCATATGCAATCCATATATATTTGTTGTCTTTCAAGAAATTGTATGTACCTCTCTCTAGAGTGGACTTATTATCAACCTTTTATTAAATCTAATATGACTGCATATCAGATACCAAATATCAGTGAATAAATACAAGAGTGTTTAACATGGATTTCTTTTTCATATAGAAAAAGTGCTGCAAGAAAGCCAACAAAAATGAACAGTGATTTCTGTATTATTTACTACAGATGGAATGATGAACAATACAGTCCATTGGCATAATGAAAAATATATTTAATAGTAGTTACCCAATATGTAGGATGCCAAGTAGGTAAGCCAGATCAGCAGCATCCCTTATATTGAAAGAGATAACCTATTCAAATACACAGCAAAATATATGGACACAGCAAACAACTGCTGAACCTCCACCCCAGAATGTTTGCTTCTCATTTTTGAGGTGATATTCACACAACCATAAAGCTCTCTTGGGACACTGCTTTCTGGTTTTTACACAATATCTATCTGCCTATCAATCTACCAAACTATCATTATTTTTTAGCCTTAGTTCTTTAGTTTGGGTGGTAAGTTCCTAATTTTTCAGCCTTTTTAACTTTTGAATCTCCACAGCTTCTTGTTATTTGAGATTCAGGGATGCTTCATAAGAGAGCAAAGGGTCCCTTGTAATTTCTCACTCCAAATCTGTTCTTCTCCCCTTTTTTTTCCCAGATTTATATTTCATGATTTTCTGTCAAGTCAATTCAGTTTTAGACCCTCTAATAACTTATTAGAATCATTTCCTCTTTTGTGTTTCTTCCAACCTGTCTAGTAACACTTTACTGATTCTGATACATTATAATGTTGAAAATTTTTTCATAAGGACTTTCATGTTATTAAGCTTAGCAAAAAATCTTGGACCTAGGGAAAGTGAGGGTGCGATGAATTGAGAACGTAGTATTGATATATAACACTGCTGCTGCTAAGTCGCTTCAGTCGTGTCCGACTCTGTGTGACCCCATAGACGGCAGCCCACCAGGCTCCCCCATCCCTGGGATTCTCCAGGCAAGAGCACTGGAGTGGGTTGCCATTTCCTTCTCCAATGCATGAAAGTGAGAAGTGAAAGTGAAGTCGCTCAGGAGTGTAAGACTCTTCGCGACCCCATGGACTGCAGCTCACCATGCTCCTCCACCCATGGGATTTTCCAGGCAAGAGTACTGGAGTGGGGTGCCATCACCTTCTCTGGACATAAATACACTACCATATGTAAAATAGATAGTCAGCAGGGAAGTAGCTGTATAACACAGGGAGCCCAGTCTGGCACTGTGTGAACCCTAGAGGGGTAGAATGGGGAAGGGGAGGGAGGGTGACGAGGAAGGGATAGATATGTATATGCAATTATGACTGATTTGCATGTTTTACAGTAGAAACCAACACAATGTTATAAAGCAATTTTCTACCAATTAAAAAAAGTATCTTGCAATTAGTGCCATACACAACTTCCTTATGTCTGGATAGTCAAAATAGCTCACTACTATCAGGTCATAGAAACAAATCCATAAGCACAGGTATATTTTGACTAGGGTTCAGATACTAATGGACAAACTATTCTCTGGACTCTACTCAGTAACTAAGCTAATGAAATCAAGCATCTCGTGGTGTGGCCTTTCTCATTCACAGAAGCTTAAATAATCACTCTCTTTTACAGTACATAAGGACATTCCTTCAACTTCCCAGAACTTCATATTTCATTGGTTATTAACAAGAAAAAGGAAAAAAAAAAAAACTAAACTAAATACAGACCATGTATTTCAGACAGGCTATCCATATGTAAACAGTTACAACAAATCATTAAGAAAAAATGATGGGCAAACTCAATTTTAAATTGGATAATAAATTAATAGCTTAAATAAGTAAATAAAATGAATTTATAAAATAAAAATCTAACTTGCTAAGAAACTATTGAAAAATATTTAACATCTTGTGTAGTCATTAACATGTAAAATTAAACAAATGTGATACCATTTTCACCTACAAAATTGGTATAAAATTAATTGATAACACAGTGATACAGAGCATATGGTGAAATGAATGTTTTCAAACATTACTGTGGATAGTCTTTTTGTAGGCAAACTGTAACTAATTATCAAAACATTTTAAATTCTCATATGTCAACCTGGTAAAGGAATCTTGAGAAATTTATCCCTAGGAAATCATCACAGATTCATGGGGAAAGATTTATTTATTTTTAATCTAACTATTTATATTTGTATATTTGTGATAGTAACCTACCAGAGGACACTGAGTAAATGGATGTTGATAATACATACCAGATGATACTATGCTTTTAAAAAATTTTTCTTGCTGAAAATATTTAATGGTATGACAAAAAGATCAATTTAAGTAAATCAAATTGCTTATAAAAGTTTTTCCAGATTAAAAAAAATCAAGAATATACACAATGGGATATGCTGCTGCTGCTGCTGCTGCTGCTAAGTTGCTTCAGTTGTGTCCGACTCTGTGCGACCCCATAGACGGCAGCCCACCAGGCTCCCCTGTCCCTGGGATTCTCCAGGCAAGAACATTGGAGTGGGTTGCCATTTCCTTCTCCAATGCATGAAAGTGAAAAGTGAAAGTGAAGTCGCTCAGTCGTGTCTGACTCTTCGAGATCCTATGGACTATGAAAAGTGTTTATTTCTGAATCATATTGGCAAAAGTGTAAGTCACTTAGTTGTGGTGTCTGATTCTTTGTGACCCCATGGACTCTATAGCCTGCCAGGCCCTTCTGTCCAAGGAATTCTCCAGGCCAGAATACTGGAGTGCATAGCCGTTCCCTTCTCCAGAGGATCTTCCCAACCCCAGGGATCAAACCCAGGTGTCCTGTGCAGGCAGATTCTTACCATCTGAGCCACCAGCAAGGCCTATTATTGGTAACTTTAATTTTTCAAGATGATAGCAGTTTACATAATAATCATGTTTCTGTCACATAATCAGAAAATGTTTCAATGTGTAAATAACACAACCTGTTATCAGAAATAAAAATTATATTATAAATAGCTGTATAATGAAAATGGATAAAAGAACCTTTCGTCTTGAAGAAAAAATTGATCTTGGGCTCCAAAATCACTGCAGACGGTGACTGCAGCCATGAAATTAAAAGATGCTTGTTCCTTGAAAGAAAAGCTGTAACAAACCTAGACAACATATTTAAAAGCAGATTATATTACTTTGCCGACAAAAGTCCATCTAGTCAAGGTTATGGTTTATCCAGTAGTCATGTATAGATATGAGAGTTGGACCATAAAGAAAGCTGAGTGACAAAGACAAAGAGCTGATGCTCTTGAATTGTGGTGTTGGAGAAGACTTTTGAGAGTCCCTTGGACAGCAAGGAGATCAAACCAGTCAATCCTAAAGGAAATCAACCCTGAATATTCATTGGAAGAACTGAGGCCAAAGATGAAGCTCCAATACTTAGGCCACCTGATGTGAAGAGTCAACTCACTGGAAAAAACCTGATGCTGGGAAAGATTGAAGGCAGGAGGAGAAGGGGACAACAAAGGACAAGATGGTTGGATGGCATCACCAACTCAATGAACTTGAGTTTGGGCCAGCTCCAGGAGATGGTGAAGGACAGGGAAGCCTGGGGTGCTGCAATCCATGGGGTCACAAAGAGTCAGACATGACTGAGTGACTGGACAGCAACAAGAAAAAGAAATTTTAACACGCATTGTCTTTTTTCTTAATATTTAACTATTTTCACTGGTATTATTATTATTATTATATCTGATCCCAACACATAAAAATATGCTCACTCACAATATACAAACTACCCAGTGGAATACTTTATATGTAGAATTATAAAATGCCATTGTTTTAAATATATCATTATGTTCAAGATCCTGAACACCTGCGATTTTTATATCCTATTAATAAACCTATTTCCCTACACAAACATTGTTAAACATGGGAAGAAAAAAATGCCATATGGCCTAGGAAAATTATATAGTCAATATTTTTCAATATGTAGAAGTTATTAAATCATGCTTTAATTTATATTTACTTATTCACATTTTCATATTGAAAAGAAAACAAGACATTGCTATCATTAAAGGTAATAATATTTCTAAAATTTAGTCCATTTTAATAAAAACTAATAATCTAAATGCCACATATTATTGTATCTGTACATCAATCTAGAGAATAACTAAAGTATGAAGGAATATTTGAAGTATTATTTAAATATTTATATATTGATATAAATGAAACAAAGTCATTCATTTGCAAAACTTTTCCATTTATACTTATAAATTTTCATAACAGTATTAATGTTCACATAAAAATGATTTCAGAAATCAATTAGTAGAACTCAATAATTTGAAACTCACATGTAATTCATTATTATATATAATTATAAGCACCCCATAAACAATGCAGAGAACATTGGGATGTTTAAAATAGGGGTTAAGGGTTCAAACATTGGCCTTGGCACTGCCAAGCTTTGTGACTGTGAACAGCTGTGTCATCATGCTGGTCTGTTTCTTATGGTCAAAAGTGGCTGACAGTACTGCCTACCCCTAGGATAATTATAAGGATTCAATGAGACGATGCAGAGGCACAGTCTGAGGGCGCAAGTGCTCCGTGACTGCTGACCTTGGAACCAGGTGTGGAACGGGTGACTGCCTGGGACAGGTGTAGGCTTTTGATTCATTGTCACCTGGGAACGGTGTTGTCAGAGTCCAGGAGCCTCAGCTTGCTCTGCTAGGGACGTGCTGTCTGTATGACAGGACTTTTCTGGCGGAACTTTGTTTCCTTTGGTGTTTCACCTACTGGAAGAGATTGTATCTCCAGGCTTCCTTTGGCAACTTCCTTTCCTTCCTTTACTTCCTCACAGATCTGTCTGAGAGTTTAGGTTTCGAGCCAACTAGCTGCTCAGTTCCGTTGCCTGCTGGACCCTGAATTCCTCTCCCTTCACGTTTAGCTGCAGCTGTTCATCTTATCCATTGTTGGCATGACCTGATCACCCCTCCATTTCTTTAATCACAAATACCAGCATTTCTCACGGCTTGCCTTAGAGGATCATTTTGAGGCCACGGACTTACCTGTTTTGTTTTTTTTTTTTTTTAAATGGCAGTATATGTAAAACATTACAGTTCTGATAAAATAATAATTCTAATAACAGAAATATGTCTGGAAAAATGCCTAAAATATAGCAGGTATCCAGTAATTGTTAACTGAAATAAGTTAATTTAATCTATAATAATTTTCTTTCTCAATGACTTTTTCAATTGATGTATAACTAATTTACAATGTTGTGTTAGTTTCAGGTATACAGAAAAATGATTCAGTTATACATATACATATTATTTTTCACATTTTTTTCCATTATAGGTTATAGTAAGATATTGAATATAATTCCCTGTGCTATATAGTAGGTCCTTGTTGTTTATCTGTTTGATCCATAGTAGTCTATAACCGTTAATCCCCAAATCCTACTTTGTCCTTCCCTGTGCCCTCATCCCCTTTGGTAACCATAAGTTTGTTTTCTATCTGTGAATCTATTTCTCTATGTCCTTACATGTTGCTGCAAATGGCATTATTTAATTCTCTTTGGTGGCTGACTGTCCACTGTATATAAATACCACATCTTCTTTATCCACTCATCTGTTGATAGACACTTAGGTTCCATGTCTTGGCTATTGTAAATAGTGCTGCAGTGAACATTGAGGGTACATGTGTCTTTTTGCATTATGATTTTTTTCTGGATATATGCCCAGGAGTAAGATTATAGGATCATATGATAGCTCTATTTTTAGTTTTTTAAGGAACCTCCATACTGTTCTGCAGGAAAAGGCAATGGCACTCCACTCCAGTACTCCTGCCTGGAAAATCCCATGGACGGAGGAGGCTGGTAGGCTGTAGTCCATGGGGTCGCTGAGAGTCAGACACGACTGAGTGATTTCACTTTCACTTTTCACTTTTATGCATTGGAGAAGGAAATGGCAACCCACTCCAGTGTTCTTGCCTGGAGAATCCCAGGGACAGGGGAGCCTGGTGGGCTGCCGTCTATGGGGTCACACAGAGTCGGACACGACTGAAGTGACTTAGCAGCAGCAGCATAAGCACACACTATGCATATTTTTATATATTTATTTTTATCAGATAAATATCCATTAAGTGGAATGTCAAATTTCTGAGTTGTTTGGTGAATAAATTTTTATCAAAGAAAAAAGAACTGAAACATAATTTCCAAAGTGTCTCTACTATTTTGTATAACTAACAGCAATGTTTAAAATTTCAAGTTGCTTTCATATTCTTGTTTGCCATCATTAGTTTTTTTCTATTTTTTTTCCCATAACCAGAAAATTTTGTTAGACAGAGGGGAAATAAGTCAGGAATGAAATTGTTTACTGACAATTTCAGTAAACAATTCAGATAAATGCATTCAGATAAATGCTATGATTCCAGTAGTTACTATGTCTCCTTTAATGAAAAGATTGATTCCAGATTTTGGCAGAAAATAAGTCTGGCAAAAGCAGTAACAGTTCTTTGGACTTGGTGTGAAACGCCACCAGATTCTTGGCTCCCTCTGTCTATTTTGCCAGGCCAATTACATGCTTAGAAAGAGAGAAACTACTGCTTAAACAGGAGAGAACATTCATTTGCAACAGAGAGAGAGAAATCTGAGGGTCATAATCTAAACACATATTTGTTATTTAACTCACTCATAATGAATTTTTATTTAATACCTTTTAAGTGTTAAGCTCTGAACTTTATTGTAAGAACAAAGAGTTTATTGATATTTAAGGAATGGTGAATTAATTCAAGGACTGGCAAACTATGCCCTTTTGACCAAATCTACCCACAGCCTGTTTTTATAAAGTGTATTGGCCTGTTTATTTATGTGTTGTCTATGGCCCCTTTTGTGTTGAGATGGCAATGTTGAATAATCAGAACAGGGAATGTATAGCCTGAAAGGATAAAACATGTTTATCATCTTGCTCTTTACAGTTATTCTGTAGCTTACTGTTTGCTGATTGGATGAATACAGTTGTCTTTTTAATTTAAATTTATTTATTCTTAATTGGAGGATAATTGCTTGACAATATTGTGTTGATTTCTGCCATATATCAACATGAATCAGCCATAGGAATAGGTATGTCCCCTCCCTCTTAAACCTCCTTCCCACCTCATAACCCATCCTATCCCTCTATGCTGTCACAGAGCACTGGATTTGAGCTGCCTATGTCATACAGCAAATTTCCATTGGCTATCTAATTTTACATATGGTAATATATATGTTTTATTGCTACTCTCTCAATTTGTTCTACCCTCTCTTTCCCCACTGTGTCTACAGTCTGTTCTCTATGTCTGTGTCTCCACTGCTGCCCTGTAGCTAGGTTCATCAGTACTGTCTTCCTAGATCCAATATATATGCATTCAGTTCAGCTCAGTTCAGTTCAGTCTCTCAGTCGTGTCCGACTCTTTGCGACCCCATGAATCGCAGCACTCCAAACCTCCCTGTCCATCACCAACTCCCGGAGTTCACTCAGACTCACATCCATTGAGTCCGTGATGCCATCCAGCCATCTCATCCTGGGTCATCCCCTTCTCCTCCTGCCCCCAATCTCTCCCAGCATCAAAGTCTTTTCCAGTGAGTCAATTCTTTGCATGAGGTGGCCAAAGTACTGGAGTTTCAGCTTTAACATCATTTCTTCCAAAGAAATCCCAGGGCTGATCTCCTTCAGAATGGACTGGTTGGATCTCCTTGCAGTCCAAGGGACCCTCAAGAGTCTTCTCCAACACCACAGTTCAAACGCATCAATTCTTCGGTGCTCAGCGTTCTTCACAGTCCAACTCTCACATCCATACATGACCACAGGAAATGTACAATATTTGTCTTTCTCTCTCTGACTTATTTCACTGTGTGTAATAGACTCTAGGTTCATCCACCTTATTAGAACTGACTCAAATGCTTTCCTTTTTATGACTGAGTAATATTCCATTTTATATATGTACCACAGCTTCTTTATTCGTTCATCTGTCAATGGACAGGTGGGTTGCTTCCATATCCTTTGTTGTTCAGCTGCTAAGTCATGCCCGACACTTTGTGACCCCATGGACGGCAGCATGCCAGGCTTCCCTGTCCTTTACCATCTCCTGGTGTTTGCTCAAACTCATGTCCATTGAGTTGGTGATGCCATCCAACCATCTCATCCTCTGTCATCCCCTTTTCCTCCTGCCTTCAATCTTTCCCAACAGAAGGGCCTTTCCAGTGAGTTGGCCCTTTGCCTCAGGTGGACAAAGTATTGGAGCTTCAGCATCAGCATCAGTTCTTCCAATGAATATTCAGGAATGTTTTCCTTTAGGATTGACTGGTTTGATCTCCTTGCTTTCTAAGTGACTCTCAAGAGTCTTCTCCAAAACCACAGTTCAAAAGCGTCCATTCTTTGGCTCTCAGCCTTCTTTATGGTCCAACTCTCAAGTTCATACTTGACTACTGGAAAAACTATAGCTTTGACTATATGGACATTCGTCAGCAAGGTGATGTCTCTGCTTTTTAATATGCTGTCTAGGTTTGTCAAAGTTTTTTTCCTAAGGAGCACACATCTTTTAATTTCATGGCTGCAGCCACCCATCTGCAGTGACTTTAGAGCCCAAGAAAATAAAGTCTCTCACTGTTTCCATTTATCCCCTATCTATTTGCCCTGAAGTGATTGGATCAGATACCATGATCTTAGTCTTTCGAATGTTCTGTTGTAAATAGTGCTGTGATTAATATTGGGGTACATGTGTATTTTTCAATTATGGTTCCCTCAGGGCAGTTGTAGGATTGTTGCATCATGTGATAGTTTTATTCCTAGTTTTTTAGGGAATCTCCATACTGTTTTTCATTGTGGCTAAATCAACTTGCATTCCCACCAACAGTGCAAGAGGGTTCCCTTTTCTTCACACTCTCGCCAGCATTTATTTTATTTTATTTTTGACTACTGAATAATCTTTTTTTATTCTTTTTTTTTTTTAATTGGAGGCTAATTACTTTACAATATTGTGGTGGTTTTTGACATACATGGACATGAATCAGCCATGGGTATACATGTGTTCCCAATCCTGACCCTCCTTCCCACCTCCCTCCCCATCCCATCCCTCAGGGTCATCCCAGTCTCATGAGCACCCTGTCTCATGCGTCAACCCTGGATTGGCGATCTATTTCACATATGATAATATACAGGTTTCAATGCTTTTCTCTCAAATCATCCCACCCTCATCTTCTCCCACAGAGTCCAAAAGTCTGTTCTTTACAACTGTGTCTGTTTTGCTGTCTCACATATAGGGTCATTGTTACCATTTTTCTAAATTTCATATATATGTGTTAATATACATATTGGTGTTTTTCTTTCTGACTTACTTCTGTCTGTATAAAAGGCTCCAGTTTCATCCACCTCATTAGAACGGATTCAAATGCATTCTTTTTAATAGCTGGTAATATCCCATTGTGTATTGTACCACAAATTTCTTATCCATTTGTCTGTCGATGGACTTCTAGGTTGCTTCCATGTCCTGGCTATTGTAAACGGTGCTGCGATGAACATTGGGGTACATGTGTCTCTTTCATTTCTGGTTTCCTTGGTATGTATGCCCAGTAGTGGGATTCCTGGGTCGTATGGCAGTTCTATTTCCATTTTTTAAAGGAATCTCCACACTGTTCTCCATAGTGGCTGTACTAGTTTGCATTCCCACCAACAGTGTAAAAGGATTCCTTTTTCTCCACACCCTCTCCAGCATTTATTGTTTAAAGGTCTTTTGATGATGGCCATTCTGAGGCATGTGAGGTTTTACCTCATAATTTTGATTTGCATTTTTCTAATAGTGAGGGATGTTGAGCATCTTTTCATTTGTTTATTAGGCACCTACATGTCTCATTTGCCATCAGTAGTATTTCATATGTAGTGGTATCTTATTGTGGTTCTGATTTGCATTTCCTCTCACCTACAGTCAGACATTCTGGAATGTGAAGTCAAGTGGGCCTTAGAAAGCATCACTACAAACAAAGCTAGTGGAGGTGATGGAATTCAACTGGAGCTACTTCAAATCCTGGAAGATGATGCTGTGAAAGTGCTGCACTCAATATGCCAGCAAATTTGGACAACTCAGCAGTGGCCACAGGACTGGAAAACGTCAGTTTTATTTCTAATCCCAAAGAAAGGCAATGCCAAAGAATGCTCAAACTACTGCACAATTGCACTCATCTCACATGCTAGTAAAGTAATGCTCAAAATTCTACAAGCCAGGCTTCAGCAATATATGAACCATGAACTTCCAGATATTCAAGCTGGTTTTAGAAAAGGCAGAGGAACCAGAGATCAAATTGGCAACATCCGCTGGATCATGGAAAAAGCAAGAAAGTTTCAGAAAAACATCTATTTCTGCTTTATTGACTATGCCAAAGCCTTTGACTGTGTGGATCACAATAAACTGTGGAAAATTCTCCAAGACATGGGAATACCAGATCACCTGACCTACCTCTTGAGAAACCTCTATGCAGGTCAGGAAGCAACAGTTAGAACTGGACATGGAACAACAGACTAGTTCCAAATAGGAAAAGGAGTACTCAAGGCTGTATATTCTCACCCTGCTTATTTAACTTATCTGCAGAGTACATCATGAGAAACGCTGTACTGGAAGAAACACAAGCTGGAATCAAGATTGCCAGGAGAGCCATCAATAACCATCAATAACCTCAGATATGCAGATGACACCACCCTTATGGCAGAAAGTGAAGAGGAGCTAAAAAACCTCTTGATGAAAGTGAAAGAGGAGAGTGAAAAAGTTGGCTTAAAGCTCAACATTCAGAAAACTAAGATTATGGCATCTTGTCCCATCTCTTCGTAGGAAATAGATGGGGAAAGAGTGGAAACAGTGTCAGACTTAATTATTTGGGACTCCAAAATCACTGCAGATGGTGATTGCAGCCACGAAATTAAAAGACACTTACTCCTTGGAAGCAAAGTTATGACCAACCTAGACAGCATATTGAAAAGCAGAGACATTACTTTGCCAACAAAGTCCATCTAGTCAGGGCTATGGTCTTTCCAGTGGTCATCTATAGCTGTGAGAGTTGGACTGTGAAGAAGGCTGAGTACCAAAGAATTGATGCTTTTTGAACTGTGGTGTTGGAGAAGACTCTTGAGAGTCCCTTGGACTGCAAGGAGATCCAACCAATCCATTCTGAAGGAGATCAGCCCTGGGATTTCTTTGGAAGGAATGATGCTAAAGCTGAAACTCCAGTACTTTGGACACCTCATGCAAAGAATTGACTCATTGGAAAAGGCCCTGATGCTGGGAGGGATTGGGGGCAGGAGGAGAAGGGGACGACAGAGGATGAGATGGCTGGACTGCATCACCAACTCAATGGACTTGAGTTTGAGTGATCTCCGGGAGTTGGTGATGGACAGGGAGGCCTGGAGTGCTGTGATTCATGGGGTCGTGAAGAGTTGGACACGCATGAGTGACTGAACTGAACTGAATAACTAAGTATTTTGAGAGTCTTTTTAAATAGTTATTAGTCAGGAATATATGTTTCAGTGAATAATCTTTTCTAAAGTTTTGCTCATTTTTAAAACTTTATATTTTATAAGTGATGTTTTAAAATTTATTCTGCATACGTCTTTTAATTTATTTATATTTCACTAGTACTTTTTCACAGTTTGTATCTTGCCTTTTTCCTCTCTTAAGAGTATATTTTGAAGACAAATGTTTTCATTTTTCTCTTTTCCCCTTCCTTTTCCCAATTCAAACTAGATCATAGACATTCATTCTTCAGGAAAGAAGTGTTAGGAAGAAAAGCTGAGTTTTAAGATGCAAAAGACATAAACAGGGGATTTGGAAAAATCTTCCTCTCCTTCAGAATTTCTAAAGTTTCTACAAGCCGAGAGAGCAAAATAGCTCTTTCTCCCGTCCAAACACATTAATTAACTCCAGGACATTCTTCAGAGCTCAGGTCACAGTTCAGTCAGTGTTCTTTGTCATCCCCAGTTCCTCCAGTTTTCCAAGTTCAAGACATACCCTTTTGTGAGAAACTTTATAGTGTTTTCTCCTTCCTCTACATTTTTAAAGACAATTGTTTTTAATGTTGAATTTTTTATTATTATTATTATGTGATTACTATCTCTCTTCTACTAAGGTATAATTTTCATAAAAGCAAGTATAATACTGATTTTTATTCAATTCATGACCAGTGACTAGAAGAGTACATGGCATATTATTTCTAACAAAAATACTTGATTACCATTGTGTGTGGTTAGATCTGCCTCAAAACTATGGAATCTTGTGTTATGAAATATATATGTAGAACAATACAAGTTAGATGTGCACTAGAAATTATATGTGCAATAGAACCCAAGTTTTTTATTGTTCTTGGGGTCACAAAAGTTTCAGACATGACATAGAGACTAAACAACATTGTTATTGTTTGTTGCTAATCTTTTTTTTTTTTCTTAGACCCCCTTATCTACTTAATATTGGTTAAGACTGAGTTTTAGAGATGACTTAGTATCTCTTTCCTGGTGGTTCAGATGGTAAAGCATCTGTCTGCAATGCAGGAGACCCAGGTTCGATCCCTGGGTTGGAAAGATACCTTGGAGAAGGAAATGGCAGCCCACTCCAGTATTCTTGCCTGGAAAATCCTATGGATGGCAGAGCCTGGTAGGCTAATGTCCCTGGGGTCTCAAAGAGTCAGACACAACTGAGCGACTTCACTTCACTTCAGTATCTCTAACTTTAAAAAGAGTCTCAGCAAATGTTGAGTTGAGTTCAAAGTTTTGACTCCCTCTCCTGGCTGCTCCTGCCATCTCAAAATTTCCTCTCCTTTTCCACCTTCCCAGGGTTAGTATAGGGCTTCCCTTGTTGCTCAGCTGGTAAAGAATCCACCTGCAATGTGGTAGACCTGGTTTCAATCCCTGGGTTGGGAAGATCCCTGGAAAAGGGAAAGGCAACCCACTCCAGTATTCTGGCCTAGAGAATTCCATGGACTATACAAAGAGTAGGACATAACTGAGTGACTTTAAACTAAAAGGAGGGGTTAGTACAAGGGGAGTTTCAACCATCTTGGCATCAAGAGAATGGACCTTTCAACCACATATTTCAATCTGGATACTTGCCAGATGTCACTGAACATCTGTCAGTCACCAAGTCCAGGTTCATTCCATGCTCACAGGTCTACTTTATCTTTTGGGAAGGGAGTCCCTCCTCTATTACACTAGAAAGATTGTTGATCCAATTTTCTGCTAGTTATCATGTGTATTATAAAAAAAAACTCAAGATCATTGTATCTTTCTTAGTACAGTCTAATATTGAAGAGGAATTTTTAAACATACTTATAAAAACTAAAAGTTTTAGCATATATATAATTAAGATAAGCCACTTAATTGAAAAAATAATTACTTTGGTAAAAATTTTATGAAATTATAGATGGGCATAATATTTTATACAAATGTAAGATAATAAAGACAATATAACATATTTATCTTTGCTTTGGAATATTGTAGGACTTGTAAAATAAAGATATAGATTGAAATTTATAAATCAGATATATATTTGTTTTTCAGTGAATTATTTTGGATAACAATTGTGACTACACTGTATATTTCATATTGTCTTTGTAATACATTAATAAGAAAAATCACTGATTCAGTGGACATGAACACTAGGAGATAGTGAAGGACAGGGATGCCTGACATGCTACAGTCCGTGGGGTTGTTAGGTAGTTAGAATAGGAAAAAGGAGTCCAGAATGGCGGCAGCTAAAAGACAAGGAAGGGAAAAGCCCATGAAAATAAAACAAAGGAAGGTCTGAGGACCAGAGTGAGGACCTCAGTTACAAAAAACAGCACTACTGGCTAGTCAGTTTACATAAGGCAGGCCCAGGGGGAGGAGAGAAAAAAAAACATGAAAAGAGGAGCCAAAGGGAAGGGGCTCTCTCTCTCTTTCCTCTTTGTCTTTTGGTCCTCATACCCTCATGCCTTGAGGATGTATTTTCGTTTATTTTCTAAATAAAACTAAGCTGTAACACTGATCCATCTGAGAGCTATAACACTGGTCTGTTGCTTCAAATTTTGTTGTGATGAGACAGAATCAACAAAATTACACAATCCCCCGACAGGCTCGTGAAGAGTTGGGCACAACTTGGTGACTGAACAACAACAAGAAAAATAGAATTGTTATACTATGAGTTTATATTGAGGAATTATGATAACAATGAATAAGGTTTAGAAAAATTATATTTCTTATTCAACTTTGGTGGGCATCATATTCATTGAATTCTATACGAATGCTTTCCCAGAGCACAATTCCAGAATACAGTATGAATAGTGCCTTTAGATTTAATATAGCTCAGTAGCCTTGGAGGAAATAAACTGGTGTACAACCGTCTTGATATACTAATGTAGCTAATTCTTAAGAGAAGAGTTGTTTCATAGAATCTCATCTTATCTAGGTGGCCTGCTTTAAAAATCAAGGAGAGAACTGATATGGTCAGAGATTATATGGAATAGTAATAACAAGGAAATGAAAATTATAAAGTTTTACAAAAGCCTTAAGTTTCCTGCTTAGAAAATGGTCTCCTAAACTAAAAAAAAAGATAAAAATAAAAGATATATTGGTTGTAAGTTTATAAAGATATACACATCAATAGCTAATAAAATCAGTTTTAGAACACAACCATTTATCATCTTGAGAAGGCATATTCAGAAAAATTCATATAAATATTTGGAAAAGTTTTGTTAAAAGATTTTTCCTCTTAAAATTTCTGCTAGACACACTCATCCTTTTGTTAAAAAGAGCAATATTAAATATAATTAGGAAGATAAAAATTTAATCTCTACAACTAGATATACATTTAATTACATTATATATTATACAGAAGTAATCATGAACAATGTGTATTTTTTAGACTCATTTCATTTAATAGAAATAAAATAATCATACCTGATTTTGTAAAGTTTCTCAAAAACCAACTGAATTCATAGTTGTACTCTAATAAAAATTTTTACCTTCTTTTTTATTTTTTGCTAAATCCAAAAACTGCTTTTATTTTGTTTTTTGTTTTGTTTTTGTTTTTTTTTTTCATTTTTAGATCAAGCCAGTTTCTTGCTGAGTGATGATGTGTTTTCCTTCTTTATTTTTATTTTTTGCAATATTTGAAATATTCTATGTGAACCCAGGCTAAATCTAAATTTCATCAGAACAGCACTTGATTGTCTTTAATAAGTGATAAGTACAATTACAATCAAAGAACTCAGATATCATTTGAAGAATATAATAGTTTAATTTTCAGAATATTTAACTCTGATTGTTGGAAGATGACCAAGCACCTTTATAATTAGTATCCAAATCTAAAATCACTCTTTATAATGAATTGTGTCATCATTAGTAGTGATGGGCAGCTTCAGTATTTCATGCTACTATTTAAGCAATTGTTAATTTCTGTTGCTGATAATTAAAAGGAGATGATGATGCTAATGAACAGCTTTCAGGTAGGCATGCTTCACTCTGAATGGATAAATGCAGAATACCACACTGATGAGATCCCCCTTATGCTCTAAGGTTTTTGCAAACAATTCTGCAAATTAAAGGGGTTGGTTTAGATAATCTTCCTTCTCAAACTGCTCTGTTTTCATTAAATTATTTTTCTTTGAATAGGATCAGCATAATAGCATTCATTGAGAATCTTTATATGATAAATAACTAAAAATCACTGAGTACTCCGGTGTGCTAGGCTCTATTGAAGCACTAAGGAGTTATCAACTCCTTTAAACTTCAAAAGAATCAAAAGAGAAATTATTATTCTAATTACATTATACAGATGAAGAAACAGACAAAAAAGGTTAAATAATTTACCCTTAACTCTTAGGCTATACTGCCTCTTAAGCTGAAAATCGCATCTTCAGTATTATAATTAAGTCAATTACAATTAGAAATGACTAGCAATTTTAGGCAATTGGGGAAAGTGTAAATGATGATGATTTTCTTCTCTGTTCCTCTAGTCTAATCCTTCTACACTCCAGGTACAACATCATGTTTATCTAAACAGCTGAAACATAAGACCTCAAGACAAAGAATAATGCTGAAATCATGAGGAAATGATAAAAAAAAAAAAAAGAAATCATACTTTAAATAGTGAACAGTTGTAGCACTGTTTAATCATAACCCTGGGGACAACGGTTTAATATGTGGTCCTGGAAATATTCCAACCAAATTATTGTGCAATTAGAAAATTGTATCCCCTTATTCTTATAGATAGGCTTACCAAGTGACCCAGCGGTAAAGAATCTGCCTGCAACACAGGCCATGCAGCAGAAGCCACAGTTTCGATCCCTGGGTCAGGAAATTCTCCTGAAAGAAATAGCAACCCACTCCAGTATTCTTGCCTGGGAAATCCCATGAACAGAGGAGCCTGGTGAACTACAGTCACAAAGTGTCAGACACGATTTAGTGAATAAACAATAGCAACTATAACAATTATTATAGATAAATATTAACTACAATTAAGCCAAGTTGAGGGCCAGGACTTCACAGATTTGCCATGTTACTATTGCCAAATAATTTTCAAACTCTACATCAGAGATTCTCCAATATTTCATGTTATAAATTTTTTGGAACATAATTATATTTCTATAAAAATATATATGCATATTTAGGGATTGAACTCAGGTCTCCCACATGGCAGGTGGATTCTTTACCAGCTGAGCCACCAGGGAAGCCCGTTTAGAAGCACATATTTATATAATTTCCAGAAATGACATATATTTATCTGAAGACCATCCATGTCTTGAACTAGAAAATGAAAGTTCCTGCCCCAAATTTTGAACATTATATCTTATCTTCCTTTATTTATCTCATTAACTTGTGATAGCATTTATTTGTATATTTTACTGTTATTCTCTTCAATTCAACATATTGAGAAAATACAGTAATTTGGGACTGTTAATTAATGGCATAATAAAGTAAAATAGGAAACCAAGACTTAGACTGAGTTGATCAAAGACTTGTGGGAGGCAAAAATTTCACAAAGCAGACTGTTGATACCTAAGCCAGCAAACATCTGTTCAGTCCAGTTCAGTCGCTCAGTCGTGTCCGACTCTTTGCGACCCCATGAATCGCAGCATGCCAGGCCTGCCTGTCCATCACCAACTCCCAGAGTTCAATCAGACTCATGTCCATCGAGTCAGTGATGCCATCTAACAATCTCATCATCTGTCGTCCCCTTCTCCTCCTGCCCCCAATCTCTCCCAGCATCAGAGTCTTTTCCAATGAGTCAACTCTTCACATGAGGTGGCCAAAGTACTGGAGTTTCAGCTTTAGCATCATTCCTTCCAAAGAAATCCCAGGGCTGATCTCCTTCAGAATGGATTGGTTGGATCTCCTTGCAGTCCAAGGGACTCTCAAGAGTCTTCTCCAACACCACAGTTCAAAAGCATCAACTCTTCAGTGCTCAGCCTTCTTCACAGTCCAACTCTCACTTCCATACATCACCACAGGAAAAACCATAGCCTTGACTAGATGGACCTTAGTTGCCAAAAATATCTCTGCTTTTGAATATACTATCTAGGTTGGTCATAACTTTTCTTCCAAGGAGTAAGCGTCTTTTAATTTCATGGCTGCAGTCACCATCTGCAGTGATTTTGGAGCCCCCCAAAATAAAGTCTGACACTGTTTCCCCAGCTATTTCCCAAGAAGTGATGGGACCAATGCCATGATCTTCGTTTTCTGAATGTTGAGCTTTAAGCCAACTTTTTCATTCTCCTCTTTCACTTTCATCAAGAGGCTTTTTAGCTCCGCTTCACTTTCTGCCATAAGGGTGGTGTCATCTGCATAGCTGAGGTTATTGACATTTCTCCCGGCAGTCTTGATTCCAGCTTGTGTTTCTTCCAGTGCAGTGTTTCTCATGACGTATTCTGCATAGAAGTTAAATAAGTAGGGTGACAATATACAGCCTTGACGTACTCCTTTTCTATTTGGAACTAGTCTGTTTTTACATGTCCAGTTCTAACTGTTGCTTCCTGACCTGCATACAGATTTCTCAAGAGGCAGGTTAGGTGGTCTGGTATTCCCATCTCTCTCAGAATTTTCCACAGTTTATTGTGATCTACGCAGTCAAAGGCTTTGGCATAGTCAATAAAGCAAAAATAGATGTTTTTCTGGAACTCTCTTGCTTTTTCCATGATCCAGCGGATGTTGGAAATTTGACCTCTGGTTCCTCTGCCTTTTGTAAAACCAGCTTGAACATCAGGAAGTTCACGGTTCACGTATTGCTGAAGCCTGGCTTAGAGAATTTTGAGCATTACTTTACTAGCATGTGAGATGAGTGCAAACGTGCAGTAGTTTGAGCATTCTTTGGCATTGCCTTTCTTTGGGATTGGAATGAAAACTGACGTTTTCCAGTCCTGTGGCCACTGCTGAGTTGTCCAAATTTGCTGGCATATTGAGTGCAGCACTTTCACAGCATCATCTTCCAGGATTTGAAGTAGCTCCAGTTGAATTCCATCACCTCCACTAGCTTTGTTCGTAGTGATGCTTTCTAAGGCCCACTTGACTTCACATTCCAGGATGTCTGGCTCTAGATGAGTGATCACACCATCGTGATTATCTGGGTCATGAAGATCTTTTTTGTATAGTTCTTCCAATGTATTCTTGCCACCTCTTTTAATATCTTCTGCTTCTGTTAGGTCCATACCATTTCTGTCCTTTATTGAGCCCATCTTTGCATGAAATGTTCCCTTGGTATCTCTAATTTTCTTGAAGAGATCTCTAGTCTTTCCCATTCTGTTGTTTTCCTCTATTTCTTTGCACTGATTGCTGAAGAACGCTTTCTTATCTCTTCTTGCTATTCTTTGGAACTCTGCATTCAGATGTTTATAACTTTCCTTTTCTCCTTTGCTTTTCACTTTTCTTCTTTTCGCAGCTATTTGTAAGGCCTTCCCAGACAGCCACTTTGCTTTTTTGCATTTCTTTTCCATGGGGATGGTCTTGATCCCTGTCTCCTGTACAATGTCACGAACCTCATTCCATAGTTCATCAGGCACTCTATCTATCAGATCTAGGCCCTTATATCTATTTCTCACTTCCACTGTATAATCATAAGGGATTTGATTTAGGTCATACCTGAATGGTCTAGTGGTTTTCCCTACTTTCTTCAATTTAAGTCTGAATTTGGTAATAAGGAGTTCATGATCTGAGCCACAGTCAGCTCCTGGTCTTGTTTTTGTTGACTGTATAGAGCTTCTCCATCTTTGGCTGCAAAGAAGATAATCAATCTGATTTCAGGGTTAACCATCTGGTGATGTCCCTGTGTAGAGTCTTCTCTTGTGTTGTTGGAAGAGGGTGTTTGCTATGACCAGTGCATTTTTTTTTTACAAAACTCTATTAGTCTTTGCCCTGCTTTATTCTGCATTCCAAGGCCAAATTTGCCTGTTACTCCAGGTGTTTCTTGACTTCCTCCTTTTGCATTCCAGTCCCCTATAATGAAACGGACATCTTTTTGGGGTGGTAGTTCTAAAAGATCTTTTAGGTCTTCATAGAACCGTTCAACTTCAGCTTCTTCAGCGTTACTGGTTGGGGCATAGACTTGGATTACCGTGATATTGAATGGTTTGCCTTGGAGACGAACAGAGATCATTCTGTCGTTTTTGAGATTGCATCCAAGTACTGCATTTCAGACTCTTTTGTTGACCATGATGGCTACTCCATTTCTTCTGAGGGATTCCTGCCCGCAGTAGTAAGTATAATGGTCATCTGAGTTAAATTCACCCATTCTAGTCCATTTTAGTTTGCTGATTCCTAGATGTCGATGTTCACCCTTGCCATCTCTTGTTTGACCACTTCCAATTTCCTTGATTCATGGACCTGACATTCCAGGTTCCTATGCAATATTGTTCTTTACAGCATCAGGCCTTCCTTCTATCACCAGTCACACCCACAACTGGGTATTGTTTTTGCTTTGGCTCCATCCCTTCATTCTTTCTGAAGTTATTTCTCCACTGATCTCCAGTATCGTGTTGGGCACCTACTGACCTGGGGAGTTCCTCTTTCAGTATCCTATCATTTTGCCTTTTCATATTGTTCATGGGGTTCTCAAGGCAAGAATACTGAAGTGGCTTGCCATTCCCTTCTCCAGTGGACCACATTCTGTCAGACCGCTCCACCATACCTGCCCGTCTTGGGTTGCCCCGTGGGCATGTCTTAGTTTCATTGAGTCACACAAGGCTGTGGTCCTAGTGTGATTGGATTGACTAGTTTTCTGTGAGTATGGTTTCAGTGTGTCTGCCCTCTGATGCCCTCTTGCAACAGCTACCATCTTACTTGGGTTTCTCTTACCTTGGGCATGGGGTATCTCTTCATGGCTGTTCCAGTAAAGCGCAGCCACTGCTCCTTACCTTGGACGATGGGTATCTCCTCACCGCCGTCCTTCCTGGCCTTCAACGTGGGATAGCTCCTCTAGGCCCTCCTGGACCCGTGCAGCCACAGCTCCTTGGACATGGTGTGGCTCCTCCCGGCCACTGCCCCTGGCCTCGGGCGTGGGGTAGCTCCTCCCAGAAGCCAGCAACCATAGGATTCCTTTTATCAGTTCGCTGAGCTATTAATAGTTAACATCTTTGAAGACTTGGTAAGTGGGTAAATCAAGCCATCAGCAATGAATAGCCTGGAAATTTGATCCTGACAAGATGGCATAAGCTAATGGATGGCAGATTTAATCATAAATACTCAGTTTCCCTGGGGGAAAATAAAATCAGGCCGAACTTTGCAGTTCAATCTATTTTCCAGAGTTCTAATAGGATAAGGCTGAGCCTAAAGCTTACCAGAACCTGCAGTCTTGCTTAACTTCTTACCCTTCCTGGCTCAAATTGTAAAGAATCTGCCTGTAATGCAGAAGACCTGAATTCAGTCCCTGGGACAGGAAGATACCCTGGAGAAAGGAATGACTACTCATTCCAGGATTCTTTCCTAGAGAATTCCATGGACAGAGGAGCTTGATGTGCGACAGTCCATGGGGCCACAGAGTCGGACACGACTGAGTGACTTTCACTTACACTCATACAAGTTTCTGTCTTGAACAAATTTAGTAAATAACTTCCACGTGATTCAAGAAACCTAACATAAAATAATTCCAATGCTGTTGAACAAATGCTATTACTACCTCTACTAATAGATACATGAATTAAATTGGCTACTTACTATCTGTCAGAAATTCTTCTAAGCATTTTAGATCAATTAAACTTTCTAAGTTTGAACTATTTATTGTAGTAATAAAAATAAAACAATTGCAATAATGATCACATATTAAGTTCCTACAATGTAATCAGTTCATTTAATCTGCATTTCAGCTGAATTTGGGAGTTATGTTTTACACTTCATAGATTAAGAATTTAAAGCACAGTGAGTTTAAGTAACTGTACAAGACTATACACTGAAAATATTCATAAATTAATGAATTGACCATGTTTGGTTTGGTAGTTATTGGGGAAAATCAAAGGCAAAATAAAAAGTCATACAGTTATTTCAATGTTTCTTTACTATTGGTAATTTAGAAACTAAAAGTTTATAGTAAAAAGACATTTTGGAAAACCAAATATGGATTTAAATACAATGAAAATGTCGTATAAGTTATTTCATATTTAAACTTACTGTTTAACATTGTATTTCTATTAATATTACCATAAAAATCAGAATAATTAGATACCATTTAATAATGTGCAGTTATTGTACTTAAATAAACTGTTTAAAGAAAACATCAGTAAACATTATTAAATAGATAATTAATAATAATAATGGATAGATAATCAGAGCATTCAGCCTAGTGACTAGCAAGAAACAGGTACTGGATAAAAAAACAGGAAGCAAATCTGACTTTGCACACAGAACTTAGAATGAAAGAAAATCCAACTTGATGAAAACTTCCTGTAAAGAACTGGGTTATTAGAAGAAACAATTTCTAGGTTTTAGAATTAATTTTGAATATATATAGTGGGACAGTTTATAAAAAAAATGATAAAAATAATATAAAATAGTATATTAATTGAATTTCTTTTAATTACAAACCAAAGAAAAATATTTCTCTCATATAAAAGTTCAAGAAAAAAGTGATAATATAGAATTGATTGAAAACTATCTGTAATGATTTCATCATAAGTGGTAAAATTATTACTTAATATATATTGAAAGCATGAATATGTTATATATAAAGTTTTGTTACATACTTTAAAATTATCTCATAACCATTTGAGTGTAGATTAAATGCATAAATCTCTACTTAAATATATTGCATCAAGTAAAAATTTAGGTACATGTAGATTTCATTGATGGCAGTTTAGTTTTATTCTAGTCCTATGGTGAATATTCAACACGGTATTCAGTTCAGTTCAGTCGCTCAGTCGTGTCCGACTCTTTGCGACCCCATGAATCACAGCACGCCAGGCCTCCCTGTCCATCACCAACTCCCAGAGTTCACTCAAACTCATGTCCATCAAGTTGGTAATGCCATCCAGCCATATCATCCTCTGGCATTCCCTTCTTCTCCTGCCCTCAATCCCTCCCAGCACCAGAGTCTTTTCCAATGAGTCAACTCTTTGCATGAGGTGGCCAAAGTATTGGAGTTTCAGCTTCAGCATCAGTCCTTCCAATGAACACCCAAGACTGATCTCCTTTATTTGAACTGGTTAGATCTCCTTGCAGTCCAAGGGACTCTCAAGAGTCTTCTACAACACCACACAGTTCAAAAGCATCAATTCTTTGGCATTCAGCTTTCTTCAAAGTTCAAGTCTCACATCCATACATGACCACTAGAAAAACAATAGCCTTGACTAGACGGACCTTTGTTGAAAAAGTAATGTCTCTGCTTTTGAATATACTATCTAGATTGGTCATAACTTTCCTTCCAAGGAGTAAGCATCTTTTAATTTCATGGCTGCTATCACGTGACATCTGCAGTGATTTTGGAGCCCCAAAAAGTAAAGTCTGACACTGCTTCCACTATTTCCCCCATCTACTTCCCATGAAGTGATGGGACCGGATGCCATGATCTTTGTTTTCTGAATGTTGAGCTTTAAGCCAACTTTTTCACTCTCCTCTTTCACTTTCATCAAGAGGCTTTTTAGTTCCTCTTCACTTTCTGCCAAAAGGGTGGTGTCATCTGCATAGCTGAGGTTATTAATGTTTCTTCCCACAATCTTGATTCCAGCTTGTGCTTCATCCAGCCCAGCGTTTCTCATGATGTACTCTGCATATAAATTAAATAAGCAGGGTGACAATATGCAGCCTTGACATACTCTTTTTCCTATTTGGAACCAGTCTGTTGTTCCATGTCCAGTTCTAACTGTTGCTTCCTGAACTGCATATAGGTTTCTCAAGAGGCAGGTCACATGGTCTGGTATTCCCATCTCTTGAAGAATTTTCCACAGGTTATTGTGATCCACACAGTCAAAGGCTTTGGCATAGTCAATAAAGCAAAAATAGATGTTTTTCTGGAACTCTCTTGCTTTTTCCATGATCCAGCAGATGTTAGCAATTTGATCTTTGGTTCCTCTGCCTTTTGTAAAACCAGCTTGAACATCTGGAAGTTCACTGTTCAGGTATTGCTGAAGCCTGGCTTGGAGAATTTTGAGCATTACTTTACTAGCATGTGAGATGAGTGCAATTGTGCGGTAGTTTGAGCATTCTTTGACATTGCCTTTCTTTGGGATTTGAATGCAAACTGACCTTTTCCAGTCCTGTGGCCACTGCTGAGTTTTCCAAATTTGCTGGCATATTGAGTGCAGCACTTTCACAGCATCATCTGTCAGGATTTGAAATAGCTCAACTGGAATTCCATCACCTCCACTAGTTTTGTTCATAGTGATTCTTTCTAAGGCCCACTTGACTTCACATTCCCGGATGTCTGGGTCGTGAAGTTCTTTTTTGTACGGTTCTTCTGTGTATTCTTGCTACCTCTTCTTAAGTGCAAAAAAGCAAAATGGTGATCTGAGGAGGTCTTACAAATAGCTGCGAAAAGAAGAGAAGCAAAAAGCAAAGGAGAAAAGGAAAGATATACCCATTTGAATGCAGAGTTCTAGAGAATAGCAAGGAGAGATAAGAAAGCCTTCCTCAGAGATCAATGCAAAGAAATAGAGGAAAACAACAGAATGGGAAAGACTAGAGATCTCTTCCAGAAAATTAGAGATACCAAGGGAACATTTCATGCAAAGATGGGCTCGATAAAGGACAGGAATGGTACGGCCCTAACAGAAGCAAAAGATATTAAGAAGAGGTGGCAAGAGTATACAAAAGAACATGGTATTACTCTCAATATTTTCCACAATAATTACACATATATGTTTGCATTTGGCCTCCTAAAATTTAAGAAATTGGGGAAAAAATATGAGGAGAAAACATTTAATTGAAAGTAGTATAAAATTAAAGAAGAAATTTAAATTTTTCCCTTATAAAAGAAAGCAGAATAAGAGAATATTATATAATTTCACTAAGGTTTTATAACTGTCAGAACTTTAAACCAAAATTATCATCACTGCTCTTTTAAATGTAGCAGAGACAAAGAATTTCTTCAGCACAATGAAAAGACCAATTTTTACCGTCAGATAAGAAGGTCTCTGCAGACAGGGAATATACAGAGTGCTCACCACCACTTTCAATCATAAAGGAAGCTTAAAAAAAGAAAAAAATTGTTAAGAATCCTATCATAAGTACACCTAAAAGCATCAAGAAATAAGGGAGGAAGAATTTCCTAAAGGATAGTAATAGTTTTGTATTTAAAATGAGAGTACAGTCTTCACTCTATTTTTATGAGAGATGAAGAAATTCTAAGATGAAAGGGGACACTTGGCTCTGTAGAAGACAAAAGGACCTATCTTCAGAGCATTGACTTGACGTTCTCTGGAAAGGTGCAGGGCAGTGAAAATAAGTCAGAAGAGGAAATAAAATAGGTGCTGATAGAATATTATTGAAATACAAATAACAAATGAATTTAAGATGAACATTCAGCTAATCAAATAACACAGAAAAAGTTAAGGGATGAAATATTTATATAGCAAGTCAAATGCTGACAAAGGAAACATGAGGCAAGTCCTTTTTAATGTTCTTAAAACCATATGTTACAAGTAGATAAAAAATGAAGTACATTATTCTGCTTGAAATTACCTCAGCCATTTTGATTTCCATCGTTCGGAGTCTTTTCAACACTGAAGTTCTGAAATTGCATGCTCATGACTCAGCATTTTATACTGATTTGGTGTCGTTTGAAGTATATATAGCCTATCAAACAGACTTTTCCAAATTATAGCAAAATATCTCTATTCTAAACTAAATGTTTAGAAACTAAATGTGGCTCATATTTTGTTTTTTCTTATTCTTCAATAAATGATGCTTAAATTTTCACAGTGTTTAATTCCATAAGGAACTTAATATAGTATATATCATTTCCTAACAAAAAGAAAATTCTGTATTTTCTTACTACTGTCAAGAAGCAGTAATACTAATTTCTATAATACTGCATTTTGATATATTTATATTTTAAATAACATGTGTACTTTACAGTTTGTAGTGCTTTTCACAAAGACAATTGTGGAAAGTATATAGCTTTTCATTAATGTTTGAAATTTATAATAAAAAAATTTTAAATTATAAATGGTCTACCTGCTAGATATATCCTTATAAAATTTAATAAGGGAGAAATGATCTATTTTGGCATATTTTACACTAAATTTGTGGTAGCAGTTAAAAATTTTCAAATATGATGTCAATTATACTTTGCCAACAAAGGTCTGTCTAGTCAAGGCTATGGTTTTTCCAGTAGTCTTGTATGGATGTGAGAGTTGGACTGTGAAGAAAGCTGAGCACTGAAGAATTGATGCTTTTGAACTGTGGTGTTGGAGAAGACTCTTGAGAGTCCCTTGGACTGCAAGGAGATCCAATCAGTCCATTCTAAAGGAGATCAGTCCTGGGTGTTCATTGGAAGGACTTATGCTGAAGCTGAAACTCCAATATTTTGGCCACCTCATGCAATGGGTTGACCCATTGGAAAAGACCCTGATGCTGGGAGGGATTGGGTTCAGGAGGAGAAGGGGACGACAGAGGATGAGATGGCTGGATGGCATCATCGACTCGATGGATATGAATCTGAGTGAACTCCAGGAGTTGGTGATGGACAGGGAGGCCTGGCGTGCTGAGATTCATGGGGTTGCAAAGAGTCGGGCATGACTGAATGACTGAACTGAACTGAACTAATACTTCGATAAAAAGCTTCAAATGTGAAGTATGCTGCATTGAGACAAAATGTGCCGTTTTGTGTCTAAGTGGTCAATAAAAGGCTTTTTTCCATATTATTTGATTCATTTCTTAATGTGCATATTTTTTAATGTTTTACAGAACAAATGTTTATTATGATATATTTAATAGTACTAGAACTATTGTTTTAAACCTGGATCATATTTCTTTGGACTAATTTTATTATAGAAAAACAAATCTCTACATGCTTAAGCAACTACAGTTGAAATTTTGTTTTACAGACAAAATTATAAGTACTAATACAGATTTTGTGAAATAAAATCTGGAATTATTTGAAATATAAAGTTATGACAGTACTATCAATATATCTTTGCTTTCAATTTTTAACCATTTTGTTAACATATGTTCTTAACATTAGTGAAAAAATTCTTTCACATCATGTTCTAAACAAAGTAACAAACCTAATATACTGATAAAATATAGTTTTTCAACTTTCTGTCCTCCATGAAATGTCCCTCACTTAAAATACCACCTTGTTTGTCATTTAGGACTCAGCATTTTACTATTTGAATAATTTTCTGAGATAGTAGATACATATCATAGTCTTACATAATTATTTTAATCATTATATGAAGAAGTACAATTTTATTGCATATTATTATGCCAAATTATAAGACACAAATTATATTGCATTTTAGTTTAAGGTCAATTATTATTAATTAAGGTGAGAAAATTGCTATGTTACTGGTAGTGTGTACATAGAAGTATTATCTTTAGATTCTGGGATTATTTTTAATATAATGTCAATTATTCCCAATAGTGGAGGAGTCTTAACATTTGCATTCTATTTCAATGTTCACCTGGATAGAGAATAAACAATATGAAAAAGAACCATAGTGGCATGCAAGGTCCTGTCTAATCAGGCCTACCCCGACATTCTGATTTTCATTTGTACCACCTCCCCCTTGTATATTCCACTTAGCCATACTGGTCTTCTTTTGATAATGCAAGTTATTTCTCTCTACTGAATCTTTAGAATTGCACTCTACACTGAATTAATTTCTCTCATTTTTATGAGATTTGCCTAATTTCATTTTTGAATCTCGCTTCAGCCATGACCTCCTCAGATGGATAAAAGTTGATCACTCATTGAAAAGAAACTCTCTTCCTCCAACTATGCTGGTCACTGTCACATCTCCTTTTTTATTCTCTTCTAATATGCAAATATTTAATTTGTGTGTTTCTTTTCCAAGTTAAAAGATAAATCCCCTAATAAAAGAGCCCTGCCTTGTGTCATTCATAGTTCTATCCCATCACTTACATCAATATTAAATCAATACATTTTCGTGAGTATGTATAGTAAAAAGAAAATATGTTTTGAAAGGCAACAGTTTAGAAATGACTGATCTTATTCTAAGTTTTCTAAGTAATTCATTTTTATATGTCTTGGTAAATTCATATGCACAATGGCATATTTGTACTTGCTGCTGCTGCTGCTGCGTCGCTTCAGTTGTGTCCAACTCTGTGCAACCCCATTTCTGTACTTAAATTTACTTTTATTATTAATATTATTTATGATTTTATAAGGAAGAAAGGAACCAGAAATTTGGTTGCAAGCAATAGTTGTAAGGCATCAAACTGTAGAAGACACTAGAATAATACTACAATTTTTAAAACTTACTTTTGTGTGTATATGTGTGTGCTTAGTTGCTTAGTCATATCCAACACTTTGTGACTCTTTGGACTGTAGCCCACCAGACTCCTCCGTGCATGGGATTCTCTAGACAAGAATATTGGAGTGAGTTGGCATTTCCTTCTCCAAGGCAACTTCCCCACCCAGCGATCAAACTCAAGTCTCCTCTATCTCTTACATTGCAGGCAGATTCTTTACCCACTGAGCCATCCAGCCTATATTTGCAATTAAACCTTCTAAAAAATACAATAGCTAATAATAACACAGTAGTTATCAGCAGTTAAAAGATGAGCACTATAGTAAATCTCTTATGCTAAAAAATATATATATAGACTAGTAAAATAAGGCTATATTTTATTCTGTTAAATCTTTACTATTCAAAAAGTGAGCTATCCTAAAGGATACACTTACTTTTAAGCCCTAAATTGTCAGTTTTTTTCTAATTGACTAATAAGTCACAGTATCTACAGGGATAGCTGTTCATCTTATATATTTTTGCCTTATTCGAGTTTTGAAATGTTTTTATGCTAAAGAAAGTCATTAGTAGATAACTCCTAAAAACTTTTTTAAGATTATGTTTTATGTGATTAGTTTCTATCTATCTCACTAAATTTTTAAACTGTAAAATACTTAGAGAATCTAATAGGCTGAGCATAGTCTACTGCTTATTTGAAGGGAAGAGAAATGTCTTGTTTAGGCTGATCAGTGGCAGACTTTAATGAATTAATTGCTTCAAAAGTCCTAGCTAAATTATTTTGGGACAAAATTCAGCTCTGCAAATAGCTGTCTTAAATACATCGTGACCTCTAGTTTGTATCTGATAAATTATGTTCCATCCAAAGTTAGTGTCAGCAGATATTTATTGTCCTGGTTACAAATTGGCTGTTATGCAACTGAATTAATTTTGATCAGAGATATTTTCCATTTGTGCTTTCATGCAAGTGAGTGCTTTTTTAAAACCTGCTCTTTATTTTAAAGGAAACTGCTATTTAGGGGTTACACTTTGAGTTTCTGAACCAAATTGAGTCTCTCCAGTAAAAACAACAACAAAAAATAGAAACAAATGATAACTACTTAAATCATTAATTTTCTTATTTAAAACATTTAAATAAGAATGTAAGAGAATGTATAGCCTAGATTCATTCAAGAATGTGATTCTCCCATCTAAATTTAGTTTAGCCAAGAATTTAGGTGTATGCTTCTCATAAGAGTCAGTCATTGACTTAACTTAGCTATTCTACAGGCCAGAAATTTGAAGAATAAAATCTTTTGATAAATTTATTGACACAATTTGTGTGGATAATCTATGAATATAAATGCTATAATAAGCAAAATATTCAGTTACTTTATTTAATTGGCCTAATACAAGGCTATATATCTTAAGAAAATTTATCTTAATGTTATATATATATAACTAATAGAAAAGTAATTACTGTGGAATTCAAAGTAAAACCTTGTGATAGAACCTGATACTCATTGTGCTATAAGAGAATCTTGTATCTTTGGGTTTGGATTGAATCCATGTTTTGTTATTTTCCAATGTAGTGACTTTGAACAACTGCCTCACTTGAAGGATTTTCTCTTTATTTAGAGCTTCATCTCTGAGGTTGTTTAAGCATTGAATGATATGGTCTGATGCAAGCTCTGTATGAAAATATGATCCCTTTCTAGTACCACTCTTCTTTATTTTTTCAAAATGAAGTATGAAAAAAACATGGTCCACAAATAGTCTTAAGCAATGTTATATGTGAATAAAAACATGTGCTTTTTCTTTTTTTTTAATAAGAAAATATTTTGGAAGGATTCTATCATTAAAAACCTGGTAGGGTTCTACTAGAAATTGGATCTAAAGCCCTAAGTCAATCACCTCTAGCTCTTTGATGCTCCCCTCATCATTTATTGATATAAGCATGTTTTTTAACTACATAACTAGAGAAAATACAAGATATGCTCATTATTTAAATTAACTGAGTTAATGACCTCTTAGTTCTTTACAAAGTGTGTGCAATGATGAATAATATAGTAATAATTTAACTGGAATAAAGTTCTTAAATTTGATAGGTATTATATATACTAATTTATTATTATAAAACATATATGATTCTTAGGTAGTTAACAATGTTCTAAGAGCTTAGTAATAGAAGATTCTGAATGATGTTTTGCCACTGAATTTTATTTTATAGAATTTGGAGCAACTGTCAATAATGAGACTATGAATTGTTTGTAGCAAATATTAGGTGAAGAGAAATACTTATTCTACAATATCCTGTTTTTGATGAAAAAATTCACAGCATAATTTGTAGAACACAAGGTTGAAGAGAAACTGAATAAAATTTGTAATGTCAAATACAATGAAAATATAGTTTAAAATAACCCTAGTACTTTGAATAATAAAATAATGACTTTAGCATTCATGGTTTTTTTGTAATGCATTTGGCATTATAACAAGGTAAAATGATTTTATTTCAATATAAGAGTAAAGATAAACCTAGAAAATATTTGTGTACTGAGTATAATAGAAATCACTCCCAAGATATTAAAGGTTTCCAGAAACTGAGAATACTGGCCAAATTTGTAAGAAAAGAGCATATAATTGTTTTAATGACAATTTACTATATATATATATATATATAGGTAAAAGAACATTTTCTCTTCTTTTAATTTATAATTCCCTAATCTAGCACATCTGAATCTCCATAATGACTTAAGGGATCATTGTTTTTATTTTTGCATCTCAAAAGTACACAAACATAGACACGCAAACCAATATCAAGTTTATCTTTTGTAGGACAAAAATTTTTTAAGTGTTTTTTCCTGTTTCTATAATTAATTTTCTCTAATTAAAAAAAATTGCATAAGGCAACATTATTATTTTAAAGTTTAAAGAAATAAAAATAAGCTAAATAAATCAAAATTATATAAAATTAATCTATATGTAAAATCAGTCCTACTTTTTATATACATAGCATTTAGAAATTTTGCTACATATAGTTATAGTATTTATTACATATGAATCTGTATCTTTTAAACAAAATTTTTGAATTGTGATATATACAAGTCTCCCCAAAATGTTAGGAAATTGATTTATTTTGATCAAATAATACATGATTCTTGTTGTAAGGATAATTACCTTCTTTATAAAATCAAATATTTTAATATCCCTTTAATGAAAGTCTTCATTAAGGTATCTTAACAGTAGTAGTTTTTACTTATCTTCATATAGACTGAGCATTTTTACTTGTTACAAGTTAAATACATACACATGTAAAGAGGAAGCATGAGAAGCACATAATTTCAAATGAATCAATTTTGAAATTATTTTTAAATATTTTGACATATTAAAGTGACTGAATTTTTGTTTCTCTGTTACATGACTTCAAACTTTAAAAAATATTATATATGATATATACCAATTTTAATAATTGTCTTCCAGTTAAGTACAATCTTCAGGTTGATAACTTTCTTATTCTCTTTTCCAACTTTGATAATATATTCTTTTAACTATGTTTTTACATTTACACCTATTTAAAACTACTGGTGAAGAAGGGCCTCCTTTTCATTATTGTAATTATATTTTATTTAGTTTAGTTTTTCACCAGTAAGTAGACTGTTGCTTTCCAATTTGATTATTGATTTGAAACATTTATGTATGTGTGCGTGTGACAAGTGTGCACATATGCTAACAATGTAAGAAGCATTATTAGCTGTTTTATAACAAAAATGTAAAGAATGTATTCAATCTGCAGATATAGTGCTGAAACCAAAATTAAGCCTGGCTTCTCACCTTAAAAGCTTAGAGTCTCTGTCAGAGTAGAATTGAAGCTGCCAGCAAGACCAGGATATGAAAACTGCTAATTTTTCTTCCTTGAATGTTATAATTCTATGGTTTGCTTTGTATTTCTGTTTGTCTGGCAGTTTTCCCAGCCACTAAATTCACTTCAGTGGTTAGCTAAAGGACAACAGTGGATTTTCAATACAGAAATCTCAGTGGGCTATGTTTAGAATTGGTTTCCTGTATTGAAACACTGGACTGCATCCATTTGATATGGGTATCAAATCAACTATTTTAGAAATGAGCCATTAAAAAGCATATGCAGTTCAATTTGTTGGGCAACATCAGAAATATAAAATTTCAAACTTACTCTATAAATAAATGTTAGAACATAAAAGCACATAGAAGAAACACATCAAATTATTTAACATTCTTTTTTTCATAAGAAATGTTATTTTTAAATGTAAGAATGAAGCTCAGGCAACTAAAAATTTAGCAAAATTTTCCTAAAGATTTCCATAGAACTATATATGTACTGTATATACTTATGTATTACATTATATATATGTATTTGCACATATATAACTTTAGTTGGATGTTTAGCAACAGAAGGATATTTCATAGATGCTACATTAATGTTTAGTTACACATATCTGAAAATAATTCTTTTTAGTCTAAGTTCTGACTTTTTATAAGAATAATACAGTTAACATTGCAAAATGTATTTGATTTTATTATATAAAATACGTCTTTCCATCTTTTATATTATATATAATTTTAGGTAATATATCATATAAAGTACATGTGAATGCAGGCATAGATGGTGTGTCCTTCTTCTCCTCACTAATTCACAACACATCAATTTTTGCCTCTGAATCCAGATAGGTCTTTTGGGCTATGTTCTCCAGGAGTCAATATTCAACCATTAAGTGCCATCTAACATAAGATTTATTTGTCATCTTTATTTTGAAGAGACAGAAGAGAGGAAAATACTTTGTTAGTAGGTTGGTCTAGGACACCACAGTTACATAATTGTGGAGCAAACTGGGCGAGTAGGAAGGGAGAAATCTGGTGGGGCTGGATAATTATATTTATGCCCTGTCTTCTTAATGAATATGCATTTGAAAATGTGATTTTCAAAATTTTAGTTCTATTTTATGAAGGACATTTGAATATTTTTGCAAATTCTATTTCATATACTCTCAAATTACTCTCCATCATTTTCCCTTTTTCTTTTCTCAGCTTGTGTAATACTAAGCCCTGGACAAATAACCCTATGTTTTATCCCAATGAAATATAAAAAATTGTCAAGTCTTCAGCTGCTTTCTTTCCTCATAGAATCGGCTGAAAGTTTTATGTTGAATTTATTTCTCCCAGGATTATCTTCCTTGTATTGCCACTAGCTACATTGTGCTATCTCATTGCAATGAAAGGGTTGGGCGGGGCAGGGGGAAGTATTAATAGGGAAATAAGACTTCCTATTTCCTGTGAAATTAAAAAAAAAAAAAGGAAAATGGAAATGAGAAATTTCGAAGTCAGTTTGTTGTGGGGCCCTAAATGGGAAACCTTAAAAAAGAAGGGCTAGCTTTGTGGTTTAGAGCTAAGATGGCGCCTGGCAGAAGAGATGAGGGTGCGGCCTAAGTTGTTTGTAAAACTTTTGATTGGCTGTCTTGATTTCCGTACACATAGACAGTGCGTGATCACCATAGACTCCTATTATAATGATGGCACATGATGATTTGACGTTTAATGTGATTGGTGCAACTATGGAAAGTCCCTCGCAAACCCCCCTCCCCCACTTGCCTTTATAAACCAAGAGCTTGTGGCAATAAAGCAGAACTGCTTAGACGGAACCCCTGTTGCGTCTGATTGTCTCTCGCTCGCCAAGGGGCTGGGTTGGCGGACAGCAGGTTCACCTCTCCTTGGGACCCCTTGGCTTTGCTGAGGGAAGTTCCACTGCCTCTCTCTTTCTGCAGAGCACCCCCCCGCAGAAACTGGCGCCCAATGTGGGGCACGAAGTGGACGGACGGAGGTGGTGACACAGTGCAGCTCTGAAAGAAGGAGCGACGAAGGACCCTAGGCTAGTCGCAGCACGGAGCTCCCCTTCAGAGAAGTATCGCCCGAGGTAAGCCAGACTTCAAGGTGGACCCCCCTCCGTTTTGAGGGAAGTGGCAAAAAACTCTCCTGACTTATTTTCCTTCTCCTCTTCTTTTCTGATCTGGCCTTAATTCCCTTTTCGGGAGTTTCAGTGAACAGGTGAACGGTTGTGGAGGCAATTGGTAAGTCCTGGCTAGGGCCACTCTCTGGCAGACTTTGAAGGCCCCGCAAAAAGTAAGCCTCAGTAACTAGAGCCCAACCAGGTGAAACTCCCCTTTAATCATTCTTAACTGAGGACATGGCCTAGAATCTTCCCCGTGGGCATGGGTCAGGCACTTAAAGGCCATTAGGGCGCCTGCCACTTGAAGACTCCCGTGACAGGATAAGGGGGTCACCGAACGGGCTAGAAACCTCTAGGGTGCCCGCCTCCAGCAAGAAAACTTCCGTGCAATGACGCAGGCACATAAACAGTTCCATACCATAAGCCCAACTTTCTGGCCGCCACCACTCCAGGTAGGATTTTTGGTGGTCGTCCTCAATGACTTTTCTTTCTATTCTCCCTTGGCAGCATGGGAAATAACATCAGGAAATCTGATGAGCCCGCACTCAAGGCACTGAGATATATGCTCATAAGCAGGGGACTTGAGATTTCTGACGCTTAGGCCATTAAGGTCTGGGGGACCATTGTATGGTTAGCCCCCTGGGTTGCTTTGGCCAATCTGTTCTCTTGGGATACTTGGGATTGAGTACAAACCCTTGCTAGGCAGTGAGAGGTTCAATACGGTGAGGAGCCCCCCCTTAGGATTCTGTCTGACCATTTCGGCCCTCAAGCTCTGCTTTTCACAGAGCGAAGAGCATGTCACTGATACGGGTACCCCCAATTCAAAATCAGAAAAACAATGGGGAATTCCCTGGCCGATAGAGTGGCCTCCCTTACAATCCAAGCTTGTAACTTACCAGATGCCTATGATCTTCACAATCTTACTCATATAAATTAGAGAAGGCTACATAAAAGGTTCCCACAGATCCCTATTAGAGAATTAAAATTATACATACTTATAAATCCTGTCTTCCTTATTTACAAGTACCACCTTTACAGCCCCCAGGAGTAAACCCTCGAGGGCTAAAACCCAATGTGCTGTGGCAAACTGATGTGACCCATTATTCCCCTTTTAGAAAACTTAAGTATGTTTTTGTGTCTATTGACACTTACTCTCATGCCTGTTGGGCTACTGCCCACACGGGAGAAAAAGCAAAACATGCTCAAAGCCATTTTTTACAATGTTTTGCGACGTTGGGCCTTCCCCATCAAATAAAAACAGATAATGGCCCTTGCTTCATCAGCCAGAGCTTACAGAAATTCTTCCAACAATGGCACATTCGTCATAACACTGGAATCCCACATAACCCCCAGGGACAAGCCATAATTGAGCGCCAACATCAAAATTTAAAGGCTCAATTACAAAAACAAAAAGGGGGAATAAGCCCTCACCAGCAACTTGGAATGGCACTCTTTAAACATTTTAAATTTTTCAAAAAATGAACCGATACCATGTTTTCAAAAACATTGGTCTAACCAAGAAATAAAACCTGAAATACAAGTGAGATGGAAAGACCCCATCATTGGCCAGTGGAAGGGGCCCGATCCACTCCTTACAATGGGAAGAGGATTCGGATGCATATTCCCCATTGGGGACCCCAGCCCTATATGGGTGCCAGCAAGGAATCTTAAATTTACACCACAAGAGAGAGGTCAAATCTCAAAATCTGACACAGATTAAAGAGACACTCACATATTGAGCCCAAGAACAAAAAGTTCCTGAGGTGATCTTTTCTTCCCTTTCACATCATCGATGCGGAGACCCTGGTGGACACTGTTCCTGGTGATTGTCAGATGACCTATCCTCTCCTTGCTGACCTTCATCATTGCCACGGCTGTGCAACAGTTTTTAGAATCTTTGAAGCCTGGGTTTAACGACACACAAGGCCATCAACCATGAGGGTACAACAGTGTCAGCATCCATACTGGGAGTTCAACAAGCTCAGACCATCGAGGTTATAGACAACATATCCACTGCCTCTGCTCAAGGATTTCAAACCTCAGCTCAAACACCTGAGATCCACCATAATGGGACTCCAACAACAGCTTGATCTCCACACCAGAGCGATCGAGACATTGAGTGTCTTGGCACGCATAGACTGCGATGTGAAATACCCCAGCTTTTGTCTGACAGCTTTTCCAGTGTTAAATGAGACTCTAACAGGTGAAAAAGGGAGCAATGGATCTATGGGACTGGGTACAAAGTCCATTTACCTGGTTTAAAAATGCTTTCTATTTGCTTGTTTTTGTTATTTTGCTTGTTGTAATGTTAAAGGTAAAAAATCTCACAGCCTGCAATAGGCGCTTACAGCAAAAAATAGTTATGCTTGCCCAGGTCATGGAAAAGGAGCCCCACGTTGGGCACCCACAAAACCCCTGGATTAACTTAGCCCTTCAAGAGATTAACCAAGACATATAAATAAAAGAGTTCTAGATGTCCATCATCTAGAGAGATTCCGCCTAGCCCCCAAGAGGTGGCTGGATAGCCAATGACGGGTAAGACCCTCAGAGGAGGGCAACCTAAGACAGGCACAGCCACGAGAGGGGCTGGCGAGGCTGCAGGTTGGCCGCCTACAGCTTTACGCCTTGCTCTACAGAACATCAATACAAATGTCTCCAGGGCTTAAATAACATAAAAAAGGGGGAGATGTGGGGCCCTAAATGGGAAACCTTAAAAAAGAAGGGCTAGCTTTGCGGTTTAGAGCTAAGATGGCACCTGGCAGAAGAGATGAGGGCACGGCCTAAATTGTTTGTCAAAACTTTTGATTGGCTCTCTTGATTTCTGTGCATGTAGAAAGTGCGTGATCACCATAGACTCTTGTTATAATGATGGCACATGACGATTTGACCTTTAATGTGATTGGTGCAACTATGGAAAGTCCCTTGCAAACCCCCCTGCTGCTTGCCTTTATAAACCAAGAGCTTGCAGCAATAAAGCAGAACTGCTTAGACAGAACCCCTGTCGCATCTGATTGTCTCTCACTCACCGAGGGGCTGGGTTGGCGGACAGCAGGCTCACCACTCCTCGGGACCCCTCGGCTTTGCTGAGGGAAGTTCCACTGCCTCTCTCTTTCTGCGGAGCGCCCCCTGCAGTTTGTATCTCAAGGAAATGAAGAGAAAAATGAAAATAGGTGAAATGAGAGAAAATGGTGAGCAGAGTGAAGGTGAAAAGCAACTTAAAAGGAAAAATAAATTAAAAAAAAAAAACACAGAGCAAACAAGTAAGAAACAAACACCAGCATGAATTAGACACATTAATTATAAATATTTAATAGTTGGGAATTTAGTTGTCTCCTTAGAGAAACTATGAGCCACTAGTAAACATAGCACAAAGGATAATGACATTTTGCAATGATGACATTTGAGACAGATGAAATTTTAGTTAGAAAAGTTTAAGTTTGAGTCTGAGTATTGGTAGAGGAAAGATGGGCTTCGTTGGTGGCTCAGACAGTAAAAAAAATTGCCTGCAACATGGGAGACCTGGGTTCAATCCCTCATTGGGAAGATCCCCTGGAAAAGGGCATGGCAACCCACTCCAGTATTCTTGCCTGGAGAATTCCATGGACAGAGAAACCTGGTGGGCTGCAGTGCATGGGGTCACAAAGAGTTGGACTTGACTGAGCTATTAAGCAGAGCAGCAAGCTAAGGTTTAACACATCACCAAAATGAAATACAGGTAGGAAATAAAGTTCCATAATAGAGCACTGATACATTTCTGCCTAATAAGTGAATTCATTCAGCAGCAACTTGGTCCATTACACATGTCAGAAGACTGAGGGAAAAAATTGACATTAATTTTATGGATGACCTTAACATTAAGTTTAATTATAGAGATTACTGTCACTAACTTTATTAAGTATTACCTTTGCTTTGTAGACCATAGATATACCTATAAATTATGTGTTTTTCCCTTGTCTATTGAGAGGGGAAGGATTTATTAAAAATTGTGGAAAGTCTGGATCTGGGATGGAGTTCTATTTTTAATAGTTCTATAAAGAAAGTATACACAAAAAAATCAGGAAAAAAGATTGATAAATTGTAGACAGGATTATAATGAGGAAACACATTATTATACATTACATTCTCCTTTCTCTCCTCTGACCCTAGAGATGTTTCTGTTGCTCACTGGCCATCAGAATTTTTCTTCTTCCAACAAAAATGAGCTCTGATGAAAAGACATGCAATATAACTTCTCCTGATAAACAAAACAGAAATGGAATACCATCATCTCTCCTCATACAGATGATGAATAAAATTTTATGGGAAAAAATACGTGGAATAAAATATAGCCAGATCATAGGGAAACAGCTTTTATTCCGGGTGACTCTGAGGATATTTCCTGGTGGCTCATAAGTGCAGGAGCAGCAGGTTTGAACCCTGGGTCTGTAAGATCCCCTGGAGGAGGGCATGGCAACCCACTGAAGTATTTTTGCCTGGAGAAACCCATGAACAGAGGAGACTGGGGGGCTACAGTCCATAGGTTTGCAAAGAGTCGGATGACTGAGAGACTGAGCAGACACACACCCTAAGGGAATCCACCAGCTCGGTATTACTGAGTCAACAAGTAAACAGTTCAGTTCAGTTCAGTCGCTCAGTCGTGTCTGACTCTTTGTGACCCCATGAATTGCAAAAAGCCAGGCCTCCCTGTCCATCACCAACTCCCGGAGTTCACTCAGACTCACATCCATCGAATCCATGATGCCATCCAGCCATCTCATCCTGGGTCGTCCCCTTCTGCTCCTGCCCCCAATCCCTCCCAGCATCAGAGTCTTTTCCATGAATCAACTCTTCGTATGAGGTGGTCAAAGTACTGGAGTTTCACCTTTAGCATCATTCCTTCCAAAGAAATCCCAGGGCTGATCTCCTTCAGAATGGACTGGTTGGATCTCCTTGCAGTCCAAGGGACTCTCAAGAGTCTTCTCCAACACCACAGTTCAAAAGCATCAATTCTTCAGCTCTCAGCCTTCTTCACAGTCCAACTCTCACTTCCATACATCACCACGGGAAAAACCATAGCCTTGACTAGATGGACCTTAGTCGGCAAAGTAATCTCTCTGATTTTGAATATATTATCTAGGTTGGTCATAACTTTTCTTCCAAGGAGTAAGTGTCTTTTAATTTCATGGCTGCAGTAACCATCTGCAGTGATTTTGGAGCCCCCCAAAAATAAAGTCTGACACTGTTTCTACTGTTTCCCCATCTATTTCCCATGAAGTGATAGGACCAGATGCCATGATCTTCGTTTTCTGAATGTTGATCTTTAAGCCAACTTTTTCACTCTCCTCTTTCACTTTCATCAAGAGGCTTTTTAGCTCCTCTTCACTTTCTGCCATAAGGGTGGTTTCATCTGCATATCTGAGGTTATTGATATTTCTCCCGTCAATCTTGATTCCAGCTTGTGTTTCTTCCAGTCTAGCGTTTCTCATGATGTACTTTGCATAGAAGTTAAATAAGCAGGGTGACAATATACAGCCTTGACCTACTCCTTTTCCTATTTGGAACCAGTCTGTTGTTCCATGTCCAGTTCTAACTGTTGCTTCCTGACCTGCATACAGATTTCTCAAGAGGCAGGTCAGGTGGTCTGGTATTCCCATGTCTTGAAGAATTTTCCACAGTTTATTGTGATCACACAGTCTAAGGCTTTGGCATAGTCAATAAAGCAGAAATAGATGTTTTTCTGGAACTCTCTTGCTTTTTCTATGATCCAGCGGATGTTGGCAATTTGATTTCTGGTTCCCCTGCCTTTTCTAAAACCAGCTTGAACATCAGGAAGTTCATGGTTCACTTATTGCTGAAGCCTGGCTTGGGGAATTTTGAGCATTACTTTACTAGCATGTGAGATGAGTGCAATTGTGCGGTAGTTTGCGCATTTTTTAGCATTGCCTTTCTTTGGAATTGGAATGAAAACTCACCTTTTCCAGTCCTGTGGCCACTGCTGAGTTTTCCAAATTTGCTGGCATATTGAGTACAGCACTTTCACAGCATCATCTTTCCGGATTTTAAGCAGCTCAACTGGAATTCCAAAACCTCCACTAGCTTTGTTCGTAGTGATGCTTTCTAAGGCCCACTTGACTTCACATTCCAAGATGTCTGGCTCTAGATGAGTGATCACACCATCGTGATTATCTGGGTCGTGAAGATCTTTTTTTGTACATTTCTTCCTGGTATTCTTGCCACCTTTTAATATCTTCTGCTTCTGTTAGGTCCATACCATTTCTGTCCTTTATCGAGCCCATCTTTGCATGAAATGTTCCCTTGCTATCTCTAATTTTCTTGAAGAGATCTCTAGTCTTTCCCATTCTGTTGTTTTCCTCTATTTCTTTGCATTGATGACTGAAGAAGGCTTTCTTATCTCTTCTTGCTATTCTTTGGAACTCTGCATTCATATGTTTATAACTTTCCTTTTCTCCTTTCCTTTTCACCTCTCTTCTTTTAACAGCTATTTGTAAGGCCTCCCCAGACAGCCATTTTGCTTTTTTGCATTTCTTTTCCATGGGGATGGTCTTGATCCCTATCTCCTGTACAATGTCCAGAACCTCATTCCATACTTTATCAGTCACTCTATCTATCAGATCTAGGCCCTTAAATCTATTTCTAACTTCCATTGTATAATCATAAGGGATTTGATTTAGGTCATACCTGAATGGTCTAGTGGTTTGCCCTACTTTCTTCAATTAAAGTCTGAATTTGGCAATAAAGAGTTCATGGCCTGAGCCACAGTCAGCTCCTGGTCTTGTTTTTGTTGACTGTATAGAGCTTCTCCATCTTTGGCTGCATAGAATATAATCAATCTGATTTCCGTGTTGACCATCTGGTGATGTCCCTGTGTAGAGTCTTCTCTTGTGTTGTTGGAAGAGGGTTTTTGCTATGACCAGTGCATTTTCTGATGTTCAAGCTGGGTTTAGAAAAGGCAGGGGAACCAGAAATCAAATTGCCAACATCCGCTGGATCATGGAAAAAGCAAGAGAGTTCCAGAAAAACGTCTATTTCTGCTTTATTGACTATGCCAAAGCCTTAGACTGTGTGGATCACAATAAACTAGAAAATTCTTCAAGACATGGGAATACCAGACCACCTGACCTGCCTCTTGAGAAATCTGTATGCAGGTCAGGAAGCAACAGTTAGAACTGGACATGGAACAACAGACTGGTTCCAAATAGGAAAAGGAGTAGGTCAAGGCTGTATATTGTCACCCTGCTTATTTAACTTCTATGCAGAGTACATCATGAGAAACGCTAGACTGGAAGAAACACAAGCTGGAATCAAGATTGACGGGAGAAATATCAATAACCTCAGATATGCAGATGAAACCACCCTTATGGCAGAAAGTGAAGAGGAGCTAAAAAGCCTCTTGATGAAAGTGAAAGAGGAGAGTGAAAAAGTTGGCTTAAAGATCAACATTCAGAAAACGAAGATCATGGCATCTGGTCCTATCACTTCATGGGAAATAGATGGGGAAACAGTGGGAACAGTGTCAGACTTTATTTTTGGGGGGCTCCAAAATCACTGCAGATGGTTACTGCAGCCATGAAATTAAAAGACGCTTACTCCTTGGAAGAAAAGTTATGACCAACCTAGATAATACATTCAAAATCAGAGAGATTACTTTGCCGACTAAGGTCCATCTAGTCAAGGCTATGGTTTTTCCTGTGGTCATGTATGGATGTGAGAGTTGGACTGTGAAGAAGGCTGAGAGCTGAAGAATTGATGCTTTTGAACTGTGGTGTTGGAGAAGACTCTTGAGAGTCCCTTGGACTGCAAGGAGATCCAACCAGTCCATTCTGAAGGGGATCAACCCTGGGATTTCTTTGGAAGGAATGATGCTAAAGCTGAAACTCCAATACTTTGGCCATCTCATGCGAAGAGTTGACTTATTGGAAAAGATTCTGATGCTGAGAGGAATTGGGGGCAGGAGGAGAAGGGATGACCGAGGATGAGATGGCTGGATAGCATCACAGACTCGATGGACGTGAGTCTGAGTGAAGTCCGCGAGATGGTGATGGACAGGGAGGCCTGGAGTGCTGCGATTCATGGGGTCGCAAAGAGTCGGACATGACTGAGCGACTGAACTGAACTGAACTGAGTGCATTTTCCTGGCAAAACTCTATTAGTCTTTGCCCTGCTTCATTCTGCATTCCAAGGCCAAATTTACCTGTTACTCCAGGTGTTTCTTGACTTCCTATTTTTGCATTCCAGTCCCCTATAATGAAAGGACATCTTTTTTGGGTGTTAGTTCTAAAAGGTCTTGTAGGTCTTCATAAAACCGTTCAACTTCAGCTTCTTCAGTGTTACAGGTTGGGGCATAGACTTGGATCACTGTGATATTGAATGGTTTGCCTTGGAGACGAACAGAGATCATTCTGTCGTTTTTGAGATTG
Source organism: Oryx dammah (assembly GCF_014754425.2). Taxonomy (NCBI): domain Eukaryota; kingdom Metazoa; phylum Chordata; class Mammalia; order Artiodactyla; family Bovidae; genus Oryx; species Oryx dammah. The sequence continues at coordinate 24,504,892 of NW_024070196.1, forward strand.
CATCCAAGTACTGCATTTTGGGCTCTTTTGTTGACCATGATGGCTACTCCATTTCTTCTGAGGGATTCCTGCCCGCAGTAGTAGATATAGTGGTCATCTGAGTTAAATTCACCCATTCCAGTCCATTTTAGTTTGCTGATTCCTAGAATGTCGACATTCACCCTTGCCATTTCTTGTTTGACCACTTCCAATTTGCCTTGATTCATGGACCTGACATTCCAGGTTCCTATGCAATATTGCTCTTTACAGCATCAGGCCTTGCTTCTATCACCAGTCATATCCACAACTGGGTATTGTTTTTTGCTTTGGCTCCATCCTTCATTCTTTCTGGAGTTATTTGTTCACTGATCTCCAGTAGCATATTAGGCACCTAATGACCTGGGTAGTTCCTCTTTTCTTGTCCTATCATTTTGCCTTTTCATACTGTTCATGGGGTTTTCAAGGCGAGAATACTGAAGTGGCTTGCCATTCCCTTTTCCAATGGACCACATTCTGTCAGACCTCTCCACCATGAACCGCCCCTCTTGGGTTGCCCCACAGGCATGGCTTGGTTTTAGTGAGTTAGACAAGGCTGTGGTCCTAGTGTAATTAGATTGACTAGTTTTCTGTGAGTATGGTTTCAGTGTGTCTGCCCTTTGATGCCCTCTGGCAACACCTACCATCTTACTTGGGTTTCTCTTACCTTGGATGAGTGGTATCTCCTTACCGCCGCAGTTCTTGACCTTCAACGTGGGATTGCTCCTCTAGGCCCTCCTGTGCCTGCACAGCCACCGCTCCTCAGGATGCTCATCCTAGCTGCCGCCCTTGGCCTCGGGCTCGGGGTGGCTCCTCAGGGTCACTGCTCCTGGCCTCTGGTGCAAGGTGGCTTCTCCTGGCCACCCCTGACCTCGGATGCGGGGTGTTTCCTCCCGGCCTCCACTGACCTTGGATGCGGGGTAGCTCCTCCCTGCCGCCAGTGACCTTGGACGCGGGGTAGCTCCTCTTGGCTACTGCCCTGACCTCGGACACAGGGTAGCTCCTCTCGGCCGTTCCTGCGACGTTGCAGCCTGGCACTCTAGGCCACTGCCCCTGACCTCGGACGTGGGGTAGCTCCTTTCGACCACGCTTAGTGCCCTGGCTCTCGCAGCCGCCCACGCTTAGTGCGCCGGCTCTCTCAGTCAGCTCCCTAATCTATCTCACTCTCAGTACATACACACACACACACACACACACACACACACACACACACCCTATTGGTTCAGTTTCTCTGGAGAACCTGACTCAATCAGAGGTCAAGTGTTTTCAGAATGGATTCAGATTTTAACAGAAAACATTATTATCTAAAAAGGTAGATAAGTAGCTCTTTTTAAGCTTCAGAAGTTGTCTTACAAGAGTTAGATTAATCTCTAGACAACCTAACAATGGGAACATGAAGAAAAACTTTTAATCCAGCAGCCACTGCTTTGTATAGTAGTCACTACTTCCCTATTAGATTTTGAGGTAAAGTATATACAGGTGCCACAGTTTTCAGGCAGATCTGAGAAAATTCTTTATTAAACTCCATTATGCTATGTACAAATAGATACTTTGTCTAGATTCCTCAATGAAAAGTGCCTTGCTTTTTCTCAAATTAAATATAAGCTATGATTGAGTTAAATAGGAAGGAATTGTATGGTCGGAAAAGCAGTAAGAAACAATTGAATACAAATATAAGTTTTCATGCAGTGGGATTCAATTATCCACACAAGCAATTCTCAAACTCAATCACTTTTAAAAATCAATAGAAAAGGACAGGAAAAACTTTCAGCAAGTTTACAATTTAGCAATGATGAAATGGGTCCAAGATTTAGATGAAAAGTTGATGATAGCTTGAGATTTTTATCTTCTTGTTGTTGAGAATAGAAAGGAAAATAATTTATGATACTCTATGACAAAAACAAAAGGAACAATAGAAAAACAAAGATAGGACAGATTTCCTGTATGTTGAAGCAGTAGAAGTAAGAGTAAGCAGAAACTCTTTCCCAAAGTATTGGTAAAAATAGAATAATAATTAGTCCTTCTTACTTTCATATCAAAACATTGCTAATGTGCAAAAAATGGATAATAAGTAATTTAATGCATTTTTGTTTTGCTTCAATTATAAAGTGTATGAAAACTTTTAAAATACATTGGTGCTACTGCTGCTGCTAAGTCGCTTTAGCCATGTCCAACACTATGTGACCCCATAGACGGCAGCCCACTAGGCTCCTCCGTCCCTGGGATTCTCCAGGCAAGAACACCTGAGTGGGTTTCCATTTCCTTCTCCAATGCATGAACGTGAACAGTGAAAGTGAAGTCGCTCAGTTGTGTCAGACTCTTAGTGACCCCATGGACTGTAGCTCACCAGGCTCCTCTATCCATGGGATTTTCCAGGCAAGAGTACTGGAGTGGGGACAATTAAGTTTTTATATTATATTTTCTCGAGACACATATTCAGCATTTAACATCAATTATGCCTCTACTACACGTGTTGCAGCTAGATATCTAACACTATTCTTATCTGAAAATTTATACTTATCTAAATGTATATTCAACACATGCTTAAATTTAATTCATATTTTTTGTTCAGTCAGTCATTTCCAACTCTTTGCATCCCCATGGACTGCAGCATGCCAGGCTTCTCTGTCCTTCCTCTCTCCTGGAATTTGCTCAAACTCATGTTCGTTGAGTTGATGATGCTATCCAACCATCTCATCCTCTGTCTCCCTTTCTCCTCCTGCTCACAATCTTTCCCAGCATCAGGGTCTATTCCAATGAGGCGGCTCTTTACATCAGGTGGCCAAAGATCTGAATGTTCATCTTCAGCATCAGTCCTTCCAGGGAATATTCAGGGTTGATTTTCTTAGAATTTATATTTTAAATTTAGAAATAGTAGGTTTTAATTATGCTTTACTTTTAAACAGCAGTGACTGTTTAACTCTATCAGCAAGTACAAATCCATCATCACAAATGCTTGTATATTTTTAAATTAATGCAAACTCTCTTTGATTTGAGAATAAATTTTTTTTTATTTAATGTGGAAAAATAGTCTAGCCTTCAAAGGTGAGAGAATTTCCTATTTCTAATAATGCCATCTATCAATAGTCTTTAGATAGATAATTTGTACTACTGGAGATACATAAAGTGTGTTTTGAGATTGGTGTAAAAGTAACTCAGTTTTTACATTGTTGAAATTTGCCACTTGATACCGGAATACATTCTTAAATAAATATCGTTATGTTATATATCATTTTAATGCACATTTCTCACTTTATGTTTATTTTCTAGACATTACTTGCTATTATATTTAGTTTAGACTATGGAAATGATGTTAGACAAAAAGCAAATCTGAGCAGTTTTCTTGAGTTCAAAATGGGGTGTAAAGCAGCAAAGACAACTCGCTATAATGATTTAAAATTCATTGTTTGAAACCACAATTAAGTTTGCATCAACCTAATATTATCTACAGGGCATCACTTTCCAAACTACTTCTCTAGTTAGTCTTTCCCAAAAGTCATCAGAGAATATATCTGTAATTAAAGTATCAGTATTTTCTTTTCTCTTATAGTTGCCCTTACCCTCTTTTTCCATTTGGCAAAGTAAGATACATGTATTTCAATTTGGCCAATTGCCTACTAGGGTGCCAAAACAAAGCGATGCTCCTGGTGTCTATGTAGACTCCTTAATCAAGGCATGAAATCATCTACTATAAGAGTTTTTGCCTTCCCCTGTATGATATAAATTTTGGTTTAGGAAGCATTTAAGCATAGGAAGCAATCATTTGATCCATGCTGTGATATTCAGAATTTATATATTTTGTAGGAAGAAGGCATATTTATGATAACTACTTTTCAATGACCTTGCTATATTTGTCTCTCTATTGTTGCCAAATAATGCATTTTTCTGAGAGTGAATTTTACAGGAGTAAAAAAAAAAAAAAAAGATTTATATAAAATCATGAAGAGAGTAGTCATTTATTTGTTCCCTGTGACAATCATACCAAGAAACTGTGCCTTATCTAGCTATTATCACAAATTAGAGTTAAGAAGAAAATTGCTTAATCTAAGAAACTGTCTTCATATATTTATTTAAATTAAAAAACAAATTCAGGCTCCTTTTCTTACAGATAGCTAATCTGATTTGACTGATTCAAGTGACAATAAGCTTGACTTTCCCAATTTAATTGTGTGATGGGTATTTATACACATTAAATGAGAAAATATACCAATACAGAGTTCTGATAAAAAATACAGCATATAACTTGGCACATCAAAGAGTTTTATCAAAAATATATCATTGAAAAATGTATTTGAAATTAGCAATATTTAAGTATTCAGAGTCCTTTCAGAGTACAAGTTGCCCGTCTATAAAAGAGTAAAATATAAAGTTATAATACAAGATGATTATATAAAAGGTGAAAAGCAAAGTTATAGGTCTTTAATAAATCACAGAAAAATTTTTTTCTAGAAATGAATAATTTTGCAGATCAAGTAATTTTAATGAAAATGAAAATGTTAGTTGCTCAGTCGTGTCTGACTGATAAGACTCATGGATAGTAGCCCACCAGGCTCCTCTGTCCATGGGTTTTCCCAGACAAGATACTGAAATGGGTTATCATTCTCTTCTCCAGAGGATCTTCCCAACCCAGGGATTGAACTTGGGTCTCCTGCATTGTAGGCAGATTTTTTACCATCTGAACCATCAGAGATGCCTGATTTTAACAAGTTTACATTCACAAAGGGAAAAAATATATACTATTCAGTTTTCCAGTGACAGATAATAATGATGATTTAGTTATGATATCATAGATATCCACAGTATGAGTTGCCCAAGAAATCACCTCTAATATTTATAATTTTTATTAATTTACAGTGTTCAATAGATATAAAGTATTGAAAAATAAGCATGACATTTGTTTCAAAGTTTCCATTGTTGTTAAAACCCCTAACAAAGAAATTACAAGGGCAGAAGTATCCTTGTTATTTACAATAAAAGCCAATCACTAACTGTGATTATAAAAAATAATGCCCCGATATAGAATTATACAATTAGGATTATACAGAGTTGAGTGATCTATTGGTGATGGTATAAGAAGGGAAAATATGATTTTTTAAAGAAATATCTGCTACTGTATTAGGACTGACATAAAATTGTCAGAGTATATTTACAGATCACAGTATAAGTCACATAAAAATATAATCAGAATTTTACAGTATAGCTATAAAGGCATTGGCTTTGTGTATTCTCATTTCAGCAACCATGAGTATAAATGAATTTCTTAAAAGTATATGTTGCAGCAATTTAAGTTTGATTTAATGAAATAAAACCATTTGAATAATTTCATTTTTTATTTTCTCCAAATGCTTGTTTTCTGCTTCTCCGGTTAATGTGCTGAACAATATATACAGTTAATCTTTATTATCACTGATTTTCAATTAAATTTTTATTTAAAAACAGTTTTATAAAGAAATATTACAAAAGCACTATAGATAGTTCCCATATACCTTACACCCAGTTTCTCTGTTTATTTGAATCTTACATTAATAAGGTACATTTGTTATGTATAAGGAACTGATATCAAGACATTATTATTAACTAAAATCCATATTTTATTTAAATTTCCTAGTTTTTACCTATAATCCTTTTTCTGCTCCAGCATCTCTACATTATATTTAATTGTCATATCTCCCTAGGGTTTTCTCCAGTGATAGGTGTTTTTGAGGATCTTAACAGTTTTGAGAAGTATAGGTCAGGCATTCTGTAAACTATTCCAATATTGGTTTTTGCCTAATGTTGCTTTCATGTTTAGACTGGGTTATGTATTTTCAAAAAGAAGACCACAGGGGTAAAATGCTATTTTCACCATATCATAACAAGAGTACACACCATGAAGCTGATTTCTCACTGTGGATGTTGACCTTGGTAGACTGGCCAAGGCAATGTGGACCTCAGTTACATTTTCAAACATAAGAAAATGGGAACATTCACTGCATGAATATATCTTAAAGAAGCAAAGGTAAAATGTTAGTCACTCAGTCACATCCAACTCTTTGTGACCCTATGGACTGTAGCCCACCAGGCTCCTCAGTCTGTGGAATTCTACAGGCAACAATATTAGAGTGGGTAGCCATTCTGTTCTCCAGGGTTTCTTCCCAACCCAGGGAACAAAGTTGGGTCTTACTGCTTTGCAGGCAGATTCTTTACTGTCTGAGCCACCAGGGAAGCCCCTGAATATATCTTAAGTACTCACTAAATAAAAACTAAAGATCAAGATTATTTGAGCCATAATGATGCTTTAAATGATACATCATTCAAGATTAAATAAGTATAATAAAATATTCAAGTAACAAACTAGTAATATAACTTTCCTTAAAAATTTGGATTAGTGACAGTTAATTTGATCATTGCCAAATATGAAAAGGTACATGATTTTTTTCAAAATTACTTAGATTATAAATAAATATTACATATACTTGAATATGTATAAATATTACCTTAGAAGAAATCAAAAATTTGTTGATAGTCAAACCTCGGGTGCCTCCCAGGTGGCCAGACCACACATCTTCAAACAATACTACAGTGCTGATCACATACCATTTTTTACGGCCATTGTGCTGTGATAAGAAATAGACTCTCCTGAGGATGTGGCTTTGGCAGATATGGAGATTTTGTCCAAAATTGTTGCTTGAACACAGGCAATGAAGAATTTTAAATTTAATGTTTCAAATATCATATATCCAGATATATGAGTTAGTATGTTAAAATTAAAAGATGGCCAAATTTTTTATGTGTCCTGATTATTAGTTTTCTCATTTTTGAGCCATATTTCTTTTTAAGTCACATAGCAAAATTTGAAACATTTTATATCTTAGGAAGTAACTAATTCAGTTATATTCCAGTAATCCTACTCAAAGAAGATTAATTGTACAGAAACCTTTTTAACCTTGACAGAACATGTCTGACTTCAAGGGAAATCTGTGAAATTATATGTAATTTATGTGTAAATTATATGCAATTTATATATTATTATATAATAATATATAATTGCATGTATAAACATCTGTTCAATAAAGCATAATGATACATATGGAAATATTAAACAATATTTCAAAAATATATATTGCAAAACTTAAGTTGGAAACTGCAGTAATATATTCAACAGACCTTAAAAGAACAGGACATTTGTTTCATTTATCTTTGACTCTCTAGTGGTTAGCACATGATCTGACTTATAGCAGAAACTCAAAAATCAGTTGTTAAACAATTGTATGTGTGCTGAGTCACTTCAGTCATGTCCGACTCTTTGCAACCCCATGGACTGTAGCCCACCATGTTTCTCTGTCAATGGGCTTCTCCAGGAGAGGATACTGGAATGGGTTGCCATTTCCTCTTCCAGGGGATCTTCCTGACTTCTCTTATGTCCTCTGCATTTCCGGCCAGTTTCTTTACCACTAGCACCACCTGGGAACAATTGGATGACCTATATTATTTAGTTTACTAAATAAAATGTTAAATGCAAATAGCATGTATGTGTATGTATATTTAACAATTTAAGCAGCTTTTCTGAAAAGATTTTTATATTTGCTAAATATTAAGCACTAATGGTAAAACACTTGTAAATATATAAGCCAATGTTTCACACTTCAATTCCCTTAAGTGAGCAAACTAGATATAAATCCTGAATAGATATAAAGAATAGAATTATAGGACAGAACCAAGCCCAGGGAGAAAAATATAATGTTAAGGCATTAGTAAGAAAATAAATTGGGGTCATTTCTTGAAGTTTCTAAAATGAAAATGTGATGAGAGGAACAGCAGCAAGTATATGTATTCTAGTTTCAGATCACATCATAAAGTCATCAATCAAGGCAAGGAGAAGAATCACTGCAAATAACTACTTCTTTTTAGTAGAATATGCAGCTTCCTTGCTGATTTCAAAGAGTTTCTATTTGAAAATATTGCAGTAAAATTGAGATTTTTATGAGTTTTTTGTAGGGATATATAAATTTGAATTTGAAAATGACCTAGAAATATTTTTCAATATTTCTATTTTCACTTTGCAAGTAATTCATAACAGCCTACATACTTTTTAATATTTTCACAACTGTAAGATATGCAATATATGGCTTGCTTAAAATTTACAATTTGATGCATTTGAAATATGAATACATTCTTGGAACAATTGTTAGTAAAAGGAGAGTCTGGAGACCCTTCCTTCAGTGGGCCTCAGTTCTTGGTAAGAAGGCAAAGAAGAATCTAAGGTATTACGCATTGCAAGAAAGTTTATTAACAATAAGGAAAGAGAACAGGTCACAAAGAGTCAGACATGACTGAACCATGGAGCACACATACACAAAGAAAGAATAGAGAAAACACCTTAAGAGAAAGGTAGGACATGCCAAGGGAGGCAAAAGGCCCTGGAGGGCTGGGGTACAGATTTTTTAAAGTCAGGGTCATTGCATAATTTAAAGGCAGAATTATTGACTGAAAGCCTTGATTGACAGCTGCAGGTCATATAAAAAGATGCCCTACCATGCATATCCTTCCCATAATTCAGTCTGTTATAATTAGATGTGTGTATTAATGAAATATTAATGAACAATTAATGAGTCCAGTGGACACCAAAGGTTTTTAATACAGGATAGTGTGAGGTGTGCTCATGTGCTGAAGTAGGGAAAGTCCTAGCCAGTTGGCCAGTGAGGGGTTTTTCATGCCAGGACCATTTTTTGAGTGCTTGTGGTCATGTTAGGGGCAGGGCTGGGTAAATTGCTTAATGGGATTAGGCAGCTATTGGAACCGTAGCTGAAGGGTCCATCTCTTCTCTCAGCTAATTTCCTGTCTATCACAATAAAAGAGTAAGCAGAGCTGTCACCTCCTTGAAAGTCCTCATAACTTTCTGAAATTATATTTTCTTTTTGCGTGTATGTGTGTGGTTATTTTCAATCCACAGTTGATTGAATCCATGGATACAGAACCTGTGTACACAGAGAGCCAACTGTATACTCTTGCACTGTCCTTATGTGAAGTCATATATCACTTGAAAATAGATTATGATAACAAATATTCAGAATTTCATGATCTGAAGGCTTACAGAATGCCAGGGTTACAGTGATGAAATCTTGCATATGTCACTTTAGAACAAGTGCCCATTAAACATTTAGCTAGAGTGCCAGTTGGGAATGATACCCTAAAGAGCTTGACTGCTGTGCTCCAAGATGCTATTTATAAATTAAAACATAAGATGATATACGGTGTTGTTTTACGGTATCTAGAAAAAAGGACAAAACTTATATACTGGAAAGGATAATTTATCTTGATTACCTTGTGTAGCTAGCAGGTAAATATGAGTGTATTTAGGACTTGAGGAATTTACTGGGGTCTCTCTCGCTGCTTCCTTGTTTGGTGAAAATATTCGAGTGACAATTTCGGAAACAATAGCCTGACTGAGACATTAAAACCAAGGACTCTATTCCCTTAGGAATTGAAACTGAATGACCTCACCATTCATGCATGCAACCTAGGGAAGCTGAAATATGCCCGAGTCTGATGCAAATAGGGTTATTAGTGGTAGAAGAAGTTGATGAGACCATCAATTATGATCTCAAAGCAACTGCAGGGTTTGGACAATAATTGTTCCACTGATTCTCTTATCTTAAATCTTTTTAGAGTGTAAAAAACCACTACATTGAATACACTTAATGTAGACATGAGCTGACTTCAGTGATTTTTTGTGTCAAGTACTTATATTGTCCCAGTTCACAAATTCTTAGTCCATTACTAATTCTAGCTGCACCTGTAGTGAACAGTACCTATGAAACCTAGCAGCAAAGCTCTGACACTACTTTAAATTTTCTGTCATTTTCCCTCCCCAAATGATGGAATATGGGACAACCCAGAAATGTGAGAGATTAAAATACTAAGCAAAATATTTGTCTATTGGAGTTTACAAATTAGTAGGTAAATGCCCCCAATTCCTTCCTTTGTAAAGAGAGAATGATGCAGATTTGGGATGATTTTTTTAGAAGGATCTAAGTTCAGTTTCTCGAAGGAGTCCAGATCGCAGCTCACGCTTTGTTGGTGTTTTCTCTTTTACTATCTCACTCCTCCAACTCCCCAATTCTGGCTTCTTAGAATCAAATTTGGAATAAAATAGGTGCACATACTGAGGCTCTGTTTTCATGGGAACTCAAACCAAGACCTCATGCCTTTAAGGTGAACAGCATTCTTTTGATAGTATAAGCATTCTATTGAACGTTTCCTTCTAGTCCTACTCTGTAATTTGTAATTTCTTAAAAATGTAGAGTAGAATCATTGGATCAAAATAGAATTATTTTAAGGTTCTTGTCATGAAATGACATACTGCTTTTCAAAACATGTAGCTATTCATATAGCCACAAGCAGCATATGGCTGCTGCTACTGCTAAGTCGCTTCAGTCGTGACCAACTCTGCGTGACCCCATAGACGGCAGCCCTCCAGGCTCCCCTGTCCCTGGGATTCTCCAGGCAAGAACACTGGAGTGGGTTGCCATTTCCTTCTCCAATGCATGAAAGTGAAAAGTGAAAGTGAAGTCTCTCAGTTGTGTCCGACCCTCAGTGACCCCATGGATGCAGCCTTCCAGGCTCCTCTGCCCATGGGATTTTCCAGGCAAGAGTACTGGAGTGGGGTGCCATTGCCTTCTCCGGCAGCATATGGAATTACTACTTAATTTAAAAATCTTCCCATGCCGATGTTGATAGAGCTAGTATCATTTTGGTCAGACTAAGAAAGAGTTCATATGATAAATGAATAATTTGTTCTGCTTGTATTTCAAATATACTACTTGATTATTCTCAATACTCTTAAAAATTATAGTTTCTATTTGGATTTAATTATGCACAAATACAGAAAAATTTGAGTAAGATATAGTTTCTATAATTCCGATTATCATGTATAGACAATAGAACTCCATACTGTTTTTCATAGTGATTTTATTAATTTACATTCCCACCAACAGTGCACAAGCATTCCCTTTTCTTCACATCCTTACCAACACTGTCAACACATTATTTCTTATCTTTCTGATGACAGCTATTCTAGCTAGTGTGAGGTAATATCTCATTGTGGTTTTTGATTTTCATTTCCCTGATCAGAATCTTTTTATGTGCTTGTTGTCTATCTGTATGTCTTCTTTAGAAAAATGCCTTTTCAGGTCCTCTTCCCATTTTATAGGGCTTCCCTCGTGGCTCAGAGGGTAAAGTGTCTGCCTACAGTGGGGGAAACCCGGGTTTGATCCCTGGGTCGGGAAGATCCCCTGGAGAAGGAAATGGCAACCCACTCCAGTACTCGTGCCTGGAAAATCACACGGACTGAGTCGCCTGGTAGGCTACAGTCCATGGAGTTGCAAAGAGTCGGACATAACCGAGCAACTTCACTTTTACTTTCCCATTTTATAACTGGGTTCATTTTTTTATATTGAGCTTTATGAGTTATCTACATATTTTGAAAGTAAAAATTCGTATTCAAAATATTTTTTAAAGTGAGTAAATAATCTATTAAACATGACAATGTACATTCTAATAATATAACTTCTTTTCAATTATTTTTCAAGGTATTAATTACAACTTTTTAATTAATTAAAATAGTACATAGGACTGTTATACATCTGTGACAGAGGAATGGAAAACTATTAATTTTCTTCTTAAGTCAATAAAATAATCTTGCTTTTTGTTAGAAAAGATAATTTGCCTTTTTTATCCAATTGAGTATGCTGATAACAAATTATTAGTTAGTAATGATTAAATATCATTTGTTATTAATGAGGATTTAGATGAAGATGTAGTGTTTAAAACCAGTTCATTTCTTTTCTCGAATTCACACCAATATTGTCTCAAAAGAATCTCAGATTAGTGGATCAACTATTGATAGTATTTTTAACAGGCCTTTTAAATAGAAACATCCTGATTAATTTCAATGAACCAAATTGTCATAGACTAGAATAAATAGAAAAAGGAAGGGCAAAATATCAGAGTAGCTGAGATATTTTCCCTTAAATCTTTAGCATTTTATTTCATTTTAGCATTTTAAAATTTTATTTAGCATTTTAGCATTTTATTTAACTGAAAAGATATCTGAAATTTTGATGACAGGGATTTGATAAATAGTTTATCAATAACATGCTGCAGATAAAACCACATAAGCATCTGCTCAGGAAATAGGTAACTAAATTGAACATGTGTCTTGGAAATGGTTGAGTTAGTTTAAGCCTTAAAGCAAAAAAAGAAAATCAAAGCCATTTCTGCTACCAAATTACATTATCTGGTCTATAAATACCGAAATATTGTTTAATATTTGAAATGAATATTTTGAAGAAAATGCAGCTCTGCCATTTCCAGTCAGTATGCAATTGGGTTGAAAATACTGCCTTCCCTCCAGGAAATAAGATTCTTTTCTTCTGTTATATGCATACTAATTTGATTAACAATGAGAATTACTAACTTCTTAGTAGATTTTTGAAGCTTTAAATATAATTAGCGACTTCGACAGTTTGAAGTCTCTTTACCAACCAGAGTTCTGTCTAAAAATGAAATCTTAGAGTTATATTATAAGCAAAACACATAGAATACCTGGAAACATATTTAGATTTACTGTTTTGGTCAAGAAGCAGCAGAGAAGACTATGACTTTCTAATTTCTACACTGGAAAATGTTGTTGTATTTATTTTGGTGTTATTCCATCAATCCTATCATGTATGATGAAAATCCTTGTCATAATTAGAGCTATAGCTTTGACTCAACCTCTTCTTGAAAGTTTATTTTTTAATTAATGTGACTAGAATATAATATGAAATGATTCTCTACCATTCAGAATATTTGTTGGATTTGCAGAGGATTAGTCTTGAATTAGTCTTGAATGGCAGAAAGTGAAGAAGAGCTAAAGAGCTCTTGATGAGGGTGAAAGAGAAAAGTGGAAAAGCTGACTTAAAACTCTGCATTCAAAAAAAGTTAAAACCATGGCATCCAGTCCCATCACTTCATGGAAAGTAGATGGGGAAGAAATGGAAATAGTGACAGACATTATTTTCTTTGGCTCTAAAATCACTGAGGACAGTGACTGCAGACTTGAAATTAAAAGACATTTGCTCCTTGGAAGAAAAGCTATGACAAACCTAGACAGTGTATTAAAAAGCAGAGACATCACGTTATCAGCAAAGGTCCATATAGTCAAAGCTATGGTTTTTCCAGTGGTCATCTATGGATGTGAAAATTGGACCATAAAGAAGGCTGAGCACTGAAGAACTGATGCTTTCTAATTGTGGTGCTGGAAAAGATGCCTGAGAGTCCCTTGGATTGCAAGGAGATTGAAGGCAAAAGGAGAAGAAAGTGGCAGAGGATGAGATGGTTAGATAGCATCACTGACTCAGTGGATATGAATTTGAGCAAACTCCAAGAGATAGTGAAGTACAGGGATGCCTGGTTTGCTGCAGTCAGTGGGGTCACAAAGAGTCAGACACAACTTGACGACAGAAAAACAACAAACCTTGAAGCCTTCGATAAGGTTTTCATTGAGAAATATCACTGTTATCTTATAAAAATGAAATCATTTTTCAACTTGACAAACACAACAATTTGAGTTTGTCTGTGGCTCTACTTCCTGAGTAAATATTTGCAGGCACACAAATGAGAATAGTTTTTATTTAAGGCTCTGTGATGACAAACCCACTTGCTGCTAAGTATATAATCTGTCAACATGTTCATCTGGAAATGCGATTGAAGACAGTAGAAGGATATGCTTTTGAAGACTTGTCAAATTTGCTGCAGGTAGAAATCAACAGACATCTAGAAACATAAGTTTTGACAGAAACTTTGGTTAATGCCACTTAAAAAAGAATGTGGACTAATTGCAACTTATTACTAAAGAAGGCCTTCCCAGGTGACTCAGTGGTAAAGAATTGGCCTGCCAATGCAGGAGGCAAAGACAGGCCATTTGATTCCTGGGTCAGGAAGATTCCCTGTAGTTAAAAATAGCAAATTGCAGTATTCTTGCCTGGAGAGAGTCATGGCCAGAGGAGCCTGGTGGGCTATGGTCCATGTGGTCTCAAGGAGTCGGACACTACTAAGCACAGATACACACACACACACACACACAGACAGAGTAAGGAAGAAACAATAGTAGAACTTACCAAAATTGACTTTGATGATTTATGTAAAAAAAATTGTAAAATACAACTTTAATACAATGAGTTGGGGATAATTCTGTGCCTCTTGATTCAAGAGTTTCTTCTGTGGCAGAGACTGCTTGTTTTCTATTTAACACTAATTCTTTTTAATTTCTCAGGTGGCTTACTATTAGAGACAGAAATAAACACTCTTCTTCCCAGCCAACAAATTGAGTCCCTTTTACAGTGCCTATCTCAGAGAAGAGATAGCAACAAAATGTGAGCAGCTATTAAACTCTTACTGTTTCCTCTTCATTTTTCTTAATGCTGGAATCACGTACCTGATGTCTGGTGGTCTTGCAGTCATATTATCATCACGAGTTCATGTTAAAGATAGTGAAGATGGAAAACAGGGAAAGCATATAATATTGAGGATACAAATGAGGAAAAATAAGCCTCTATTTTGCTTAAAATCATGTTTGTTTGCTTTAGGTCTCTATCAGTCAGTCAGGTCAGTAACTCAGTAGTGTCCAACTCTTTGCAACCCCATGAATCGCAGCACGTCAGGCCTCCCTATCCATCACCAACTCCCGGAGTTCATTCAAACTCATGTGCATCGAGTCGGTGATGCCATCCAGCCATCTCATCCTCTGTCATCTCCTTCTCCTCCTGCCCCCAATCCCTCCCAGCATCAGGTATTTTCCAATGAGTCAACTCTTCGCATGAGGTGGCCAAAGTATTGGAGTTTCAGCCGCAGCATCAGTCCTTCCAATGAACATCCAGGACCGGTCTCTTTAGGATGGACTGATTGGATCTCCTTGCAGTGCAAGGGACTCTCAACAGTCTTATCCAACACCATGGTTCAAAAGCATCAATTCTTTGGCACTCAGCTTTCTTAACAGTCCAACTCTCATGACCACTGGAAAAACCATAGCCTTGACTAGACGGACATTTGTTGGCAAAGTAATGTCTCTGCTTTTGAATATGCTATCTAGGTTGGTCATAAGTTTCCTTCCAAGGAGTATAACTAGTGCTGAATAACTTTCGTACCGCTAGATATGGAAACATTGATTCCGTTTGATTAAACATACTTTGTGAATCAGTGTTTTGGCCTGGTTGTAACCAATCAGAGTGGTAAAAATTGACTAGATGCCAAAAGTTATATAGCAATTGACATTATATACTATCCATACATTCATCTTTCTAATTTAAATGCTGTAGAAATAGTTTCATTATTAAAATTCCTTTTGTATTTGTGTAAATGTATATTTTTATGGGATTTTTTACACCTTTTTTTTTTTCCTGAAATTGATCCTTCCTTTTTGTACTGTGACATAAGATTGAGCAAGATATGTTTCTTTGTTGGCTAAGATCAGGTACCTTCAGAACTCTGATACTGAAATGGAAATTTATAGTGGTCTCTAGTTAAGTTAAGAAGGCCAGGTCTTTATTACATTGGCATTGACTGGTCTTTGGAGGGGGAGCACCCAAGGAAGTTAGTTTGGTTTGTGTGAGGCTGTTGTCAGCTGAATGGAGGTTGACAGTCAGAGGCAGACTGATGGGCAGCATATCTGCTGAGGATGTAAATGCTCTGTTTTTGTTTTTTTTTTTTCCTTTCTTTCTCTTTTTTATTTTTTTAAATTATGAAACTACAATAATACATTTACAGGAGACTTGGTAAATATACAACAAAGTTACATATAGTTCCACTATACATTAAAATAATTTTAAGTAGATAAATTAAGATTTTTAGTTGGAGTTTCAATATCAAATTCTCAAAAATTAACTGAATATATAGAAAAGTAGAAGGACATAGTAGACCTAAAAAGCACTATGTACCGTTTCAATATAATTAAGATTTATATAATTTTCACATAATAGCAAGATATGAATTCTATTCAAGTTCCCATAGACTATAAACCAGGAGACACTGGAACATATCCAGGGACATAAAACAAGATGCATAAGTTTCATGGTCTAAAGGTATTGAAATCATATGGAATCTCTTTTCTTATCACTGAGGAATTATGTTAGAAATGACATCAAAAAGTATTTGAAAATAAATCACATATTTTCAAGTAAAATGTGACAGTTACAGAGCTATCTTTGAGCCATTAAAAGTCTCAATAAAGTTAAAAGACTGAAAAAACATAGAGGATGGTAAATCCTCTATTTCTAAATGACAATATGTTTCTGGGCAACACATCACAGAATCACAGAAAAAAATTATTTTCTTAAAAAATCAATTTTACATGCAATGAAAAATGACATGTGTGTGCACTTTTCTGAAGAGAAATAAATGAAACTGGGATGAAATCCTCAATTTTTTTAAACTTCTATCTTAACACAAATAGTTTTAAAACTTCTTAGTCTTTTGGAGATAGGCAAAAATACTGCTCAATTAAAAGCCTAGTGTTCAAAAAATGAACTTTAAATGAGACTAAATTTTAGGCAAACATGTCTTAGGTAAATTCATCGTAGGCAAAGTGACTTGAGGCTGGTTAATAAGGTGAAAGGCAGTAGTTTTGCAGATTCCAAATTTCTACTAGGTAAACACAACAAGTCAATATTTTTATCTCTAAAAAGGTGATTACTTAAAACAATTATTTCCTTTGATGAATCTTTGTTTAGGAAATGCTCTATCCTAAATCAAAATAAACAGAATAATGATTGAAGAATTCTAAAGCTATGCTACACTGTGTCCTTGAGCAAATCATTCATAATTTTAGTTCTTCCATCCCATTGTTTCTTTGTCAAAGTGATTTGATTAATGTTGTGAAAACACCCTAGAACCAAAAGATGAACATTGAACAAGTGCAAAGTACCATTATATTTTTTATTCTTGTCATTAATCGCCTGTTTCTCTCTATTATTTAATCTAAGAAGGAAAGGTTAACACTCCATGTCTCTTCTATCACTGTAAAAATAAATAAGCATAACAACTGCTTTCAATTGGAGTAATACATTGGCTGTGATATGTGCTGTGCTTCGTGTCTTACTCTTTGTGACCCCATGGACTGTAGCTTAAGAGGCTCCTCTGTCCATGGGATTCACCAGGCAAAAACACTGGAGTGAGTTGCCATGCCATCCTCAAGGACATTTTCCTAACCCAGGGATCAAACCCAGGTCCCACATTGCAGGCAGATTCTTTACAAGCTGAGCCACCAGGGAAGCCCAATAAATTGTCAATTGCTTTATTTATTCATTTTTTCAATGTATTTTTAAAATTAAGTGGATTTTATTTTTTTAGAGCTTTAAAATTTTCTCGGCAAAATAGAGCAGGAAATACAGAGCTCCCATACACCCCTTGCTTCCACACTCACACAGCCTCCCCAACTATCAACTTCATGGACCAAAGTGGTACATTTTTCACAGTCAATGAATCTACACCAATGTGAGTGATAATATTATCACTCAGAATCCACAGTTTACAATAGAGTTCACTCTTGGTGTTGTACATTATGGGTTTGACAAATGCTGAATGACACGTATCTATCATTCTGGTAATACACATAGTATTCTCATTTCCCTTAAAATCCTCTGTGCTCTATCTAGTTATCCCTCTCTCACCTTCCCAGTCCCCAGAAACCATTGATTATTTTCCCTGTCTCCACTGTTTTGCCTTTTCCAGAATGTCACATACTTGGAGCCATAAAATATATGGCACTTTTAGATTGATTTATTTCACTTATTAATGTATATTTAGGTTTCCTCCATGTCTTTTCATAACTTTATAGCTCATTTCTTTTTAGCACAAAATAATATACCATTGTCTGAATTATCACAGTTTGTTTCTCCATTTATTTATTGAGGGATATCTGGTTAACTTCTGTTTTGGCAATTATGAATAAAGCGCCTATAAACAATCACATCCAAGTTCTTGTGTGGTTATACTTTTAACTAGTTTGGATAAACAGTAAAGCATGCAATTCCTAGAACATATGGTAAAAGCCTGTTTCATTTTGTAAGTGATGGAGAAACTTTCTTCCAAAGTGACTGTACCATTTTGCATTCCCACCAGCCATAAATAAGAGTTCCTTTTGCTCTACTTTATGGTCAGCAATAGATGCTGTATTTTGGATTTTGGTCATTCTAATAAATATGTGGGAAGATCCCCTAGAAGAGGGCATGGCAACCCATTCCAGTATTCTTACCTGGAGAATCCTCATGGACATAGGAGCCACAAAGAGTTGGACAAGACTGAGTGACTAAGAACAGTAAATATGCAGTGGTGTCTTGTTTTAATTTGCATTTCCCTGATGACATATGATGTGGAGGATTTTTTTCATATGCTTATTTCTTCTTTGGTGAGATGTTTATTTAAGGGGTCTTTGATCCATTGTTTTTTTTTTTTTTTTTTTTTTATTGCTGAGTTTTGTTTTATATATTTTGGATAATAATCCCTTATTAGATATGCCTTTTACAAAGATTTTCTCTCAGTCTGTGACTTATTCTTTTTCACAGAAGATAAGTTTTTAATTTTAACATTCAGCTTATAAATTATTTCTTTCAAGAATCATGTCTTTGATGCTATATCTAAAAAGTTATATCCAAAGTCATCTAAATTTTCTCCTTTTTTCATCTAGAAGTTTTATACTTTTTCAGCAAAAACTTTATTTAATGACTAGTAGATCTGTGATGCATTTCCTTATAATTGCTAATAAAATTACTATAATTTGAGCCTTGAGGATGTATGGATTGAAGTGGTGACTGTCTACTTAAATATTCAGTAATACCAAATTAAAAAGAAATACCAATTAAAAAGGAAAATAGCAAAAACTGTTTTTCCCATTTTAGTTTACATTCCTATGACAAACGTCACCTGGCCTTTCGATTTTACAAATGTTAAAAATGCACATGTGATTGTCACAACCACCTCCATATCCTCTTTAACCAGTCATGTTTTGCAAGTTTTCTTTATGTAAAGTCCAGCTCAACGGTGTGATATAAAATTTTTGTGGCAAATTGAGACCTACTCATTTCCCCTACCCATTCCTTTATAGTTCTGATTCCCTCGATGATGGAGAAAAAATAATCAGGGCACTAAAGCCACCCCACTCCAGTACTCTTGCCTGGAAAATCCCATGGACGGAGGGTCTGGTGGGCTGCAGTCCATGGGGTCGCGAAGAGTTGGACACACCTAAGTGACTTCACTTTCACTTTTCACTTCCATGCACTGGAGAAGGAAATGGCAACCCACTGCAGTGTTCTTGCCTGGAGAATCCCAGGGACGGGGGAGCCTGGTGGGCTGCCATCTATGGGGTTGCACAGAGTCAGACATGACTGAAGCGACTTAGCAGCAGCAGCAACACCAAAGTGGGTGAAAAAAGACCTGAATGATTTTTCACTAGTCAGTCATTTTGGTAAAATTTCTTTAGCAGTGCCTCACTACTTTTATATGTGGAATAATCCTTAAGTATATTCTAAATTTGGTGAACAGGAAAAAACATTAAAGAGATCTATGCTTCAATTCTGACTTCATCGCTTAGAACTAAATGAACACCTGTGATTTAGTTGACTCCTGTGAGCTTCATTTAACCCATTTTCAGAGGAGGATGGCAGTACCTATTTTATAGAACTGTTAGGAAGAGTGAATGGAATAGAATATAGAGAAATTTTAGCTGTGCATGACAAATGCTAACCACTTGAAAATGTTTATTTTCACTCATTTTTTACTCCTATTCATTCCAGTTTTAGCTATTTATATTTTACATTTATTCTACTATTTTCCTATGTTTGGCACTTTGTTTCTGTCTTTCTTAACTATCAATGCTTTCTTCTCTGATCAGAGTTTCTATTGCTTGGGTTTTACTATGAAATATTTTGTCACAAAATTTCCTTACTGTTATCCCTGCCTCTTTCCATATCAAAAGGCTCCTTGTGATTTCTCAACTGTCCTTTTATTGCTTCAGATTCTTTCTCTAAGTATTCAAATGTATCCACTTGACCAATTCATTTATTTCTTCAGTAGATTCAACAAGTAAATGAGTATGTAAAGCTCCTTTTGTGTACAACACTCTAGTAGCCACTGCTGCTGCTACTGCTAAGTCGCTTCAGTCGTGTCTGACTCTGGGCAACCCCATAGACGGCAGCCCAGCAAGCTCCTCTGTCCCTGGGATTCTCCAGGCAAGAATACTGGAGTGGGTTGCCATTTCCTTCTCCAGTGCATGCATGCACGCTATTATTAGCCACTAGTTTCATAGTAAGAATTGAAACCGTCATAGTGGGAAAGACAAAAACAACTTTAAATTGTATAAATATTTCAATACATTTTGGGATTGAACAGTCTCTTAACTGAGATTAAGACAGAGGTTTCCAAACATTCCTGGCTCACAACACCATTAAGCAAAAAGAAAATAATTTTGTTATTAATAGATTAGGTCCAAAAAATTAGCATTACTAGACTGTTTGGTGTCTGGCAGATGTTACTATGAATTAAATTCAGAAAATTAAACTCTAGAACAGTGTCTCTGTGAGATTGCTGTGGCATCACAGGGTGCCTCAGCACACAGCAGTTTAAGAATCATGAGATTTAAGAGTTAAGGTGGAATCATCTTTGAGGAAGAACACTCTGGGAAGTTGCTAGTATCAGGAGAGTCCTTGGTTCTGTTTAGCCACAGCAAAGATTTAAAACAGCAGACAATCGTTACAGCTCGGTCACAGCTCAGTTTTATTTGACAAGCAAAGGAGAGTACACCCTCAAGGTGTGAGGGTGAGCCGACCCCAAAGGAGAGTCCTCAATCCATCTTGACCCTCTCCTTTTATATGTTTGTCTTCTCCCCACCTTGAGCCTGCCCTATGCAAATTGGACTAGCCAAGAAGGGGCTGTGTTTGTTTCACCTGAAGTTCTCACTCTGGTCCACGGATTTTCTTTTTACATTTTTGCAGGCTTTTTCCTTTCTTTGTCATTTAGCCACTGCCATTTTGGACTCTTTTCCTATTCTAATTACCTAACATTCCCTCCTCAAGAGATGGGAGGTTCAATTCTTTGGGAGTAGGGATTCAAGGTTTCTCTGGCTACTTCCTACTGAGCTGGGATGACAAGGGGCCTTTGTCCTCCCCCTGTTGCTAGTCTCAAGCCTCAGAGTCCTTTAAGGGGTGTCCATCTAAGGGTGAGTGATATTTTTCATGGTTGGGTACAGTTTATATGTTTAGTTTATAGTTTATATGTATAGTTTATATATGTATAGTTTATAGTTTATATGTCCTTGTTGAACTGGCACTGCATGCTGTAGCTTATTGACCTGGGCAGAGACAAAATGTGTTAGACAATTGATAATACATGAAAAGATCATAAGCAGCATCAACCTGGTGATAACAAGGGTTAGTAGGGGCATTAGCCAACTCCAAATCTCCCCTCATCAGGAGAAGGATCCCCCAAAGAGAGATTGTAGCTGCCCCAAGGACTCTCCAGCTCATTCTTTGAGATCCTATAGGATCTCAAAGATCTGTGAGACTTCCTTTAACTTAGTTGGAGATAATTATCCAGAAACAACACACCTCATTCAAGATAGCTCAAATCCCTCCTTATTCAGGGATCAGGAAATCTAGCTCCTGTCTATTTTGGAGTACAATCCCTGCCAAACTGTGCTGGGTCTTTAGAACATTCCGAGAAAGCTTATCCCCAGAAACTTAATTTTGGGGTTGTTCATTAGCATGACACATTTGCAGTCCTGAATAGATACTTGAGATCTCCCAGGGGCTCACAGGTGTATGGAGGGTCCCCTTCTGTTTTCTTCCATGGCTTGACTTGTGCATATTAATCTGGGAGTCATGTCCTGGTACCTTGACTACTTGTGGGGGTAGAAATTATTATAGGGTAGGGGCCCTTTCATGTGGGCTGGAGTTGAGTCTTTGGGGACATATCTTTCCAGACTTTAATTAGTACTTGAGTCCCTGGAGCATATAGTGGTGGGTCTTTAGAATCTTTTGGGTCCTGGTTGACACCCCTCAAGAATATATCTTGTGGAATTTTCATGGTATAAGACTGGAGGGTCTGAGCCTGTGGATCTAGGAAGAAGTCACTGACATAAACAAAAGGTCTCCCATATAGCATCTCATAAGTACTAAGACCAACCTGTTCCTTAGGGGCAATATGGGTGTGGAGGAGAGCTGTTGGTTAGGACTCCTTACATCCAAGGGAGGTCTCCTGGATTATCTTTTTACTGCTGATTTTAAGAACTGGTTGGCTCTTTCTACTTTTCCTGAAGACTGAGGCCTCCAGGCACAATGGAGATAATAAGTAATGTCCAATGCTTGAGAGACCCCTTGGGTGACCTTAGAAGTAAATAATGTCCCATTGTCACTTTGTAATGAGAGGGGTGCACGAGTATACACATATCTCTTGGTATATACCTAGTAGTGAAACTACCAATTATTTGTGAGTTCTGCATTATTGCATCCAGATGTACTAAGTTGCTTCAGTGGTGTCCCACTCTTTGCAACCCTATGGACTGTAGCCGACCAGGCTCCTCTGTCCATGGGATTCTCAAGGCAAGAATACCGGAGTGGCCTCTTTTAGGGGATCTTCCCAACTTAGCGATTGAACCTCAGTCTTAAATCTCCTGAATTAGCAGGCTGGTTCTTTACCACCTGGGAAGCACATAAAGTGTGTATATTTATAAAATACTGCCCTTATATGTACAGATAAAAGCAATAGGGTCCCCCGCTTTGGGTTTCACCCTAACTCTAACCCTGCCACATTTCTACCCATAGTGAATTTGTCCATTAGGTAACAGAATCTCCCAACTTCCAAATTCTAAGTACCTGAGAACATAGAATTGTCTAAATTGCCTGAGTCCACTTCCAAGCTTCCTTTCTCATTTTTTCCTGAGTTTTCTACCTGAAGGCAGATACACCACAATGTACACACCTCAGATCCAAGGGGGTTCCTTAGAACTGCCTACAACTGGCTACTTGAGGAAATTCAGCTTTGATATGCAATGCAGCCCTGGGACATCTATAAGCAGGTATAAAAGCTCCCTTTTAATATTGAAGGGGCCCACCTGTGGGTAAAATTAGGGGCAAGCTAAAATACAAAGGGTGAAGAGTCCTAGAAATCTAAGGTCAGATCTGAAATTCAGGATCCCTTATGAAGGTATACTTGTCAAGGTTAGGAGAGAATTTTTAGATATATTATAAAGAATTTAATTCAAGGCATATCAGTTTCTATTTGCATGCTAGCCTTTAGCCTAATCAATGCTAATAGTGTGTTTGTTTTCTAATTGTATCACAACATACAAAAAGCTTCCCTGGTGGCTCAACTGGTAAAGAATCCGCCTGCAATGCAGGAGACATGGGTTCAATCGCTGGGTTCAACCTCTAGGTTGGAAAGATCCCTTGGAGAAGGGAATGGTTACACACTCTAGTATTCTGGCCTGGAGAATTCCATGGACTGTATAGTCCATGGGGTCACAAAGAGTCTGACAGGACTGAGCGACTTTCACATTCTTACAAAAAAACAGTAAAAAAATAATATTATATAAGTAGCTGAAGTATATTTTAAATCTCCATGTTGAATTTGTCTACGAGTACTCTTTTGAACAGTCTAAATTCAAAAAGAGAATTCTCACTTGAGACAAATCAGACTAGATAAACTCTATGGTATCATTACAGCTTGGTTTTCTTTTAATTTGTTGTTTTAAATAATTTTGTAGAGACAAAACTGATAAAAAGGAAATTAAACATGAAAACAGGGGAGATAAGTCAATAGTAGAAATTTAAAACTGCACTTTAATTGATGATGTTGTTCAGTCACCAATTCATGTCTAGCTCCTTTTGACATCATGGACTACAGCACACCCTGCTCCTCTGTCCTATATCTTCCAGAGTTTACTCAAATACATGTCCATTGGGTCAGTGATGCTCTCTAACCCCCTCATCCTTTGCCATCCCCTTCTCCTTTTGCTTTCTATCTTTGCCAGCATCAGGGTATTTTCCAATGAGTCAACTCTACCATCATATAGTCAAAGTATTGGAGCCTTGGCATTAGCATCAGTCCTTCCAGTGAATATTCAGGGTTGATTTCCTTTAGGACTGACCTGCTTGCTCTCCTTGCTGTCCAACGGACTCTCAAGAGTTTTCTCCAGCACTACATTTTGAAACCATCAATTCTTTGGCACTCAGCCTTCTTTATGGTTCAGCTCTCACATCCATACATGACTACTGGAAAAGCCACAGCTTTGGCTATATGAAACTTTGTTGGCAAAGTGATGTCTCTGCTTTTTAATATGCTGTCTAGGTTGGTCATAGCTTTTCTTTCAAGGAGCAAGCATCTTTTAATTTTGTGCCTATAATCACCATCTGCAGTGATTTTGGAGCCCAAGAAAATAAAATCTGTCACTATTTCCACTTTTTCCCCATCGATTTGCCATGAAGTCATAGGACTGGATGCCATGATATTAGTTTTTTGAATGCTGAGCTTTAAGACAGTTTTTTCACTCTTCTTTTTAACCCTCATCAAGAGGCTCTTTAGTACCTCTTCACTTTCTGTCATTAGAGTAGTATCATCTACAAATCTGAGATTGTTAATATTCCTCTTGGCAATCTTGATACCATGGTGTATTCTGCATAGAAGTTGAATAAGCAAGGTGGTAGTTTACACCTTGTCATACACCTTTCCCAATTTGGAACCAGTAATTTGTTCCATGTCAAGTTCTAACTGTTGCTTTTTGACCCACATACAGGTTTTTCAGGACACAGGTGACATAGTCTTGCACATGCAACTCTTTAAGAATTTTCCACAATGTGTAATGATCCATGCAGTCAAATATTTTACCATAGTTGATGAAGTAATAGATGTTTTTCTGGAACTCCCTTGCTTTATGCATGATCTAACAAATGTTGGCAATTTAATTTGCAGCTCCTCTGCCTCTTTAAATCCTAGTTTGTATATCTGGAAGTTCTTGGTTCACATACTGCTGAAGCCTAGCTTGAAAGATTTTTGAGCATTATCTTGCTTGCATGTGAAATGAGCACAACTGTGTGATCATTTGAACATTCTTTGGTGTTGCTTTTCTCTGGGATTGATATGAAAACTGATCTTTTCCAGTCCTATGGCCACTGCTGAGTTTTCCAAATTTGCTCACATATTGCATGCAGGATTTTAACAGCAACATCTTTTAGGATTTTAAATAGCTAGCTGAAACTCCATCATTTCCACTAGCTTTGTTCATGGCAATATTTCTTAAGGCCCACTTGACTTCATACTCCAGGATGTCTGGCTCTAGGTGAGTAAAACACTGTTATGGTAATCTGGGTCATTAAGTCCTTTTTTGTCTACTTCTTCTGTGTATTCTTGCCACTTCATCTTAATCTCTTCTGTTTCTGTTATGTCTTTAACGTTTCTTCCTTTATCATGCCCATCCTTGCATGAAATATTCCTTTTCTTGAAGAGATATCTAATCTTCTCATTCTATTGTTTTCCTCTATTTCTTTGCATTGTTCATTGAAGAAGGCCTTCTTATCTCTCCTTGCTATTGTCTGGAACTCTGCATTCAGTCAGGTATATCCTTTTCCTTTCTCCCTTGCCTTTTACTTCTCTCCTTGGTTCTTTGTAAAGCCTCCTCAGAAAACCACGTTGCCTTCTTGCATTTCTTTTTCTTTGGGATGGTTTTTGTCACTGCATTCTGTACAGTGTTATAAACCTCCATCCAGTTTTTCCGGCATTCTGTCTACCAGATCTAAACTCTTGAATCTATTCATCAACTTCATTGTATGATCACAAGGGATTTGATTTAGGTCATACCTGGAGTAACAGGCAAATTTGGCCTTGGAATGCGGAATGAAGCAGGGCAAAGACTAATAGAGTTTTGCCAAGAAAACACACTGGTCATAACAAATACCCTCTTCCAACAACACAAGAGAAGACTCTATACAGGGACATCACCAGATGGTCAACGCCGAAAATCAGATTATATTCTATGCAGTCAAAGACGGAGAAGCTCTATACAGTCAACAAAAACAAGACCAGGAGCTGACTGTGGCTCAGATCATGAACTCCTTATTACCAAATTCAGATTTAAATTGAAGAAAGTAGGGAAAACCACTAGACCATTCAGGTATGACCTAAATCAAATCCCTTATGATTATACAGTGGAAGTGAGAAATAGATTTGAGGGCCTAGATCTGATAGATAGAGTGCCTGATGAACTATGGACTGAGGGTCGTGATATTGTACAGGAGACAGGGATCAAGACCATCCCCATGGAAAAGAAATGCAAAAAAGCAAAGTGGCTGTCTCAGGAGGCCTTACAAATAGCTGTGAAAAGAAGAGAAGCAAAAAGCAAAGGAGAAAAGGAAAGATATAAGCATGTGAATGCAGAGTTCCAAAGAATAGCAAGAAGAGATAAGAAAGCCTTCTTCAGCGATCAATGCAAAGAAATAGAGGAAAACAACAGAATGGGCAAGATTAGAGATCTCTTCAAGAAAATTAGAGATACCAAGGGAACATTTCATGCAAAGATGGGCTCGATAAAGGACAGAAGTGGTATGGACCTAACAGAAGCAGAAGATATTAAGAAGAGGTGGCAAGAATACACTGAAGAACTGTACAAAAAAGATCTTCACGACCCGGATAATCACGATAGTCTGATCACTCATCTAGAGCCAGACATCCTGGAATGTGAAGTCAACTGGGCCTTAGAAAGCATCACTATGAACAAAGCCAGTGGAGGTGATGCAATTCCAGTTGAGCTGTTTCAAATCCTGAAAGATGATGCTGTGAAAGTGCTGCACTCAATACGCCAGAAAATTTAGAAAACTCAGCAGTGTCTACAGGGCTAGAAAAGGTCAGTTTTCATTCCAATCCCAAAGAAAGGCAATGCCAAAGAATGCTCAAACTACTGCACAATTGCACTCATCTCACACGCTAGTAAAGTAATGCTCAAAATTCTCCAAGCCAGGCTTCAGCAATACGTGAACCGTGAACTTATTGATGTTCAAGCTGGTTTTAGACAAGGCAGAGGAACCAGAGATCAAATTGCCAACATCTGCTGGATCATGGAAAAAACAAGAGAATTCCAGAAAAGCATCTATTTCTGCTTTATTGACTATGCCAAAGCCTTTGACTGTGTGGATCACAATAAACTGTGGAAAATTCTGAAAGAGATGGGAATAGCAGACCACCTGACCTGTCTCTTGAGAAATCTGTATGCAGGTCAGGAAGCAACAGTTAGACCTGGACATGGAACAACAGACTGGTTCCAAATAGGAAAAGGAGTACGTCAAGGCTGTATATTGTCACCCTGTTTATTTTACTTCTATGCAGAGTACATCATGAGAAACACTGGGCTGGAAGAAACACAAGCTGGAATGAAGATTGCCGGGAGAAATATCAATAACCTCAGATATGCAGATGACATCACCCTTGTGGCAGAAAGTGAAGAGGAGCTAAAAAGCCTCTTGATGAAAGTGAAAGAGGAGAGTGAAAAAGTTGGCCTAAAGCTCAACATTCAGAAAACGAAGATCATGGCATCCGGTCCCATCACTTCATGGAAAATAGATGGGGAAACAGTGGAAACAGTGTCAGACTTTATTTTTGGGAGCTCCAAAATCACTGCAGATGTTTACTGCAGCCATGAAATTAAAAGACGCTTACTCCTTGGAAGAAAAGTTATGACCAACCTAGATAGCAGATTCAAAAGCAGAGACATTACTTTGCTGACTAAGGTCCGTCTAGTCAAGGCTATGGTTTTTCCTGTGGTCATGTATGGATGTGAGAGTTGGACTGTGAAGAAGGCTGAGCGCTGAAGAATTGATGCTTTTGAACTGTGGTGTTGGAGAAGACTCTTGAGAGTCCCTTGGACTGCAAGGAGATCCAACCAGTCCATTCTGAAGGAGATCAACCCTGGGATTTCTTTGGCAGGAATGATGCTAAAGCTGAAACTCCAGTACTTTGGCCACCTCATGCGAAGAGTTGACTCCTTGCAAAAGACTTTGATGCTGGGAGGGATTGGGGGCAGGAGGAGAAGAGGACGACTGAGGATGAGATGGCTGGATGGCATCACTGACTCGATGGAAGTGAGTCTAAGTGAACTCTGGGAGATGGTGATGGACAGGAAGGCCTGGCGTGCTGTGATTCATGGAGTCGCAAAGAGTCGGACACGACTGAGTGACTGAACTGAACTGAACTGAATGGCCTAGTGGTTTTCCCTACTTTGTCGATTTAACCCTGGATTTTGCAATAAAGAGTTCATGATCTGAACAACAGTGACCTTCAGGTGTTGTTTTTACTGACCATATAGAACTTCTTCAATTTTGGCTGCAAATAACATAATCAATCTGATTTATTTACTGATGATTTGGTGATGTTCATGGCTTCCCTGGTGGTTCAGAGGTTAAAGCGTCTGCCTGCAATGCGGGAGACCTGGGTTCGATCCCTGGGTCAGGAAGATCCCCTGGAGAAGGAAATGGCAACCCACACCAGTATTCTTGCCTGCAGAAACCCATGGACGGAGGTGCCTGGTGGGCTACAGTCCACAGGGTCGCAAAAAGTCAGACATGACTGAGAGACTTCACTATGTGTTATTTCTAAGTTTGTTGGAAAAGCATGGTTGCTATGAGCAGCATGTTCTCTTGGCAAAACTCTATTAACCTTCACCCTGCTCCATTTTTTTAAAAGGCCAAACTAACCTGTTATTCCAGGTATCTCTTTACTTCCTACTTTTGCATTCCAATCCTTTATGATGAAAAGGACCTCCTTTTTGGTGTTAGTTCTAGAAGGCATTGTAGGACTTTATAGAACTGGCCAATTTCAGCTTCTTTGGCATTAATGTTTGGGGCATAGACTTGAATTACTGTGGTGTTGAATGGTTTGCATTAGAAACAGGATCATTCTGTCATTTTTGAACCTGCACCCAATTATTGCATTTCAGACTCTTGTTGACTATGATGGCTACTCCATTTCTTCTAAGGGCTTCTTGCCCACAGTAGTAAATATAATGTTTATCTGAATTAAATTCACCCATTCCCATTCATTTTTGTTCACTGACTCCTAAAGTGTCAACAAGACTGTCTGAGTCCAAGTTTCCTTTGTAATGACCATAAAAATACAGATTTCATATTTCCTTCAGACTAGGAGTCTTTGTCTGGTCTCTTGTGCCATTGATCCATTTGACAAAAGAAGGGAAGTATAATACTTTTGTACCATGGACATGTTTTGACAAGACTGAAATTTAACATCATTGATTTTACCCAGTTGGTGGTCATCTCATCCACCTGCAGTCAAATGTAGCACTTGACTTTTCTTCCTTTCCTGCTGTTAGTATTTATTTGTCTGTATAACTTAGGGTTTGTATCACTCATGAAAAGAACAGGTTGATTTTAAAAGATAATCATTTTTAGCTGACTTATACATTTTAACAAAGTAAAAAGATTTGTACTGAAGGTAACAAATCTGACATACTGTCTTTTATACATGCACTTTATAAGTCAAATTAATCACAGATTGTGTGTTTAGATGTGTATTTTCCAAATGGGAATCTGTATGTGGATTTCTCTAGTTACTTAACCTTGAAGATTAATAGCCAAATGTATTATATACCAATTTAGGAAGAAGCATGAACATAAAAAAATGTGAGTAAGATAATACACAGCCACCCATATACAGAAGCACACATTACCTGAAGATATTTAATAGAAAAATAATGATTAAACAGTATATTTTATTTTTAATTAAAAATAGTACCCACATTATCATTTGAACAAACATCTGATACCTTTATAAATGCTCTTTAAACTTTATGTTTTCCACAGACCAAACAACAACAACAACAAAAAACCAACAGCAATTTTGTCTAGATAGTGTAAAACTAGATATTAATCTAGTTTTAAAATAAAAACATAGAATAGGTCAGAAATAATGAGACCCCAATCCATTTAAAAAATAATATTAACTAACTTTCTTAGAGCTTTCTCCTCTGAATTATAAGACAGTTGTTATTAAAATTTTAAGTTATCTTGCTGTGTTCTACGTGACATGATTTGACTTCTAATTGATTGAGTTTTCTTTCGTAATTCTTCTGTATGTTCCCTTGGGGAAAAAAAATCGAACTGTCATTTTTGTCATTTCCTTTTTATATTAGAGCATATCACAATAAAATATATAGCCACATTTAAATCTAGATGCACTTGCTCTCAGGCAGTCTTCTTTCCTTCCATCATGCTTTTGAAGTTCCTTAAGATTCAGTTTTAGGTTTTCTTGCTCATCTAGTTCTCTAAGACTCATTCAAACCATTTTCTTCAGTTACTTGAAAGTCAGTCTAGAGTACTTTTGTGACTTCAATACTTACTTATTAGCTTACCTCATAAACATCTCAAACTCAGCATACTAAAACCAAGACATAGGTCCCCTATTGATCTCTAACTGCACAAGCTGTACCCTGTCTAATACACACACACACACATGAAATTCAGTCTTTTCACTTATCTCCAGCCTTATTCAACAACACCATTTTTCACTCAGTTGATCAAGCAAATAACCAAAGAGCCATTCTATATAGCTCTTTCTCAGCTCTATATTAACAAACCTGTCACTAAGTCCTATTCACCAGAGCTCTACTTTCTCTTGAAACTATAATATTTGTTTCTCTCTTTCCCTGATTTCATCAAAACAGTCTCAGAAAGTAGCATCTTTCACCTAGTCTCCTAGAATAGTAAATGTTCTTTTCCTACCCATCTGGCTTTCCTCTATTTTTCACACTGCTTCCAGAGATACTTTTTTCAAATTTAAATCTGGTGATGTCATACCAAGGATTAAAACTCTTCAGCAGCTTCCCATGGCTAATAGAATTATGACCAAAATTAATATGACCTTTAAGTTTTTTATGATTTAATCTTTGCCTACCTCAACATGCTCATCAATCTTTGTTCTTCACTATCTGCACGCTGACCTTTTAGTCTCTCTTCTTTGTCATGCATGTTTTAATTTTTGTATACATCCTTTCTCTGACTGGGATGGTCTGTCCTTCCAGACACCCAGTAGATATCACCTTAAATGTAATATTTTCAGGGAAATCTTGGACCTCTCTACCTAAATGTGTCCCTAGATTACTGACACTCATAAAACTAAGTATATAACATTTATTAGCATTTGTTGTAGTTACTTTTTCATATGTTTATGAATAATCTTTCTCTATCATATTATAAGCACAGTGAGGACTGGATTATTTATTTTTTATTTTATTTTTAACTTTTTATTTTATATTGGAGTATAGTTGATTAACAATGTTGTGATAGTTTCAGGTATACAGCAAACTGATTCAGTTATACATACACATATATCTATTCCTTTTCAAATTACTTCCCCATTTAGGTTGTTTCATAACATTGACCAGAGTTCCCTGAGCTATATAATAGGTCCTTGTTGGTTATCCATTTTAAATACAGAAGTGTACATGTCAATCCCAAGCTCCCTAGCTATCTCTCCCTACAACTCTTCTCCCTGGTAACCATTAAGCTTGTTCTCTAAGTCTGTGAGTCTGTTTCTGTTTTGTAAGTAAGTTCATTTGTATAATTTCTTTTTATATTTCACTTATAAGCAATATCATATGATATTTCTCTTTCTCTCTCTGGGTGAAGTAAGTCAGACAGAGATGGACTGTTTGTTTTCACTCATAAGTTTAACTCCACTTATACTAGCAATTAGAAATTGTCTCACACATGGTACAGACCTCAATAAGGATATATTAACTGACTACAATAATAAATTAATGAATTGTTGAGTAAATCATCTGAAAAATTATCTCAACAAACAAAAGCAAAAAGTATTTATTGGTTATAATTATGAAGCTGCCTAGAGCACGTTTGTAATAAATGCCTGAAAATTGCTTACCATGAAACAGGTACTACAATAAGATAGGTGCCTTGACAATGTATGCAGAATTGAAAACAAATACTGTTACTAATGTTATTACCTTTTATATTTAACTTATTTTAGAAATAATTATTAAGCAATAATAAATCATGCAAAACAGCCACTTATATTTTTGTTATGTTTCAATCTGATATGGTAAAGTGAAAACAATCAATCTAGCAATTTTTTATGTAGAAATTGAGAAACAATTTTCAACATCATTTCTGTCATTTACTTGGTGTCAATGTTAATTGAAACCAGTTAACTAACTTGCTTTAAAGTTGAGTTTCTTATTCTTCAAAATGTGTATACTGCACTGTATCATATTGGATTGCTGTAAGGATTAAATGAGATACATACAAATGTGCCTGTCATAGAAAAAATTTAGGTTCATAAATATTTTGTAGTTTAATAAAGTTAATGCTTAAGTATAATTTAGCAGTGTAATGGAGAAGGCAGTGGCACCCCACTCCAGTATTCTTGCCTGGGAAATCCCATGGACGGAGGAGCCTGGTAGGCTACAGTCCATGGGGTCACGGAGAGTCAGACACAACTGAGCGACTTCACTTTCACTTTCACTTTCACTTTCATGCACTGGAGAAGGAATGGCAACCCACTCCAGTACTCTTGCCTGGAGAATCCCAGGGAGCATGGTGGGCCGCCATCTATGGGGTCGCACAGAGTCGGACATGGCTGATGTGATTTAGCAGCAGCAGCAGCAGTGTAATAAAAACACAGTGTAACACATGCCAGAAACACAAAACTATTATCAATCCAATTAGTATTTTCTAGGCTTCCCTGGTGGCTCAGATGGTAAAGCGTCTGCCTCAAATGAGGGAAACAGAGTTCAATTCCTGGGTCAGCAAGATTCCCCTGGAGAAGGAAATGGCAATCCACTCCAGCACTCTTGCCTGGAAAATCCCATGGAGGGAGGAGCCTGATAGGCTACAGTGCATGTAGCAAAGAGTCGGAGACGACTGAGCGATTTCAATTTCACTTTCACTTTCAGGCTCATGATGGGGGCTTCCCCAATGGCTCAACAAGTAAAGAATCTGCGAGCAAAGCAGGAAACACAGGAAACACGGCTTGGATCCCTGTGTCGAGAAGATCCCCGGGAGAAGGAAAATGGCAACCCACTCATTCTTGCCTGAAAAATCCCATGGACAGAGGAGCCTGGTGGGTCACAAAGAGTGGGATACGACTGAGCAACTAAGCACAGCACTAGGCTCATGGCATTTCACACAAGCTCTCATCATCTATTTGTGTAGGGTCTCCCTAACCAAAGAGAAATTGAGATATTATTATATGGTATTTTGAAAAGACACTCAACATCTTTGCGGTCAATAAGTACCCTTATATATACATCCTCTCCAGTTACAAGTAACTCTAGTGGTAAGTCTTATAAAAGAGACCTTATTTCCAGTATGTCTCTGGATAGTAGAAATATGTTCCTTAGTGGTCTTGTTAAAGTAAATAAAAGATATTATTTAGCCAATATTTTTGACCAGTTGGATTTGTAAAACTTTAAATAATTCTATCAAAAAATGAATTACTGTTATTAACAATAAATATTAAGATTTGAAAATATTCTTAAATAATAATGTTAAATAATAATCTTAAATAATAATCTTAAATAATAATATTAACAACAAATAAATATTAAGATTTGTCCTGTTTGTTTTACTGTATAGTTGGCCCTCCTTATCTGTGGTTTCTGTACCCATAGATTCAACCAACCTTGTTGAAAATTGCAAAAAACAAAATCCAGAAAGTTCCAAAAAGCAAAATTTGAATTTGCAGCATGCTGGCAACTATATACATTTATATACATTTAGAACTATTTACAATGCAGGAAACCCAGGTTCAGAAACAACTAAGTGACTAACACTTTCACTTCCTTTTCGTAACTATTTATATAACATTTATATTATACTAAATGTGAAAATTAATCTAGTAAGTAAGCAAGAGTTAGTTGCTCAGTTATATCTGACTCTTTGTGACCCCATGAACTGTATAGCCCACCAGGCTCCTCTGTCCATGAAATTCTCCAGGCAAGAATAGTGGAATGAGTTGCCATTCCCTTCTCCAGGGGATCTTCCTGACCCAGGGATCGAATCCCAGTCTCCTGCATTGCAGGCAGCTTCTTTACCACATGAGCCACCAGGGAAACTAGAGATAATTTAAACAATGTTAAATGATGTGTGTAGGTTATTTGCAAATACTATGCCATTTTATATAAGGGCCTTTAGCATTCACACATTTTGGTATCCACAGGGTATCTTGGAATCAATCCCTGGCTGATACCAAGGAAGAACTATAGAGTGGAAAGAAAATTAAATTAATAACAAAAGGCAGGCATTTTTCTGTCATATGTATGTGTACCTGGTATGTAGGGATGTGTAAACATATAAAGATCTATCTATCCATCTGCCTATCTTTCACTGATCTGGAATATATTAAATATGTTAAAGCTCCTTTCTGTGGGTATATAACCATTCAATTGAATTTTTCATCTTAATTTCATATTGTTAATTTGCACATATATTTTTATGATTTGTCAGGAAATTATCTTGAATTCCCTAAATATGTACCATATCATCAGTGACCAAGAGTATATTTTTCTTTGATTATACTTTTTACTTTCTTAAATCATCTTTTCCCCCCTTATTTTCTAGCTTCTTTAGTAATTATTGAATAAAAGTAGTGAAAACAGACATCCCTATCACCCTCTTTTATAAACTGTTTTATATATTTTTCCCTATATTTTTTATCTTTTTTTTTTTTTTGTCCATACTGCATAGGATGTGGGAGCCTACCTCCTTAGCTAGGGATTGAATTTATAACCCCTGCAGTGGAAACATGGAGTCTTAAGGAAGTCTTCCTGGACCACCAAGGAAGTCCCTCTATATTTTGGGTGAATTTTTTAGCAGTATCACCCAGATGATGAATGACCCCATGTTTAATTCATACAGTCATTGAATTTTTTGGTCTAATGCTCACATTTTATATGTTGAAAATTCTACTTAATCCTTGTTCATAGGGTTTTAATCAGTTTTCTCACTTGTTCTTTGTTCATATTTACAATTCTCTCTATTTATATATTAGAGATATTTTATATTCAGTATTTTATAGACCCAGTATCTTGTGATTATACTGTCTTATGGTGGTTTACCAAGTTGTTAATTTTGAAATTATCTATATCTATTTCTTTCCTATAATATTTTTATAGAAACCTGCTTCCAAATTTACTTCAGTTAAATCTTAACTTATATTTCACATAAAAATGTGATTTTTAATTTATTCCCTTTAGTTTATTTTTTTCTTGGAACTTACTGTAACATTAATGGTGAGGGTTTAGGTAATGTCATCTAGTTTCCCTTATTTGAGACCTGTCTTATTTATGTGATCCTTGCCTTTTCAAAATCAACCCTTGAATGTATATGCAGAGATACATAAATTGCTATCATAAGCAATTATTTAAAAAAGCAAACATAGATAAAAAAATAATTAAGTTCTATTCTTTGGATTCTTCACTGTGATGGCAATTTAGAGTAGAACTGTACACTCCTAGATGCCTCAGAGTACTAAATGTGGTTAGTATGTATAAAATTTAGCTACCTGAAGAGAATGCTTCATATGAAATTAATGGCATGGGCATAAAAGCGACCTTCACAGTCCTGCAAAAGCATCTCCCTAAAAAGATTCTAAGATGATCAACAACAAGGAAAAACAAGCAGCGATACAGGAAGATGATATTTTGTTAAACTTTACGTAGGTATCTGAATAGTAATATTAAATAGGTTTTTTTTTAATGAAAACTATTTGAATTTGTCAAATTGCTTTACCATCCTCTGCCTCTAACGTTTTGTGAAAGTTTATTTCATATATTCATATTTGTATTTTTCCTTAATAAATGATAAATACATGTTTTTAATATTTTCATTTGCATATAGATATATATACACATACATATGGATATACATGTCTGTTATATATATTTATCTCATAAAAATCCTATATATAAGATACATACATCTATATGTGTAGGTATATGTATATTTATATACATATACATATATTCTTTTTGAAGAATTGGAGCTTGTTCAAACCAAGATTTGAACACAGATTTGTGTGTGTGTGTATCTTGATTTCTGGTCTGTAAAACTAACTCTTGTACTATGGAAAAGTTGCTTTTTATTTGGAATCTCAGAATCTTAAAATAAGAATACTTCTTATACATGTTTATTGGTAGATTGAAAGAATATAAAGGCATTAACATGTATGTGAACAATAAGAAATTACCATAGCATGATAAAAATATCACTTTTCATGCAGAGTGAAGATCTGGAAGGCTACACAATAGCAATTTGACATGCTTGGAATTAAGGGCTCATTCATAGTCATAGATGAAGTAACGACAACTTTGAGAAGCTTTGAATTTCCAGTCTCCTTTTATATCACTGACCCAGGATAACATTAGTCAGAACATGTTTCTTGGTAATTGCCATTTCGAAAGATAGGCTGTGTTTATTGGATGAATTATTCCTCTTTGAAGCAGTAATATGCACTTGAATGTGTGATTAGTTAATATCAGTATGTGTTAGAGCACGCTAAGGTCTAGAAAAACACCGCACTGAAATCAAATAAAATCTACCTGATTTATGTGCCAGACAGTTAAACAAGACTCACAATGATTTTAGCAGCTTTACTGGTACTCAGATTTACAGACAATTGAATTTCTACAGCAGAATCTTCCTGACAATAAAATTTAGTGATAAAGTAGGAAACATTGTTAGCACTAAGAAGGATATTGTTAAGAAGAGAAATTGAAAGTTGTTATGGCAGCAGCAGAAAGATTCAGTGTGAGTAAAGTTGTTAGACATCTAGGGAGACAGAAAAAAAAAAAAACCTAAGTAAATGTTTAGAATGATATTAATCTTGCAAAAACAGAGAGTAGGAAAAGACCTGGGGATATCATAGTAATTAATAGCCTGAAATTAAAAGTTCAGGGTCTGACAGGTATAATGAAGGGAAGTAAAATCCCAGGACATATAATTTCTTAAAAAGGTAATTAAAAATCAAGGAGATAATAGACCTTGTTTCACATGGCATGCCAGCACAAATCATTATTTCAATATTGAGCTGATTTGAAGTATTATTTTTTTCATCCTCACACATATAAAACCTTAAAAGATGGTGTTAAAAAAGTAGAAATGTGTAGAGTAAAAATGCAAAATGCAACCACATATTTACCAGGATTCAATTAAGAGCTATTTCTCAGAATACTCTGATATTCTAAGTGTAAGTTAAACTTTGAGTCCAAGGGTTTTGTGTGTGTTTGTTTTTTTTTTTTAATGTGCATTATAAAAGCCTCCAACAGATGTGTTATTCTAACAAAAGAGTGATCATTTTGAAAACTCAGGAATGTTTATTAGAATGTATTCTATTTGAATATCAAAGTTGGTTTTCTTTAGTATTTAGTCACAAAATGACCTTAACTAAGTGTATAGCCTTTGCATTCTGTTGATTTAATTGATATTTTTTCTGAAGGTATAATCATATTTTAAGTTAAATATAAACATCTAAATAATAGCCCATCAGAGATCCAAATAATAGCATACTTGTGATAGATGTTTAATTTGAACTTGAAAATATTTCTCAAAAACACATGTTCACTTCAACGAATGTTTATTAAATACATACTATTATCACAGACCCAGGTAGCTTGGCACAGAAGTGAAAGGATGAAGGTCTAGCTCTTCAGAGGATTTCTTTGCAAGAGAAATTGTAGACATTTACTGTTTTCTTTGGGATGAGAATACTAGTAGTAAAGCAAGGAAACCAAGGCTTTGATGCTGGACTTAATTTTTGAATTCTACCCAAGCCCTTGGTAGGCGGTGAATTTGGTTGATTATACAGAAGCTCCGAGTTCCACTTTCCTCTCTTGTAAACTAGAGTTAATACTTGTGCTAGAATATCAATATCTGCAAAACTTGACATTAAATAAGGACCAGCTGAGTGGTAAAGGATCTGCTGCCAGTACAGGAGACTCATTTCTCATCCCTGGGTTGGGAAGATCCTGTGGAGGAGGAAATGGCAACCCACTCCAGTATTCTTGCCTGAAAAATTCAATGGACAGAAGATCCTGGCAGGCTTCAGTCCATAGAGTCGCAAAAAGTTGGACACAACTAATTGAACACTCATGTAATTGATGCTTTTTTGTTGTTTTTACTTTAGTTTTTGTTCTGGCCATATAATTTACATATTTTTGTTCATTATGTGAGTCTATTCCAAAATTAAAGCCACACCACATATTCTCCATTTAATCTTTCCATTGTGGAGTATGACATAATCTTCCAGTCCTATAGAAGAGTTGCTACTAAATTGAAGGATATTTATTAAATATTTCCCCATGTCTCTAACCAGGATTTCTATGTTGCTTACAATGTGTGGAATCAAAAAGAAAGCACATAATAAACACTTAGAGAAGAGCTTCAACACATGTGTTAAGAAGAATAAATATAATAAGAAATAACAGAAAAAGATAATTGTAATCTATTTTAGAGCAAGCACTTTATGAGGTAAGCTTCAAACTGAACCTTGAATAGTAAAAGAGAAGTAGCTTCAGATAGTATGTATGTATATATACATATACATATTCATGTGTGGGCCTGAGTGGTCACTCAGTCATATCTGACTCCTTGTGACCCCATGGACTATAGCCCAACAGGCTCCTCTGTCCATGGGATTTCCCAGGCAGGAATACTGGAGTCGGTTGCTATTTCCTCCTCCAGGGGAACTTTCTGACTCAGGGATCGAGCCAGAGTCTCTTATGTGTCCTGAATTGGCAGGCAGGATCTTTACCACTAGCGTCACCTGTGAAGCCCCATATATACACAGACGAATATTATTATAAATGTCTTCTATGTTCAAATTTGTAATTATCATATATTGATTCTTTGGCTTCTTTTTGTACAATTGTTTGATGAACAAAATTTTATTTTCTGCCATGCTGTTTTTGAGTGTGTATTTCAGTTCAGTTCAGTCTCTCAATCATGTCCAACTCTTTGTGACCTGATGGACTGCAGCATGCCAGGCTTCCCTGTCCATCACCAACTCCCAGAGTTTACTCAAACTCATGTCCAGTGAGTCTGTGATGCCATCAAACCATTTCATCCTCTGTAATCCCCTTCTCCTCCTGCCTTCAATATTTCCTAGCATCAGGGCCTTTTCAAATGAGTCAGTTCTTTGCATCAGGTGGCCAAAGTATTGGAGTTTCAGCTTCAGCATCAGTCCTTCCAATGAATATTCAGGACTGATCTGCTTTAGGATGGACTGGTTGGATCTCCTTGCAGTCCAAGGGACTCTCAAGTGTCTTCTCCAACACCACAGTTCAAAAGCATCAATTCTTTGGAATCTGTATTTACTATCTAGTAATTGTATCTAGATAGCATATTGAAAAGCAGAGACATTACTTTGCCAACAAAGGTCTATCTAGCCAAGGCTATGGTTTTTCCAGTGGTCATGTATGGATGTGAGAGTTGGACTGTGAAGAAAGCTGAGCGCTGAAGAATTGATGCTTTTGAACTGTGGTGTTGGAGAAGACTCTTGAGAGTCCCTTGCACTGCAAGGAGATCCAACCAGTCCATTCTGAAGGAGATCAGCCCTGGATGTTCTTTGGAAGGAATGATGCTAAAGCTGAACCTCCAGTACTTTGGCCACCTCATGCGAAGAGTTCACTCATTGGAAAAGACTCTGATGCTGGGAGGGATTGGGGGCAGGAGAAGGGGACGACAGAGGATGAGATGGCTGGATAGCATCACTGACTCAATGGACGTGAGTCTGAGTGAACTCCAGGGGTTGGTGATGGACAGTGAGGCCTGGTGTGCTGTGATTCATGGGGTCGCAAAGAGTCAGACACGACTGAACGACTGAACTGAAATGAACTGAATTGTATCTAGAGAACAATGACATTAAAAATGCTGCTGTGATTATGACTTATGAGAAGATTAAATAAGATGACAGAATTACAATAAAATTTGCCTATTTGTCCATTGGGTATGTTTACATTGAAATATACCAACATGTTTTATTAAATGTATAATATACATTATATTTCTTAATAATTTGATATTTTTTTTGATAGTTATATTTTCTGACTTCAGTTTTCTCAATATTTAGCAGTCTGTCCTCTATTTTTTTTTCCCCCACCTTCCTTCAGGTTGATGTGATAAGGGAATAAAAATGTTCATAGAAATTGTGGTTACCTATAGTAATCACAAGTAGGGAGAAGGCAATGGCAACCCACTCCAATACTCTTGCCTGGAGAATCCCATGGTCAGAGGAGCCTGGTGGGCTGCAGTCCATGGAGTCTCAAAGAGTCTGACACAACTGAGCAACTTCACTTTCACTTTTCACTTTTATGCATTAGAGAAGGAAATGGCAACTCACTTCAGTGTTCTTGTCTGGAGAATCCCAGGGACGAGGGAGCCTAGTGGGCGCAGAGTCAGATATGACTGAAACGACTTAGCAGTAACCTAGTAACAAATATTTGGAGCATCTGTGAACTGTTTTGAAAGCTGAAACTAGTAGTAATTCTCTACTAAAAAGGCAGATTTAATTGAGGATAAGAATGCTAAATTAGGCTTCCCTCGTAGCTCAATCAGTAAAGAGTATGCCTGTACCAATACAATATTGTAAAGTAATGAACCTCCAATTAAAATAAATAAATTTATATTTAAAAAATTAATTAATTAATTAAAAAAAAAAAAGAATATGCCTGAAATGCAGCAGATCTGGGTTCGATTCCTGGTTTGGAAAGATCCCCTGGAGAAGGAAATGGCAACGCACTCCAGTATTGTTGCCTGGAGAATCTCAATATTCTTGCCTGTACAGAGAAGCCTGGCAGGCTACAGTCTATAGGGTCTCAAGAGTCAGACACAGCTGAGCGACTAAGCACACACACACATAGAATGATAAACAGCACATTTTCCTTCTTTCAGAGTCAAGAGTATTTAAAGGCAACGACAAACACTGAAAACATAAGGGACAATATAAACCTTTTAACTCAGCAATAGTCATAGAAATACTCTATTTTAAGAAAATGAAGCAATAATTTAGAGTACAGATATAAAGAAAAAATAAATGTTTTATTTGCTGAATTTGCGTTTTATTTTTATCTTTAAGATTGATCTTCACATGTTGCTTTAAGCTGAGCAGTATATGTAATAGATGTTGTGTAGCCTTAAATTGTGTCTGACATTTAAATGAATGTTTTTCAAAATATGCCAACAATCAGCAAAATAAATTCAAATTTAGTTTTGAAAGAGTAGAATCTTTAAAAATGTTTACATTATGAAGGAAGTACCTATTGATTTATAACTATTTGATCCATAATTCTGTAATTCAGTTTTGGGTCAGCTTATAAATAAAAGCAAAACAATTTGTGTTTGCTTCATTTGAAAAAAAGAATTAAGAGTTAAGGCATATTATTTGAGTTCTCCATGATAAATCTTGGAGATAAGTAACTGGATTTGACCTTTTTCATATTTGGTTCTCTCACTGGTACTTACTACATATTCGTATCACTGAAAGATGAAGCTAAATCCAAGTTAAGAAAAAAGTTAATTCAATGTAAAATTGCTCAAATTTCTTGCTGTATCCTTTTAAATCAGTAAGTTCACATTTAAAGAATAATTATGTTGATATTGCAATTTTTCCAAGTGGCCATCTTCATCATAGAAACACCAGCATTTTACACAATGAAATTATTGCTTGATTAAAATTAATCAAGGAGAAATATGTCTAGTAATGTTAAAGTAACTGTGCATGGCTATTTGAAAGGAATTATATTGGAATGCAGATGACTAAACTGGCAAAAGATATTTGCACTGTTTTGAATGCATATTTTTCAGTTTTAGAAAACATCAATTAAGGGACAAGTATTCTTAGACTATGTAAATTAAAAACAACCAATTGTTTTAAATATCTCAGAAATATTAAAATCATCTCTGCTTTGTTTGAAAATAGAACTTGACATTTATGCAACCAATTTATTTGACAAGATTTATTAAACATAATCTGACACCACTTAGGCATAAGTATATGGCATAAATTTCTGACAGTGTGTGTGTAAAAAGCAACAACTAGAAATATAAATGGAGTGCATCTTTAAAGTCTATGTATTTATCAGTTTATGAAACAAGATTGCTTTAGACATATATTAATGAAATTGTTTTTCATTGTAATGAAGGTGTAATAAAATATGGATATACAACAGTTTAAAAAGAAAGAATCATAATCCCTTTCTCTTTACTTTTCAGTTCTGGTAAAGCTAGTTTGAGACCAGTCAGGATCAGCATATTCTAAGATAACAATATAGCATCTAAGCATGAGATCTGCATCTCCACATTAGATTTCTTATTCTTGAACCTCTTTTTGCCTTATCAGTACAGCTACCAAAGGGCTTAGCAAATGCAGCTGGAGTGGAATCTTTCACAGCATTTCAGACTGAAAATTTAATTGTTCATGTCTATTTCCAGCAGCAAACCATGTCTGCAGACCTGTGATAAATTCCAAGCAAAGAACAGGATCAACTTGAGGATGTATGCAAATAAAATATTAACCCAAAACTGCAAGAGTTAATGTAGCAAATTCTATTATAGATATTATGTACATAACTTAATTTCATTTATACTTTACATTGAATGGCCTCATCAAACTGAAAAATATTGAACCTGCATTTCAAGTAATATGGGTTAGTTTAAAATGCCTGATATCATCAGGTCTTTGGCAAATTCATTTCTGTCAATTAGATCATATATTTGCTATATTTCTGTGCTTGCTTTTCAGACAGACCTCTGTTCTTCCTTTCCTCTACAAATGTAAAACTTAATGCCTGTAATCCTAGAAATACAGAAAATAAAAAAAACTAAATTGCATAAATTATCTTCTTTCACCCCAAAAAACAAGTTTTTTCTTTTTCTTCAATAGATTTATCTGTTTATCCATGCTGTGATTTAATTTATTTTAATACAATAAAGTGTTATACTAGGAATGAATAGATAACAAACACAAAAATGAAAGAAAAAATGTCCAAACTTGCCAGATGAAAATATATCAGTTCAGTTCAGTTGAGTCCCTCAGTCATGTCTGACTCTTTGCAACCCCATGAACTGCAGCATGCCAGGCCTCCTTGTCCATTGCCAACTCCCGGAGTCCACCCAAACCCATGTCCATTGTGTCAGTGATGCCTCCAACCATCTCATCTTCTGTCGTACCCTTCTCCTGCCCTCAATCTTTCCCAGTATCAGGGTCTTTTCCAATGAGTCAGCTCTTTGCATCAGGTGGCCAAAATATTGGAGTTTCATCTTCAACATCAGTCCCTCCAGTGGACACTCAGGACTGATCTGCCTTAGGATGGACTGGTTGGATCTCCTTGCAGTCCATGGGATCTCAAGAGTCTTCTTCAACACCACAGTTCAAAAGCATCAATTTTGTACTCAGCTTTCTTTATAGTCCAACTCTCACATCTATACATGACTTCTGGAAAAACCATAGTCTTGACTAGACAGACTTCGTTGGCAAAGTAATGTCTCTGCTTTTTTAATATGCTATCTAGGTTGGTCATAACTTTTCTTCCAAGGAGTAAGCATCTTTTAATTTCATGGCTGCAATCACCATCTGCAGTGATTTTGGAGCCCAGAAAAATAAAGTCAACCACTGTTTCCCCATCTATTTGCCATGAAGTGATGGGACCAGATGCCATGA
Organism: Oryx dammah; assembly: GCF_014754425.2. Lineage (NCBI taxonomy): Eukaryota > Metazoa > Chordata > Mammalia > Artiodactyla > Bovidae > Oryx > Oryx dammah. The sequence goes on from NW_024070196.1 coordinate 24,548,644, forward strand.
TCTTAGTTTTCTGAATGTTGAGCTTTAAGCCAAATTTTTCACTCTCTTCTTTCACTTTCATCAAGAGGCTCTTTAGTTCTTCTTCACTTTCTAACATAAGGGTGGTGTCATCTGCATATCTGAGGTTATTGATATTTCTCCCAGCAATCTTGACTTCACCTTGTGCTTCCTCCAGCCCAGCATTTCTCGTGATGTACTCTGCATAGAAGTTAAATAAGCAAGGTGACAATATATAGTCTTAATGTACTCCTTTTCCTATTTGGAACCAGTCTGTTGTTCCATGTCAATTTTTTCTAATGTAATGAGAAAAACTTGATTTCTGAGTAAAAGGACTATAAACTATAGTAAAAAGCCTCTTACAGTGAGTGTACATAAACTATAAATTATGTAAATTATGAATAAATATAAACTGCAAACTATAATAAAAAACCTAGTAGGATGAATATATGGAAAGTAGATATATTACACTGGGAAAGATTGAAGGCAGGAGGAGAAAGGGATGACAGAGGATGAGATGGTTGTATAACATCACCAACTCAATGAACATGAGTTTGAATAAGCACTAGGAGTTGGTGATGGACAGGGAAGCCTGGCATGCTGCAGTACACGGGGTCACAGAGTCAGACACGACTGAGTGACTGAAATGAGACATGTTATGACCAATTTCAGTGAATAATTCAACTATGAGTATGTGCTAAATTTAAAAGAAAACTAGATCCTGTTGATTATAAGGCAAAAAATAGAAGAAAGAGAAAATAAAAGGAGAAGGGGAAACAATATGGCAAATAGAAAGGCTGTAGGGACTGCAATCAACTGCAATTAAGACAAAAATAAAATATCAAGTACCATTTTGAATGCTTTAAATAACATTCATAAACATCTTTAAGCATAATCATTTCTGTAGCTCTTCTATATTATCAAACACTCAGAAAACATAGGATATTTTTCCTTTTGGAATGGCAGTGTTGTCCTTTTGATAGTAGAAGCTTCATAACATGTTTACCCTTGTTTATTTACTTGTAAAAGACTGATGCTTCATATCACAGAAATAAAATGTATTAGATCTAAGAATACAATTTTTAGTTTAAATATAACTGTTTAGTTAATATGTGCTAAGATATCTTTCTGAGCATCATTTTAATTCAGATCAGTTGCTTTTTTTTTTTTTTGGTTTACTAAGGTTTTGCTGTGAGTCTGTGTTCAATGATACTGTTATCACCAAGTATGGCTTATGTCATGTCACAATTACCCCTTATACCTGTGAAGATTAGAAAGTATTTAGAAATATTTCCTTCTATTTGTCCCTTACAGATATTACTTTTGAAGCCATCTATTGATGTGGCTGTTTCATTGGTTAGAAAACTGTAAGATTACAACCCCGTAAAAAATAACTCTTGGGAATCATAAACTGGAAATAAAGAAATTTTCCCCTGGCCACATTTTCATTTTGCTGGATAATACTTATGAGAAGGGCAATAAAGCAAAATTCTTTTGAAGATGGAGAGTACTATTTATATTTTTGAGAAACAAATAAATTAGCTTGGTTTAATAGTGTAGTGTAATTACTATTTGAGAAACGTCTATGTTAACCACTGACTAGGTTTATCAGATGGTGGCAGATAGTACAAATGTTTGGAGTTCAAAAGAACTGAGTTTGCAAATTGTCTTCAAAACTTAATTTATGACATTGGATAAGTTAATCAGATTCCATGAGTGTGAATTTTCTGAGCTAAAAGACTGAGGAATGATTACTACTTTGAAATTTTTAATTATTTTTGGAGTAATATAGCTGACACATGGTCCATATGCAACTAACATAACTAGCACTAAATTCATATATTAAATGAGATGGCTGGCATAGAAACTACATGACAAAACAAAGTTAATGAGATTATATTTCTGCATTGAAATTGGCCCATTCCATTAAGTAGTTACACTGGTTCATATTTTCTGAGGTTGAAGTAAATACTTCCATTGTAGTATAAGATAGAAAATTTATAGATTATGGTGATATATCTAAAGTAGTCTAATATGTTTAAAGATTAATAATGAATAAAGATTTCTGATGTAATGCTTATAATACAATAATAATTTTTGTTTAGGGAAGTCTTGTAATTGCCTAAAAGAAAAAGAAAATTTGGTATATAAAAGTATATTTCTTAAACTTTTTACAAGGTTTTTTTTTTTTCCATGATAGAATTTAAGAGTAAAACTTATGATGTAGTACATAATTCACATTTTGGAGTTATTTAATTCAGCCCAATATCCCTATTATTCATTTCCTCTTGAAGATGAGACCAAAAATACTCAGGAAAAGATAAAGAAATAAGTAACCCAGACTGAGAGAACAGCATCTTCAAAAGATTGGAGACAAGAAAGGGTATACTGGTTCAGTATATTTTAGATATAGAATGTTATATATAGGACCCATGGTACGAGAGAGGATAATAGAAGTGAGAAGCTAGTATGTGATTTGTATGCCATTCATTTAAGAGAAGAGGTCTGTCAGATTTTTTTTTTTTTAATTTCAGAAATGACACTGATCTTTAGTATGGAAAATATAATGAGATTGGATGAAGGGAGACCATTATAGAGGCAGTCTCAGTAATCCATCTAAGGGATGATGAAGAATCCAAAATATGAGACAACTGAGATGAAACTGATGAGATTCAATCACTATGGTAAAAGAAAAGTAAAGCCATTGATTTTAGTCTTTATGAAGTCAAGTGGGCTTTAGGAAGCATCACTACCAACAAAGCTAGTAAAAGTGATGGAATTCCAGTTGAGCTATTTCAAATCCTAAAAGATGATTCCTTGAAAGTGCTGCACTCAATATGCCAGCAAATTTGGAAAATTCAGCAGTGGCCACAGGACTGGAAAAGGTCAGTTTTCATTCCAATCCCAAAGAAAGGCAATGACAAAGAATGTTCAAAGTACTGCACAATTGCACTCATCTCACACACTAGCAAAGTAATGCTTAAAATTCTCCAAGCCAGGCTTCAACAGTACATGAACCATGAACTTCCAGATGTTCAAGGTGGTTTTAGAAAAGGCAGAGGAACCAGAGATCAAATTGGCAACATCTGCTGGATCATCAAAAAAGCAAGAAAGTTCCAGAAAAACATTACTTCTGCTTTGTTGACTATGTCAAAGCCTTTGACTGTGTGGACCACAACAAACTGTGGAAAATTCTTCAAGAGAGGGGAATACTAGACCACCTGACCTGCCTCTTGAGAAATCTGAATGCAGGTCAGGAAGCAACAGTTAGAACTGTACCTGGAACAACAGACTGGTTCCAAATAGGGAAAGGAGTCTGTCAAGGCTATATATTGTCACCCCACTTATTTAACTTATATGCAGAAACATCATGGAAACACTGAACTGGATGAAGCACAAGCTGAAATCAAGATTGCCAGGAGAAATATCAATAACCTCAGATATGAAGATGAAGTCACCCTTATGGCAGAAAGCAAAGAAGAACTAAAGTGCCTCTCGATGAAAGTGAAAGAGGAGACTGAAAAAGTTGGGTTAAAACTCAACATTCAGAAAACTAAGATCATGGCACCTGGTCCCATCACTTCACGGCAAATAGATGAGGAAACAGTGGAAACAGTGGCAGACTTTATTTTGTTGGAACTTCAAAATCACTGCAGATGGTGACTGAAGCCATGAAATTAAAAGACACTCTTTGGGAGAAAAGTTATGACCAACCTAGACAGCATATTAAAAAGCAGAGACATTACTTTGTCAACAGAGGTCCATCTAGTCAAGGCTATGATTTTTCCAGTAGTCATGTATGGATGTGAGAGTTGGACTGTGTAGAAAGCTGAGTGCCAAAGCATTGATGCTTTTGAACTGTGGTATTGGAGAAGACTCTTGAGAGTCCCTTGAACTGCAAGGAGATCCAACCAGTCCATCCGAAAGTAAATCATCCTGAATATTCATTGGAAGGACTGATGCTGAAGCTGAAACTCTTAATACTTTGGCCAACTGATGTGAAGAACTGACTCACTGGGAGAGACCCTGATGCTGGGAAAGATTGAAGGCAGGAGCAAAAGGGGATGACAGAAGACGAGATGGTTGAATGGCATCACTGACTCAATGGACATGAATTTGAGTAAACTCCAGGAGTTCGTGATGGACAGGGAAGCCTGGCATGCTGCAGTCCATGGGGTCGTAAAGAGTCGGACATGACTGAGCGACTGAACTGGACTGTCACTCAATGATTATGACATCACAGTACTCAAAAGTGAAATACAAGGTGGAGACAACAAATTAGAAATTATCAGTGGTTTTAATGTCGAATACTATCTTAGTTTCACTAATTTAGTATAGTTTTTAAACACTTTGTAATTTATAGAGAAAAGACTACTCTTTTCAGTTGTGATGATTATTCAGTTTGTTAACTAAACAGTTTTAAAATATATATATATCAATAAATATAAATATATAAATATCTTCTGGAGGATGGAATGGCTACCTACTCCAGTATTTTGGCCTGGAGAATTCCTTGGACTGTATAGTCCATGGGGTCACAAAGAGTTGGACATGACTGAATAACTTTCACTTTGACTCACTATGGAATTTTAAAAGTTGGTATGTTCTCATGCAAAAGATAAGCTTTTTTACAAACAGGATAATTATTGCTGTTTGAACACTGGAGTGTATCAAATATGTGGATAACAATTTTATATTGTAACTTTCAAGATTTTTAATTGTTTTTTAGCTAAAAGTATAGCCATAAAATTTCATTTGTAGCATTTCAGATTGAGGTAAAGTCTGGGAGAGTCTATATGTATGCTTATGTGTGTATATTATTTACTTGCTATTTGTTTATTTCAGTTTACAGATTAGATAAACCATATTTTCAGAAATTGGTTTACATTATTAGCAATTTTGTCATGTGATTCTTATTTCTAAGCCACAGTTGGAAAACACCTACTTTCTGAACTAGATTCCTGCAGCTCTGAATATCATTAAAGAATGTGTTTAGAAGTTTCATACCTTTCTCTCCAGGGGATTATTAAATTGTGTTTATTATCATTAGCATAATATATATCAATTAAAAATCTATGCCTCTATAAAAAACCACTTGATAAATCACAGTTATTTATATTATATAAGAAAGGAAATACACTTTAAATATTAAAGATTTGACACATGGATAATGTTTATTGATATATGGATAATAACTACACACTAATTATAGAGAAACAACTTAAAACTGACTCATGGAAGCAAATCTAGGACTACTAAACACTTGTCCTTGAAAACAGATCTTTACTTATTAAACATCATTTATTTATTAAGCATTTTTATTATTCTCCTGTTAAAATTTTACTTAAACCTAAATTTACCAGATACAGAAGCCCTAGGTCTGTCATAATCTATATTTCTCACAATAAGGCAGATAAATCCAATATTATTGGGTCTAATTGGCCAAAACATTAAGCTCCCAAAGGAAGCTTGGCTCCTTCCTTTTCTAATCTTAGAGCGTTTTTTTTTCCCCCACTTTGGTGCAGTGAGCTCAGTTGTTTCTGATTCTCAGTGAGCACAACACCTGTGAACATGATAAGTTTTCTTAATGCTGCCAAATCTGTGGCAAATGACCCCCACATTTCAAATAATATTCACATAAGCTAAGAATAAAAGCAATTTATCCTTTTGTCTGGAACAGGTGCTTCTGGAATGACTTTCAGTAAGTCATCCTTCTGTTTGATCCCCACAGCTGTGAGAATATGTCCCAAGCAGGTGACAGATTGTTTATCCACTAAATTAACACTTGTCACTTTTAATAATGCAGAGATTTTTCCAGTGCCTCCCAATCATTACATTTACATCATTTTTAATGGTCATTATACAAATATGTCACCCTAGCTTTACCTTGAAAACTACCTAAGCCACTCTTTGTAACATGGAAGCTACTGAAGCAAACTGAACACTCTGTGTAATTCTAAGTCAGTTTCCATTCTGGTAATGTAAAAATAACAGATGAGAATTGTATTGCTTATTTTTTCTCTGCCGAGTAGCTTTGAACATTCCCACTGTCACATGTATTTGAGCTTAGTTCTTTGTTGGGGTCTTGAAATTTCAATGATATTTTTTAAATTTCACTTGGAGTCTTCTCTGATGTCCCTTGCTTTCCCTAGCAGAGATAAAACAATAGTGGTTTAATGGTGGCACTAGTGGTAATGTACCTGCCTCCCAATGCAGAAGACATAAGAGAAGCCGGTTTTATCCCTAGGTCAGGAAGATTCCATGGAGGAGGAAATGGAAACCCACTCCAGTATTCTTGCCTGGAGAATCCCATGGACAGAGGAGCCTGGCAGGCTACAGTCCATAGGGTCACAAAGAGCAGACACAACTGAAGTGAGAAGAAGTGGCATTTACAAAAAGATTTATTGCACATTTACAATAGATTAAGCATACATAATTCAATATCTATACACTATTCTAACTCAATCTATTTTTGACTTTCCCTAAAAATCTCACCCTAATGTTGGTGTTGTTCAGTTGCTAAGTCATTTCTGAAACTCTCTGATGTCATGGAGTGCAGCACACCAGGCTTCCCTGTCCTCCATTTTCTCCCAGAGTTTGCTCAAGTTCATATCCACTGAAGAATCAGTGATGCACTCCAACCATCTCTTCCTCTGCTACCCTCTTCTCTTTTTGCCTTCAGTCTTTCCTAGTATCAGGGACTTTTCCAATGAGTCAGTTCTTCGCATCAGGTGGCCAAAGTACTGGGGCTTCAGATTTAGCATCAGTCCCTCCAATGAACACTCAGGACTGATTTCCTTTAGGATGGACTGGTTGGATCTCCTTGTGATCCAACAGACTGTCAAGATTCTTCAGAACCACAATTCGGAAGCTTCAGCACTCAGTCTTTTATATGGTCCAGCTGCCACAACTCTCACCCTAATATTTCTGTCCTTATTCTCTGCAGGAAACTTAGTAGGTGAGTACTTCCCTGGTAGCTTGGATGGTTAAGCATCTGCCTACAATGCGGGAGACCCAGGTTTGATCCCTGGGTTGGGAAGATCCCCTGGAGAAGGAAATGGCAACCCACTCCAGTATTCATGCCTGGAAAATCCCATGGACCAGGGAGCCTGGTGGGCTAAAGTCCATGGGGTCGCAAAGAGTCAGACACAACTGAGTGACTTCTCTTTTCTTTTATGTACCCAGCCCTCACTGTGTGTGAGGAGACTAGAAAGATTGGGGAATTAACATCCTCAAGTCACCTTCCCCATCCACAGTCTACACTATGACTATGGATATTATTAAGTAAATTTATACAGATTTCTCACCTCTCAGGTGGTAACTCTAATAAAGTGTGTTCTCACAATGGTTCATACATCTTCAATGGACGACTATCCATGTGCCCCCAGCAGCAAGCTACTCACTGATGCACTGAGATACTCTCACCTCTTTCCTGTTGACATCAATAACCTAAACACATCATTCTTAAAACTACTAACAAAGTAGTTGCCAGTCAAATTCCTGTTTCAAGGTCAGCTTCTGCAAATAACCAAATAAAGACACCCTGAATGTAAGAGGAACAGGAAGTAGTTGTAAGAGGAAGTAGTTCATTTCATCTATAATATCCACTTTGTGAACTCCTCATTAATAATCAAATTGAATAAACAGAAAATTTTGCATAGTGTACACACACACACACACACATACACACACACACTCACACAATCAGTTTAGAATCTCAGATTTCCAGCAAAACAGCCTATATATAATGTAGCCAAGTTTTTCTAATCTAAAAAATATCTTTAGAGTCTTTATAAACCTTATCCATTATTTTGTTTAACATATTCTATTACACCTGTGTTGTTGTTGTTATCTGACTTCCAAGCCCACTACAAATTAGAAACAGAGAATTAGAATTAGAATTCAAATTACAATTGAGGGATTCTATTAATAATGCAGAAACAGAAAAATTCAAATTCAAAGTTATAGAAAAGACAGAAAGCCTCAGAAAGTAATTTTACAATCCCATCATCTAGAATAAATGTGGATACACCTAGATCAGCCTATAATTATATGAATTAATATTCATATTTTTGCCCTATAATATCAAAAAAGTTATTAGTGCCTTCAAAACTATTTTGTAAGAAGTTAAAAATGTTTCATATGTTTTTAAATGACCAATAACAATGCTTTGTGCCAACAACCTATCCTGAAATGTTATACAGCAGAATTCACTTTTAAAATTCAAAATAGCTAATGGTTTATTACAGAGAAACATAATATAAATTCAAATTTTGACAGTTGGGACCTCATGAAATGAATGCTTCCTTTACTCATGTGAAAAAATGATGAGTAAAGGAAGTCACTTAATAGAGTAGATATTTACATTTCTTTAGTAAACAGGTTTTTTAAAAACATTGTAATGAGAAAAATTTTTTTTTCTGATTTATACAATAGACTATATTTACTAAAAGCCCAAAAGTTTATAGTAAAATAAGTAGGGCTATTAAAACCCACTAAATAAAAAGATAAATAAAATATATAAAGTAAAACAAAGTATTTATCTGTAAACAGAATTATAACAGTCAAAAAGTAGGCAATTTCAGTATGAAAGCATATTTTTTCTCTTTTGCTAATGTATATAAATGCTGGATCAATGTAGCAGTGACATTCAAAATTAAATTATGGAAGGATGCTATTCATATGAGTAATACATACACTGAGATAAAAATGTACAATCACACCCAGGAAGAATTAAATTAGGTTAGTGCCTGGAGAATTCCAGGGACAGGGGAGCCTGGTGGGCTGCCGTCTACGGGGTCACACAGAGTCGGACAAGACTGAAGTGACTTAGCAGCAGTAGCAGCAGTGTAGACAGTTGTCCTTTTATTCTGCTGAATATTAGCATCTTTAATAATAAACATTATATTACTTTTCTTACATTTTATATCTTTTAACATAATTGAGTGAGGCAATTCTTTTGCAAATGTAGGTTTTTTACAGATACATATGGGAAATCATTTACAATAGTTTCTGAACCTTTACAGTAATTTTAAAGCAATACCCTTTTAATCACCCACATATTTTTTTTATTTTCCTAAAATAGAAACACTGAAAATGGGGAAAATCCTTTAGCTGTTTGTTACAAACATACTCTGTAATTAGAAAATATAGATTACATGTTTATACATATAGATATAGTTTACATACTTCAACTTTTGTTGAAATGAGGTACATACTTGAAGCAATTTTAAGTAAGTTTATACATTTTATCTTTTGATATATTCAGTGAAAATGCAATAAACTTTTATTGTCATGTTTATTTTTAACATAATGTACTTCATTTCAGCTATTTAAGTGTTTCATTACTTTTTGAGAGTCAGATTAATTTAGTTCACTGAAGTAGTGGACAAGTTGTTGGAATGTTACTTCCTCTTCTGTAAAATGATGAAATTATTTCTGTAGCCTCCTTCATTTCTGTTCATGATTCTGAGCTCTTGTGCCCAGATCTCAGTAAGTCTTGAATCTACAGATCCTTATACTCTGTGTGCCTTTACCTGTTACTTGGATTCTTTTCTTCTTCATCTCTAGCCTTTGAAATTAGTGGGCCCTTTCATGTATGGAGTCTCTCTTAATCTATTAAAAAACACCCCAAATATATTTTGTTTTGTACGTATCAGAGGTCCTAATCTATAAACTCCAAGAGGCAGAAACTATATCTAATTATAACTTGGTTTTCTTCATTGTTCTTCATTGTAGAGGATTAGCATTCTCTACATTTATAGCACAATGCTTTGCATACAGACAAATAATATATACAATGAATATGTATGCATTAATTGGTTTTAATTGCTTGGTTGGTAATTATGTTACAGATAATAAATTGCTTCTTTTTAAATTCAAATCCAAAGCAAATATATTAACTGTGCAAATCTGAAAATTATTTGTTTTAAAACATTCCAAATGGTTTTAGGCACCGTTTTTTTTTCTTTCATTGAATGTTGCTAGAAGTAAAACTAGAATTAGGCCTGTAATGGAGCTGTAAACTGTTTTCTTCAATTTTTCTTATAGAAATTATGCATAAACACATAGCAATAGTGCTTTTCAGCAGAATCAAAGGCTTTAAAAATGGAGTTTTGGTGACCTTATTTTTTTCTTAACAGTTGTTTTAATTTTTTTTTCCAAAATAAGTAGAAACAAGATAATACCCATAGTACAAAATAGGCTTCATCAAGTTTCCAGTCCTCTAAACATAAAAAGTGAACAGTAAAATTGTTTTTGTACCGGGACTTTCCTGGTGGCTCATCTGGGAAAGAATCTGCATGCAATGTGGAAGAGCTGGGTTCCATCCCTGAGTTGGGAAGATCCCCTGGAGAAGGGAATGGCTACCACTCAGGTATTCTGGGCTGGAGAATTCCATGGACTGTATGGTTCATGGGGTCGCAAAGAGTTGGACACGACTGAGTGACTTTCACTTCACTTGTGTCATGCAGGAAATGCTTTTCTTTTAGTAGCTTGCAAGTGATTTAGGGAATATATGCTCCACTAGTAGTGTGATAGACCTGTTGTCGGGTATAAGGTACAATATTTAAAATTATTTATGCTTCGATCATTTTAAACAATTATTTGGATTTCAGAGAGCAAAAAGCAGAAAAGGGACCATTTATTTCCAATTATGCAATATTTTAATTAAGGAAAAAATAATAAAAATTAAATCTACTTTATTTTCCTGTCCAGTAATTCTCAAAATTTAGTACCTGCAAGAGTCAGTGGGACAATTCCAAGGAACTACTCTATGTCTACACATTGAAAATCTCTGAATTTAAGGTCCAGGAATATGCATTTTGAGAATGACTGAAGGGAGTTATAGGTTGGTGAAGATTCAAACCGACCTTCAAACTTGCTTTTGAAGTTCATGCAGGTTGAGTCAGTCATGGTTCAGGGCATAGAACTAAAACACACAAACATTTGGTATATTGTGGTCTAAATATTATAGATGTACAAATCATGATAAATTCTAAAATTGTAATTTGGTTATATCAGTTATACAAACACAATCTTATTATAGTTAACTTAAAAAAGTGATGATACTTATTCTTATGTAAACACTATTTTTTAATTTAACAACGTGATACATACTTATACAAGTGAAAATTGTTATTTTAATTGGAAGAATGACAGAACTTTATCCTCATTTTTCCTATCCCATTATCTGTATCCATTATTCCCTGAGTATTGTACATGGTTCAATCATTTTATTCAGTTATTATTAGCTATTTAAAATTTCTTCCTGATAGTCACATAACATAGGACCCACCAATTGTGAAGCACTGTGAGCAACAGATCGTCACAGTGATATTGCTAGCCCAAATAGTAAATATTTAGACAAAATTTAAATAACCTAATTAATTCTAATTCATTGCTAATTAATTCTGAGTCTTACTTCCTGTAGGTCCACATTTTTCTGATCATGAGTAATTACATATAATTATACACAGAGAGAAAGAGCTATTTTTAATGTTTATTTTTATACTTTCTTGAAATGTATGGACAATTGCAAATTCATTACCTTGTTTATTTCTAATAGCATGTTTCCATTATGCAAAAATACTTAAATGACCAAAAAGTCCATATATATGTCATTCTCCCATTTTTGTTTTCAAATTAAATTGTGATTTTGGATTCATCTCCTCATTCCTTGGACTGAAAAATTCTTCCATCTAACCAAGGACATAATTGCTTTGAACTAGTTATCTTCAGGCACTCCACTCCAGTACTTTTGCCTGGAAAATCCCATGGACGGAGGAGCCTGGAAGGCTGCAGTCCATGGGGTCGCTGAGAGTTGGACATGACTGATCTATTTCACTTTCACTTTTCACTTTCATGCATTGAAGAAGGAAATGGCAACCCACTCCAGTGTTCTTGCCTGGAGAATCCCAGGGATGGGGGAGCCTGGTGGGCTGCCGTCTATAGGGTTGCAGAGTCGGACACGACTGAAGTGACTTAGCAGCAGCAGCAGTTATCTTCAAACCCACCTCAAATGCCATTTGTAAATTAATGCCAGGATATTAGAATTGTGAAACATCTATCAACTTAGTTTTTTGTTCATTCATTCACACGGCTGGCAGCAACTAGATGCCAGGTTCTACATTTAAAGAGTGGATGACACAAGAGCTAAACTGAGTAGCAAAGAATGTTTAAAGGTCTTAATTGTTTTGCAGGCATATACCTTAATCAGGTAACAAAACAAAACAAAACATTACCCTGCTCCATGACAAAACAAGCTACTTAATTCAAAATTTCCTCATAACTTCTTTAGAAATGTAAAACCCATATCTTCATTTATTTCAACACATACACATAAAGTATTTATTTTATATCAGGTTCTACAGAAGCTTCTGAAGTGAAAGTCACTTAGTCATGTCTCACTCTTTGCGACCCCATGGACTATACAGTCCATGGAATTCTCCAGGCCAGAATACTGGGGTGGGTAGCTTATCCCTTCTCCAGCAGATCTTCCCAACCCAGGAATGGAACTGGGGTCTCCTGCATTGCAGGTGGATTCTTTATCAACTGAGCTCTCAGGGAAGCCCATAGAAGGCTCTGAAAGTGAAAGTTGCTCAGTCGTGTCTGACTCTTTTTGACCTCATGGACTATAGTTCATGCAATTCTCCAGGACAGAATACTGGAGTGGGTAGACTTTCTCCAGGGGATCTTTCCAATCCAGGATCAAACCCAGGTCTCCCACATTTCAGGTAGATTCTTTACCAGCTGAGCCACAAGGGAAGCCCTCTAAAGATACACAAATAAGACAGTGACTATACACAAGGAGCCAAGCCTAGTAAAGACAACATATATGCAAATGCAATATATATTTAAGTCAATAAGGAAAAATACACTTACATTCAAATAAAATAATATTTGAATATGATGATAATTAAACTATTTATGGAATACTGATCTTGTTTGTCATAGATACAAAGTGACACAAAACCAAAGTCTCAAAAGTTTAATCATCTAGTTGGGAACACTCACACACTCACAGGTGATACTTGAAAATAAATAGCAGTGAAAGCAGTGGAAGGATCAGTTCAGTTCAGCTCAGTTCAGTTGCTCAGTCGTGTCTGACTCTCTGCAATCCCATGAATCACAGCACACCAGGTCTCCCTGTCCATCACCATCTCCCAGAGTTCACTCAGACTCACGTCCATTGAGTTCGTGATGCCATCCAGCCATCTCATCCTCTGTTGTCCCCTTCTTCTCCTGCCCCCAATCCCTCCCAGCATCAGAGTCTTTTCCAATGAGTCAACTCCTCACATGAGGTGGCCAAAGTACTGGAGTTTCAGCTTTAGCATCATTCCTTCCAAAGAAATCCCAGAGTTGATCCCCTTCAGAATGGACTGGTTGGATCTCCTTGCCGTCCAAGGGACTCTCAAGAGTCTTCTCCAACACCACAGTTCAAAAGCATCAATTCTTCGGTGCTCAGCCTTCTTCACAGTCCAGCTCTCACATCCCATACATCACCACAGGAAAAACCATAGCCTTGACTAGACGGACCTCAGTCGACAAAGTAATGTCTCTGCTTTTGAATATGCTATCCAGGTTGGTCATAACTTTTCTTCCAAGGAGTAAGTGTCTTTTAATTTCATGGCTGCAGTCACCATCTGCAGTGATTTTGGAGCCCCCCAAAATAAAGTCTGACACTATTTCGAGTCTTTCCCCATCTATTTCCCATGAAGTGACGGGACCGGATGCCATGATCTTCGTTTTCTGAATGTTGAGCTTTAAGCCAACTTTTTCACTCTCCTCTTTCACTTTCATCAAGAGGCTTTTTAGCTCCTCTTCACTTTCTGCCATAAGGGTGGTGTCATCTGCATGTCTGAGGTTATTGATATTTCTTCCAGCAATCTTGATTCCAGCTTGTGTTTCTTCCAGTCCAGCGTTTCTCATGATGTACTCTGCATAGAAGTTAAATAAGCAGGGTGACAATATACAGCCTTGACGTACTCCTTTTCCTATTTGGAACCAGTCTATTGTTCCATGTCCAGTTCTAACTGTTGCTTCCTGATCTGCATACAGATTTCTCAAGAGGCAGGTCAGGTGGTCTGGTATTCCCATCGAAGGCTTTGGCATAGTCAATAAAGCAGAAATAGATGTTTTTCTGGAACTCTCTTGCTTTTTCCATGATCCAGCAAATGTTGGCGATTTGATCTCTGGTTCCTCTGCCTGTTCTAAAACCAGCTTGAACACCAGGGAGTTCACGGTTCACGTACTGCTGAAGCCTGGCTTGGAGAATTTTGAGCATTACTTTACTAGCATGTGAGATGAGTGCAATTGTGCAGTAATTTGAGCATTCTTTGGCATTGCCTTTCTTTGGAATTGGAATGAAAACTGGACTTTTCCAGTCCTGTGGCCACTGCTGAGTTTTCCATATTTGCTGGCATATTGAGAGTAGCACTTTCACAGCATCATCTTTCAGGATTTGAAATAGCTCAACTGGAATTCCATGACCTCCACTAACTTTGTTCATAGTGATGCTTTCTAAGGCCCACTTGACTTCACATTCCAGGATGTCTGGCTCTAGATGAGTGATCACACCATTGTGATTATCTGGGTCATGAAGATCTTTTTTGTACAGTTCTTCTGTGTATTGTTGCCACCTCTTCTTAATATCTTCTTCTTCTGTTAGGTCTATACCATTTCTGTCCTTTATCGAACCCATCTTTGCATGAAATGTTCCCTTGGTATCTCTAATTTAACACCTTCTTCCAACAACACAAGAGAAGACTCTACACATGGACATCACCAGATGGTCAACACCGAAATCGGATTGATTATATTCTTTGCAGCCAAAGATGGGGAAACTTTATACAGGCAACAAAAACAAGACCAGGAGCTGACTGTGGTTCAGATCATGAACTCCTTCTTGCCAAATTCAGACTTAAATTGAAGAAAGTAGGGAAAACCGCTAGACCATTCAGGTATGACCTAAATCAAATCGCTTATGATTATACAGTGGAAGTGAGAAATAGATTTAAGGGCCTAGATCTGATAGAGAGAGTGCCTGATGAACTATGGAATGAGGTTTGTGACATTGTACAGGAAACAGGGATCAAGACCGTCCCCATGGAAAAGAAATGCAAAAAAGCAAAATGGCTGTCTGGGGAGGCCTTACAAATAGCTGTGAAAAGAAGAGAGGTGAAAAGCAAAGGAGAAAAGGAAAGATATAAGCATCTGAATGCAGAGTTCCAAAGAATAGCAAGAAGAGATAAGAAAGCCTTCTTCAGTGGAAGGATAGGAAGCTAAATTTTTTTATTGACTCATTTGCATAAGGCATGAATTAGGAAGTTTATGTAAATCATATTTAATCATAATCATTTTAGTAAATATGGAAATATTGGTAAATATTTTAAGATGAGAAAAGTGAGATTTAGAGAAGTCAAATAACTTCTGCAGAAACTAGGACAATCATAGGTCAAATACACTTCTATATGGCTGTATCACTGCATACTGTATTACTTAATGGGAGTTACAACAAATAGAGAAAGACAGCATGAATGCAATAAATGTTTCTGTATGATTTCTTGTTTTTGTTCATATAGGATTTGAAGCTGTAGTAGATATGAAAGTGATATGATATCAGTCAAAATTTGAAAGATGAATGAATTTGAAATACCAACCAATCTGACAAATATATAATACAATGCAGTTAAGGTATTCTTTGAGGATTGAGTATAATTAATAAAAACCCTTTTTATGCATAGAGAGGATATCTAATCCACAGAAAAATGAATGTTTAGAAAATAAAAATGAGTTCAGACTTCCAAAACATTGAATTTTAAACTTTTGTGTGCTTAAGATGCACAGATCGAATGTTAAGAATACAAATTCCTCAGATTATCCAAACTCCTACTCATTAGCATCTCTGGGAGTAAAATTCTGGTATCATTATTTTAATAATCTCCATAGATGCTTTTGATGCAGGTAGTTTCAAGAGAATGATAATATATACACAGTGGAGAATAACAGACAAACAGATGAGATAAATACATAATAAAAGAAAGAAAGAATTAGATGAAGTCATTAATTCCTGACACAAATTTTGGAGGATAAGAAGCCTTAATATTTTTTTTAATAATGGGATTTGCAATATAATGTGTTTTTAATGCTAACGAAGATCATATAAACTTCTACATGATATTAATAAGTACTAACTAAAAAAGGCATAGAGTTTTCTATATCTTTCCTAAGACATATGAAATCTGTAATAATAGTAATAGCTGCTAAGTCTTAATTAGCCCTTATTTTGTGTCAAATACTATTCAGAGTGCTTCATAAGTAAACTATTTAAGATCAGAGTGATCCAATAAATGTATATCATTATGATCTCTATTTTACAGAATAAGCCACAAGAACAAGAAGCTGGGTAACCTGACCCCAAACTATCAGAAAGTAACATATTTGGATACAGAGCCCACAGTCTTACTCAACACTATGGTGCCAATATGGTGATTTCAACATATTTTGTTATAAATATTCAAATAAACCTGCAGTGAAATTTTTCAGTTAGTTTATTTATTTTTCATTCAGTAAGTACTTTTCAAATATTTATAGCATCTCCGTTAATGCTAGAAGTTTTAAAGATTATTTTTGAGTGTAAAGTGTCACTATAGAAATCATTTCAGATCTATGTGACATATACCTTAGCCATTTACTTTACTTCCATCCATCTTTGTCCTCAGTGTATAGAAATATGTCCACAAATATGGGAAAAATAATGAAAATTCACTTAAATGAGTGGAAAAACCCATAACCAGTGTCAACTGTCAAGTGAATTAGAAAAACTGAATGAGTAATGACAAAGTATATATAATTCTGCTGATGATGTGGATTTACAGATACATATGTGACATTTGTTCCACAAAGAAAGACAGAGACAAGTGAACTGTTTTAAACACATTAAGTATATCTTTGCAGAATTTATGAAAATTATTTTCTAAAAATAGTTTACTTGGATTGATATATTTACAGCTTTACAAAGCACACATCCCAAAAGGTTCAATTCAACATAGAAATGACAAGTCCTTAATTACTCATAATGAATCTTCTCTTCAGAAAAACAAAAGCAAAAACAAAATCCCGAATGGATATTCTATCTCAACAAGTAAAAATATAAACAAAACATAGATACACAGAATTAAAAGTTTCAGGAAGAAATTTCTCATATGACATTTTAAAACTCTTAAATTTATATTCATTGGAGTGTCTAAGGCCAATGATCAAAAGTCAAAGTGTTCTTTTGTATTAAATTAGTGAAATTTTTAAAATTGTTAGTCAATAATAATTATACGGTTGAGACATGTTTAATGAAATGGAGTTTGCTGATGAGATTGTTCTGTTTTTAGAAAGATTTCAAATATACTACCTACTACATGAGTGAATCGAAGCATAGCCTCTTTCCATTTCTATACAGAACTGTATAAAACAGATCATTTGAGTGAACCTCATGCAGTTGTTCTTAGCAGGAAATGTGATAATTCAGGTAGAAAAGTTCTGGATCACAATTGATGTCTCTGTAATTATATATTTTCATCATTATTATCTCTGGAAAAACAAATTTTCAAACTTAAAAACTTCATCTTAATATTTAAATATATAAAAGAAGCAGACCATTTATAACGAATATTTTAAAATTGCAAACCCCCAAAGCACAAAACCAGGAGAAAACATAAGCAAAACCTTTTTGATCTTAGAGTGGCCAATGATTCTCAAATAGAAAGTTTCTAAAGTAGAAAACAAAAGCACAGAATATAGAAGAAAATTTTGATAAAGTGTATTTTATCAGAACTAAAACCTTGCTCTTCACAAGTTATAAATTAAATGAAAAAGCAAATAACAGACTGTGAGTAGACATTCACCGCATGCAAATTTACCAAAAGACTTCTGTTAGGAACTCTTATACGTCAGTGATAAAATGATAAATCAATTCAATATGAGAATTAGACAACAAAATTAACAGACTGTTCACAAATAAACATTAGGAATAGTAAACGAGCACATCAAAAGATGCCTAACATAATTAATATTAACATCATTTTATTAAAGAAATGCAAATTAAAAGTGTAGTAAAAATATCCCTATAAACCTACTATATTAACTAAACTTAAAAAAAACAGACCACCTTAAAATATTATTGTAGATGTGGAGAAAGGTAAATCCTGATTTACTGCTGGTGGAAATATAAAATGATACAATCAATGTGGAAAATTATTTGGCATTTATTTTTGAAAAGCTAAACTGAAACATACCATATGATGCACCAGAAACAGCTACATTAGGGAAATCCAATAAAAAACAAGGTATAAAATATTATAAAGAAATAAACATACTGTAAGAGTGTTTCAAGTAATGCTATATTTTCCCTGTGTTTTGTTCTAGAAACAATTGTATCAACTTAAGAAACAGTTGCTCTTTGATAAGAAATGAACTCTTTACAATTTAATCATGAGTTCCTAGATTTTGTTGAGAATATGATTTTGTAGATCTATTGCCAGGGGCATTGAAAATTTTTTATTCCATTCTCTGTGTTACTTATATCTTTACAGTGAAACCTAAGGAGCCCTTACCTCAGGACTGTGTAGGTAATAAAATAATGATCATTGAGAATGACCAAATCTGAAACTCAGAATAAAAAAAAAAAAATGTGATTTTTATAGATACTTAAGATGAACATCTGAGATATATAGTCAATTTCTTAATAAGAAGAAATTAGTAAAGTTATTTAACAAGTGAATATACCCATGGTTCCATCATATTATTGACTTTATTCATCACTTTATTTCCTTATTATCCCATGATTGTTTTCTGTGCATTAGGATTTTAAAAAGACAAGCAAGTAGAACCCATAAAACTCTCTTTCTCCTATCAGGACTGCTACTTTAAATGTTGAGCACACCCATTCTCTCTGCATTGAAATGTTGAGAGTCAGAGATAATCACTGGCTATATTTTGAGTTCAATTCCTACTCCTACTTTATACTGTATAAGTTTCCAATGTTTCTAAACTTGAAATAAGCTCTGCCATAATAATGGTCCTGTAAAATATCAGCTGTAGCTCTCCTTGTCTTTGTATTTACTCTTTTAGACATGCTCAGTTTCCCTAAGGAGAGACCTAGGACATGCTATTTCCACAGGTTTTGGAACTAACTTTCATCAGAAAAAAGGAATCATTCCAGCTTGCACATTATATTCACAAAATTCTCTCCCACTGAGCAGAGTTTTCTAACTTTATGCTATTACATAGTACTAGCAGGCAGAAAGTAAAACAGTAAAAATAATAATAATTGTAGGAAAAATTACAATTTCTATTTTGTATGCTTTAAAACATTAAATGACTATGAAACAAGCAAATGGAGGTATCAAGAAGGTAGGCGTATTTATTATGAATTAAGTGGAGAGTTCTGGTCTGGAATAAGAATTAGAGAGGTTATAAAAAAATGTAAAAAATTAATAAACAGAAACATCAATAAAATAGAGTTGGGATACTAGAAGGGGAAGCTCTCATGCCCTTCAAGGATAGCAGAAAACAACAGGAAAAAGACTACTCTTCCTTCCTGGTAAAGACTCAGTCAAAGAAAAGCCATGGATTCCTTGTTTACTGCCCCTCCCACCTTCCATTTCCTTTCTATAAATGTTCTCCTCCCCTTGCCATGCAAGAACTTGTATGTGTCTCACCACAGTGGCAGACCCTGAGTCGCAATTCTCTGCTGAACTGGTATAAACCCATCTTTGCTGGAAAAATATCTGGCAGTCTATTGGTTTCAAGCAACCAGGCTAGGAACCAGAGAAGACCCCCAGTGGCTCCAGGGCTGGTGAACAAACAGGTGTAGAAGCCACAGCTGAGCCCATTGTTCCTCCCAGCTTCTCTTGCCAACCCTAGAGTTTGAAAATCCATGTTTCTCCTAGATTCCAGCTAATGTCTTCCTTGTGTTTGAAGCTTTCTTGGATTTATTCATGATCTATTTGAAGGTTTGTCATTTCTGAGTAAAGCCTTGTCCTCTTTGCAAGTATATTTGGCACTCTGATTTTGATATCAGACTGTTGCAACTGAAATTGGCTAAGAAATCTTCTGCCCATTCCTTGGGGGAAGGGGCTTGTTTGGCTGAACTTGTGCTGTTTTTCACCTTTCAGCCCATTTCTTTGGAATAGGGATGATTCAGCGGGACTTGAGATGGCTGGATGGCACCACCAACTCGATGGACATGAGTCTGAGTGAACTCCGGGAGTTGGTGATGGACATGGAGGCCTGGCGTGCTGCAGTTCATGGAGCTGCAGAGTCAGACACGACTGAACTGAACTGAGTGGAAATTGGCTAGGAAGCCTTTGGCTTGGTTCCTCCAGGAACAAACTGTTCTCTCAGAAGAGGATGGTATTAAGCCTGCAGGTTGTTTGAACTATTTGGATTGCAAGCTGTTTGAATTGAGCTGTTTGAACTGTCAGCTGTTTAGCTGTTAGAAAATGGTCCTTTTACTCTAGAGAGAAACCCCTGAGAAATGAAGTTCCAGTTATTTTAATATTTTGAGGGTGACTCCCTATAGGGACTCCAGTTGATTTTGTTTTTAAAAACCATGGTCCTTCCCAATGAACACTTCTAACTAAATGGACTGACCTGACCAAAGGTAGTTTAGAATATCAAAGGCTATTACTGAGAACTTTTGATATCCCTAAACTTAATTTCTTTAAAACCATTGGACAACAATAGCTCAAAAATTTCCAGAAGTGATTGGAATGCTTATATTGATTGGTATTTTGTGGTTATCCAAAGTAGTCAGGAGTCTAAAATTGCCTCTCTGCAAAATAAGATTTTAAGATTAATTGAGGCAAACAAAGGATTAAAAAAATATAAAATGGCTCCCACGGCCTCAGGCTCTTCTTTGCCTTTTTGTGTCAGCCTCCTGCTGTTTTATCTTTTCTCCCCTTCTTTCTTCCCCCCACCCCCCAGCTCCTCGTGGCCAGACTCCACCTTGGGAACTTTCTTATCTTCCTCCTTCTCTACTACACTGCCTGTGGTTCCTCTACATTCTCAATCCCCCATTCTAATGTTCTCGCTGAACTTCCCCTTTGCTCTGAAACTCTCCCCACTCTCTTTTCCTCTGAACTTGTTAAAAAAAAAAGAAAAAAACCCTGTCCCTTAAGGACTTCCCTGGTGGCTCAGAGGGTAAAGCATCTATCTACAATGTGGGACACCCGGGTTCGATCCCTGGGTTGGGAAGAACCCCTGGAGAAGGAAATGGCAATCCACTCCAGTACTATTGCCCGGAAAATCCCAAGGACACAGGAGCCTGCTAGGCTACAGTCCATGGGGTCGCAAAGACTCTGACACGACTGAGCAACTTCACTTTCACTTTCACTTTCCCAGGTGGCACTAGTAGTAGTAAAGAACCTGTCCTCCCCAAGCAGGAGCCACAGGAGAAGAGGATTCAATTCCTGTGCTGGGAAAATCCATGGAGAAGAGAATGGCAACCCACTGTACTATTCTTTCCTGGAGAATCCCCATGGACAGAGGTGCCTGGTGGGCTACAGTCCATAGCCTGCAAAGAATCAGACACCACTGAAGTGACTTAGCATGGATGTGCATCCCTTTATACAGCAACTACCCCTCAGTTCAGTTCAGTTCAGTTGCTCAGTCGTGTTGGACTCTTTGTGACCCCATGAATCGTAGCACGCCAGGCCTCCCTGTCCATCACCGTCTCCCGGAGTTAACTTAGACCCACGTCCATCGAGTCCGTGATGCCATCCAGCCATCTCATCCTCGGTCATCCCCTTCTTCTCCTGACCCCAGTCCCTCCCAGCATCAGAGCCTTTTCCAATGAGTCAACTCTTTGCATGAGGTGGCGAAAGTACTGGAGTTTCACCTTTAGCATCATTCCTTCCAAAGAAATCCCAGGGTTGATCTCCTTTGGAATGGACTGGTTGGATCTCCTTGCAGTCCAAGGGACTCTCAAGAATCTTCTCCAACACCACAGTTCAAAAGCATCAATTCTTTGGCGCTCAGCCTTCTTCACAGTCCAACTCTCACATCCATACATGACCACAGGAAAAACCATAGCCTTGACTTGACAGACCTTAGTCGCAAAGTAATGTCTCTGCTTTTGAATATACTATCTAGGTTGGTCATAACTTTTCTTCCAAGGAGTAAGTGTCTTTTAATTTCATGGTTGCAGTCACCATCTGCAGTGATTTTGGAGCCCCCCAAAATAAAGTCTGACACTGTTTCCACTCTTTCCCCATCTATTTCCCATGAAGTGACGGGGCCAGATGCCATGATCTTCGTTTTCTGAATGTTGAGCTTTAAGCCAACTTTTTCACTCTCCTCTTTCACTTTCACCAAGAGGCTTTTTAGCTCCTCTTCACTTTCTGCCATAAGGGTGGTGTCATCTGCATATCTGAGGTTATTGATATTTCTCCCAGCAATCTTGATTCCAGCTTGTGTTTCTTCCAGTCCAGCGTTTCTCATGATGTACTCTGCATAGAAGTTAAATAAGCAGGGTGACAATATACAGCCTTGATGTACTCCTTTTCCTATTTGGAACCAGTCTATTGTTCCATGTCCAGGTCTAACTGTTGCTTCCTAACCTGCATACAGATTTCTCAAGAGGCAGTCAGGTGGTCTGGTATTCCCATCTCTTTCAAAATTTTCCACAGTTTATTGTGATCCACACAGTCAAAGGCTTTGGCATAGTCAATAAAGCAGAAATAGATGTTTTTCTGGAACTCTCTTGCCTTTTCCATGATCCAGCGGATGTTGGCAATTTGATCTCTGGTTCCTCTGCCTTTTCTAAAACCAGCTTGAACATCTGGAAGTTCACGGTTCATGTATTGCTGAAGCCTGGCTTGGAGAATTTTGAGCATTACTTTACTAGCATGTGAGATGAGTGCAATTGTGCGGTAGTTTGAGCATTCTTTGGCATTGCCTTTCTTTGGAATTGGAATGAAAACTGACTTTTTCCAGTCCTGTGGAGCTATTTTACATGTGGCTATATAATTATACTTCAATGCTACTTTCAATTCTCCCCACCCTCTCCTTCTCCTCGCTGCTGTGTCCACAAGTTGGTTCTCTATTATTAAATTATGTCTAATGGAGACGTCTGCACCTCCATTATTAAAAGTTAAAAAAAAAAAAAAAAAAAACCTGTCCCTTTAAATTTAAGCCTTCTGAGAAGCCAGAGGCTAAACTCAAATTCTTATACTCCCTGGATTAAAGCTGAGCTGAGAGCCAGGGAGTCAAGGACTTTCCCAAAGTAATCCAAGATCCTCATAGATTTGCTGAAGGATTTAATATAAGCATTCAGATTTATCTACCTGGTTTCTCTGACTTCTATCAGCTAGTTCATATAGTTGCTGGTGAAGGACAGGGCCAGCATTAGATGAAAACCACTAACTGAAAAAGTCTTGCAAGGTCTCCAGAAATAAAACCAGACCAGTCTGCTAACTTATTACATGAAAAGGTTGGGGTAATTGCTAGGCAACTTCTTTGAGCAATCCCTACAGCTTTTCTAAAGCCTGTTGATTGAAGCATCATCTGTGACATGGAAATGCATTTGTCCCTTGATCCAGAAGAATTTTGAAAAGTTTTATAAATTGAAAAATAAAGAAATTCTTAGGATATATCACAATGAAAGATTAAAAAACACCCTATATTTTGTTTTTTCCTATATTATAATGTAAAAATATCAGTTTTATGTAAGTGAAATAGATTCAACTTTACTGTTATACTTTTCTAGAAACAACTGACTAGTTTATTGTTATCCATATAAAGAAACTAATATCACACGGGAAGTGATTTAGATCTTTTGGATTACTGAAAGAATGACATGGATCATCTGAACCACTAAAAGCACAGTTTTATTTTCAAGATGCCAATATTTAAGAAAAACATGATCACAATAACCAAAATTATAATAAAGGTATAGGCTTTGGCATACAAGTGGTGTAAAAACATCAATTATTTGAAGATATAATATTTAGAATCCATATCGTCATATTTATTCATGATGCAATTAACCAGACACCAATTCCCTACCTGACCAGAAACTAGAAGCATTAAGAGGAAACTAAATTTAGATTGTGAAAAGTTTACAAATCTTGCTTACCTTGAGGTGCAAGGGACATAAATTTAAGGACTGACAACAGAAGGTGGTCACAATGGCCACTTTTATAATGGAGATCACTGAATATTTCCTGGCACTCTAAGAGACAATGTACTTTAATGTAGATTATATTGATTTACCCTAAGATAACTGTTTCCTCTTACCTTGCAATAACCTGGAGCAAATCAATGCAATCTGCATTTCAATACTTTGTTTTACTGACTTCTTAATAGAGATGGTTTGAAAAATTTGATTAGACGGCAATATGCCCACACCTGCTAAAAACTGAGCTGCTTCCAGGTAGGAAACTGGAAAGCAAATAAATCACTTTATTTTTAAATCCACCAAAGCAATTAATGCTTCTCCATGCTAGAAACTTTACTGACAACAATGTGACCTTGATAACTTTGTCATAACGTCTAAAAGGCCCTGCTTAAAAGCATCCATCTCCCACTATTAAGGCTATATTATATGATTGCATTACAATATAAGCAGTGAAAAGTTCTGACAAATTTGTCAGGTCGCTCATTTTTTAAATTGCTTTTAGTGATCACATAATTTCCATGACTACAGACGTTATTAAGAGTTAGTAGTAAAACTATTTATTAATCCACTGTTTTGTGAAAGTTGTGGACTGCTCATCTCCCATAGTTGTCCCCCATTCTTATCCATAGAGAGCTACCGTTTAAACACAATGACCAGGCATATTGTTTCTGCTGCCATTGTTGCTATATTGACCAAGGCTTAATGCATTACAAATCTAAAAATAAATCAAAGAGGGCAACTAGGGCAACACAAGTCCACCAGGAAAGACATCTGTAAGAATCAGTATAAAGGGCTTATATGAATATAGGTCAATACAAGAGGAGTTGGTAGAAGCATAATTTTTTCTATGCTCATATTACATTTGAGTACAAAAAGTCACGTTAGGAAGACTACGAAGCTGAGATCTGATTAACTATTTGATGTAATTCATGTAAAAATTACATATGGATGATTTATACAGAGAGAGAAGAGATTATCTCTGTCTTCCTGTATCAGTAAGATTTAAAATAACTTGTTTCTATAGTAAAATAATTAAAAGACACAATCAACCTTTAAAGTTTATATTTTTGGATTAATGCTGTATGATGGCATAAAAATTAACTAAATTTAATGCAAACTTTCTACAACTTTTCTAATTTTTCACATCTTTGAATATTCAACTCAACTCCTAGTTCTTTTTCTCAAATCCATATGCACATTCTTCTTCAGTTTCATCTTACATTTATTGTACATGATTATATTATTTTGAATTTTATTTATTATGCAATCATCTCTTACTAAGCTAAACTAAGTCGCTTCAGTCGTGTCCGACTCTGTGCAACCCCATAGACGGCAGCCCACCAGGCTCCCCCGTCCCTGGGATTCTCCAGGCAAGAACACTGGAATGGGTTGCCATTTCCTTCTCCAATGCATGAAAGTGAAAAGTGAAAGTGAAGTCGCTCAATCGTGTCCGACTCTTAGTGACCCCATGGACTGCAGCCTACCAGGTTCCTCCGTCCATGGGATTTTCCAGGCAAGAGTACTGGAGTGGGGTGCCATTGCCTTCTCCCCATCTCTTACTAGGGAGAGTCTAATCATACACAGAGACACACACATTTTCTATATCATATATCACTGGGCTTTTTCCACAGCAGGACTTATAATTATCTACAATTTGAAAAAAAATCTAATAAAATGTAATTTTAACATTTCTATTCTCCTGATCAGGAAGTCCAAATCATAGGGATATTTATTTGTAAGAACATTTCAAAATTTATTTTTATGAACTTTAAAATTGACATTTGCAAGAACATTTGCAATTGACATTCATAAGAAAACTCATTAGGCTATTTTAAAGTACATTCATAAGACCACTTACAGTTAAAAATAATTAAGGCCAAAGGCATGTTTTTTTATTAAGTGATTCTGTTAAAATTTAACACATGCAACTAGTCAGGTACATGTGAATAATAAGAAGGGTGGTAAATAATCAAAAAATTAATTTACTGCATATTTAACTCTGATTTTAGTTTTGCAAAAAAGATAAAGTATTTTTACTTTCAGAACAATTCCTTATGGTTTTGGTCAAAGTTAAATGTGAAGTTATACATCTGGAGGTAGTTTAGGTTTACCTGTTGTAGTTAGATGGTTAAAATTATTTCTACTTATTTTCATTTAAACCTCATGCATTGTTTACCTCTTAATTTGATTACAGGGATTTAAAATATTCCTAAATTTGATATTTCAGGGTAATTGAACTTTAAGAATATGACAAACAAGAACCTGTTCACAAGAGCCAAATTTATAGTCAAAATACTAAGGTGTTAATTTATAGAAGAATTTTGTACTAAATATTGTCTATAAGGAAAAGAAACCCTTAGAATACCTGGAAGAGAAAATTGGTTACATCCTCCAAATATTCAATAATATAACACTAAAATGAAAAACCATAGCAATATTTACTTTAAAACCAGGAAAACACATAGATCTTTAATCTTGCTTCTGTTTTTTACAGTAATACTTTCCAATGCTATAAGGTAGCAGGAAAAGAATTGGCAGGAATAGATGAAGGTCTCATTACTTGAAGATAATATGATCATTACTGTGAAAAATCTGACAATATCAACAAGCTTCTCAAGTGGATGAGTGTTTATGGTAATATTTGGTCAAATGTAACATGAATTTTTCCACACCAGCTATAAGCAATTAGAAAGCACAATAACACCTGCCAGAGAATGGTAAATAGGATGGAAAATACAAATTGCACATAATATAGTATCACCTTATTCAGTTCAGTTCAGTCACTCAGTCATGTCCGACTCTTTGTGACCCCATGAATCGCAGCACGCCAGGCCTCCCTGTCCATCACCATCTCCCGGAGTTCACTCAGACTCGTGTCCATCAAGTCAGTGATGCCATCCAGCCATCTCTTCCTCGGTCGTCCCCTTCTCCTCCTGCCCCTAATCCCTCCCAGCATCAGAGTCTTTTCCAATGAGTCAACTCTTCACATGAGGTAGCCAAAGTACTGGAGTTTCAGCTTCAGCATCATTCCCTCCAAAGAAATCCCAGGGCTGATCTCCTTCAGAATGGACTGGTTGGATCTCCTTGCAGTCCAAGGGACTCTCAAGAGTCTTCTCCAACACCACAGTTCAAAAGCATCAATTCTTCGGCACTCAGCTTTCTTCACAGTCCAACTTTATAAAATACCCTGACCAGTTTGAGCAGGGAGGATTCATTCAGATGCCTGGTCTAAACATCTTGACATCACCAGTGAAAAGTTGCCCACTCTGGCTTCAACTTTGATAACAATGACTCCTGATGCTGTGATATTCAGTCCCTTCCAATAAAGAACAACAGCAGTTGGAGAAATATCCACCAAGCTGTTATCTAGGAGATTAGTCACTCAGTTGTGTCTGACTTGGCAATGCCATGGACTGTAGCCTGCCAAGCCCCTCTGTCCATGGGATTTTCCAGTTGAGAATACTCTAGTGGGTAGCCATTCTCTTCTCCAGGGGATCTTCCCTACCCAGGGATTGAAACTAGGATCTTACTGCATGATAGGCTGATTCTTTACTGTCTGAACCACCAGGGAAGTGCTGTTATCTATATTTTGATTTAAATCCAGGAAAATTGGGAGGAAGAATAGTGAAGACTGAAGAACACCCTGTCTACCTCCTTCAAGTTGCCTAACATTTCTCTAGAGACAGTCTCATTTCTTTCTTATCCCTCTCCTTCGTATAAAAATAATAATTATAATTATTTTTGTCTCACTAATGTTTGTAAATATGGATTTACATTGCACAATGAAAGTCAATCACTTAATGCCTTAGATCAGAATGAGATGAATTACCATATAGTTGCTAATAAACGTATAGTCAAAGCTTTGGTTTTTCCAGCAGTCATGTACAGATACAAGAGTTGAACAATAAAGATGGCTGAGTGTCAAAGAAATGTTGCTTTCAAAGTGTTGGAGAAGACTCTTGAGAGTCCTTTGGACTGCAAGGAGATCAAACCAGTCAATATTAAAGGAAATCAATCCTGAATATTCATTGGAAGAACTGATGCTGAAACTGAAGTTCCAATACTTTGGCTACCTGATGCAAGGAGCTGGCTTACTGGAAAAGACCCTGATGTTGGGAAAGATTGAGGGGAGGAGAAGAGGGCAACAGAGGATGAGATGGTTAGATAACATCACTGACTTGATGGACATGAGTTTGCACAAACTCTGGGATACTGTGAAGGACAAGGAAGCCTGGCATGCTGCAGTCCATAGGTTCACAAAGAGTTGGAAATGACTTAGTAACCAAACAAAAACAACAACCATAGAGTTGTACTATATTATGGAATATAATATTCATATTATATTAAAAATAGTAATGAAAGCTCTAACATCACAGGAAATAACTGAATAAGGAATGTTCAGTATCTTATTTGCAAATGATCTGACTGATAAGTAGTTAATATCCAAAATGTAAGAAACAGCTCACATAACTCAGTATCAAAAAAACAAACAATTCAATAAAAAATGGACTGAACAGATATTTTTCTGAAGAAGATATACTGATGGCCAACAAACACATTGACAATTTGGTCGTCAATATTACTATTCATAAGAGAAATGCAAATCAAAACCACAACAAAACAAACAGACTCACATATGTAGAGAACAAAGTAATGGTCAGCAACGGGAAGTGAGAGGCAGGGAGGAACAAGACAGGGCTATGGGATTAAGAGATAAGGACTACTATGTATAAAACAGAAAAGCAACAAGGATATATTGAAGAGCACAGAGGAATATAGCTATTATTTTTAATAGATTTAAATGGAGTATACTCTACAAAAAATTGAAGCTCTATGTTGTACACCTGAAACTAGTATAATATTGTAAATTAACTATACTTCAATAAAAAATAAATTCTAAAGGGGAATTTTTTCCTGAAGATATACAACTATTAAGCAAGACTTTAAAAACTTGCTGACAAGTCTATACAAAATTTTCAACTTATTTATAAATATATATTACCCGTGTAAAAATAAGATAACATATTCTGAAGATATACTACCTTTTCAAATGTATTTACTGTCTTCCATAAACTAAGAAGATTGTGGCATAGCTATTCTGATATACTTCATGAAACAAGGATTGTTTAACGTTAAGTGAAATCAATTATAAAAATCTTCCCAATTAAATTCATTGATTCTAGAATACTGATATCTTTTCATACTTAATATTGGTTTAAATTGCTAATCAGGAAAATTAACAGTTCAGTTCAGTTCAGTCGCTCAGTCGTACCCAACTCTTTGCGACCCCATGAATCGCAGCACACCAGGCCTCCCTGTCCATCACCATCTCCCGGAGTTCACTCAGACTCACATCCATCTAGTCCGTGGTGCCATCCAACCATCTCATCCTCTGTCGTCCCCTTCTCCTCCTGCCCCCAATCCCTCCCAGAATCAAAGTCTTTTCCAAAGAGTCAACTCTTCGCATGAGGTGGCCAAAGTACTGGAGTTTCAGCTTTAGCATCATTCCTTCCAAAGAAATCCCAGGGTTGATCTCCTTCAGAATGGATTGGTTGGATCTCCTTGCAGTCCAAGGGATTCTCAAGAGTCTTCTCCAACACCACAGTTCAAAAGCATCAATTCTTTGGCGCTCAGCCTTCTTCACAGTCCAACTCTCACATCCATACATGACCACAGGAAAAACCATAGCCTTGACTAGACGGACCTTAGTCGGCAAAGTAATGTCTCTGCTTTTGAATATGCTATCCAGGTTGGTCATAACATTTCTTCCAAGGAGTAAGTGTCTTTTAATTTCATGGCTGCAGTCACCATCTGCAGTGATTTTGGAGCCCAAAAAAATAAAGTCTGACACTGTTTCCACTGTTTCCCCATCTATTTCCCATGAAGTGATAGGACCAGATGCCATGATCTTCATTTTCTGAATGTTGAGCTTTAAGCCAACTTTTTCACTCTCCTCTTTCACTTTCATCAGGAGGCTTTTTAGTTCCTCTTCACTTTCTGTCACAAGGGTGGTGTCATCTGCATATCTGAGGTTATTGATACTTCTCCTGGCAATCTTGATTCCAGCTTGTGTTTCTTCCAGTCCAGCATTTCTCATGATGTACTCGGCATAGAAGTTAAATAAGCAGGGTGACAATATACAGCCTTGATGTACTCCTTTTCCTATTTGGAACCAGTCTGTTGTTCCATGTCCAGTAATAACTATTGCATCCTGACCTGCATACAGATTTCTCAAGAGGCAGGTCAGGTGGTCTGGTATTCCCATCTATTTCAGAATTTTCCTCAGTTTATTGTGATCCACACAGTCAAAGACTTTGTCATAGTCAATAAAGCAGAAATAGATGTTTTTCTGGAACTCTCTTGCTTTTTCCATGATCCAGCAGATGTTGGCAATTTGATCTCTGGTTCCTCTGCCTTTTCTAAAACCAGCTTGAACACCAGGGAGTTCACGGTTCACGTATTGCTGAAGCCTGGCTTGGAGAATTTTGAACATTAATTTACTAGCATGTGAGATGAGTGCAACTGTGCGGTAGTTTGAGCATTCTTTGGCATTGCCTTTCTTTGGAATTGGAATGAAAACTGACCGTTTCCAGTCCTGTGGCCACTGCTGAGTTTCCAAATTTGCTGGCATATTGAGTGAAGCACTTTCACAGCATCATCTTTCAGGATTTGAAATAGCTCAGCTGGAATTCCATGACTTCCACTAACTTTGTTCATAGTGATGCTTTCTAAGGCCCACTTGACTTCACATTCCAGGATGTCTGGCTCTAGATGAGTGATCACACCATTGTGATTATCTAGGTCGTGAAGATCTTTTTTGTACAGTTCTTCTGTGTATTGTTGCCACCTCTTCTTAATATCTTCTGCTTCTGTTAGGTCCAGACCATTTCTGTCCTTTATCGAGCCCATGTTTGCATGAAATGTTCCCTTTGTATCTCTAATTTTCTTGAAGAGATCTCTAGTCTTTCCCATTCTGTTCTTTTCCTCTATTTCTTTGCACTGATCGCTGAAGAAGGCTTTTTTATGTCTTCTTACTATTCTTTGGAACACTGCATTCAGATGTTTATATCTTTCCTTTTCTCCTTTGTTTTTTGCCTCTTTCCTTTTCACAGCTATTTGTAAGGCCTCCCCAGACAGCCATTTTGCTTTTTTGCATTTCTTTTACATGGGGATGGTCTTGATCCCTGTCTCCTGTACAATGTCACGAACCTCCATCCATAGTTCATCAGGCACCCTATCTATCAGATCTAGGCCCTTAAATCTATTTCTCACTTCCACTATATAATCATAAGGGATTTGGTTTAGGTCATACCTGAATGGTCTAGCGGTTTTCCCTACTTTCTTCAAGTCTGAACTTGGTAATAAGGATACCAAAGAATTTTAGTTCAAATGTTGCTCATGAATTTCATAAAGCATTTTCCCTTTTCTTTTTTGTTGACCGTATATGAATATTGTGCATTTATAAAAATTCAATAACTTTAACTCTAAAAAATGCTCTTTATGAAACATTTTTATAAAAGATATGTCCTCATTAATTTTATGGATGGAAGGCCTATTATATCCATATTATGGTTATATATGAAATTGAATTATTCTATGAATAAATTAGAATCATGAGAAATAGAGTTTAAAAAGCCACAAAGCAGCATATAATAGTGACAATTGTTGATGAATTTCTGAATTTAATTCTGTGTAATTGTTCTAATAAAACCTAATAAATTTTAATTTTTAAATTTTATTTAGAAAATGTTCAATATATTCCCAAATGACACAGAAGTAAAAGAATTTGCCTGCTGATGCAGGAGACACAAGAGTTGTGGGTTTGATCCCTGGGTGGCAAGATCCCCTGGAGGAGGAAATGTCAACCCACTCCAATATTCTTGCCTAGAAAATCCCATCGACAGAGGAAGCTGGCAGGCTATAGTTTGTGGGGTTCCAAAGAATTGGACATGATTGAGTGACTGAGTAGTTTGACACACATGCTTATGATATCCAATATCATCAGGAAATTTTTATAATTATTAACTATATGAACAAATACCATAATATGTTATTAAAGATGATTTTTATAAATTAAAAAATTTACATACTAATTGATTAAATGGCTGACATTTGCTTCTCAAACTGGCAACTAAATGTAACCCCAAAAGTGAAAGTATTAGTTGTTTAGTTATGTCTGACTCTTTGTGACCCCACGGACTGTAGCCTGCCAGGCTGCTCTGTCCATGAAATTCTCCAGGCAAGAATACTGGAGTAGGTAGCCATTCCCTTCTCCAGGATGTCTTTCCAATCCAGGTATCTAACCTGGGTCTCCTGCTTTGCAGGCAGATTCTTTACCATCTGAGTCACCATGGAAGGCCAAATGCAACCCTGAGAATGTTTTTATATTAAAAAGTAAAGATCTAAATAATGTTGGAAAAAAAGAAAAAGCATGATGATGGCTCACTCCACTAAATATTAGCACATGGTAAGAAGCTACAGAATATAAATCAATGGTTCAGAACAGAAAAATGAGCGATAATCTATGTTTGTATATCAATCAGTATAAGATAAATAGTTCATCACAATATTTGTAAAAAGCAGAATTAGAACATAATATTTAACATATATAAACAATTCCTACAAATCAAAGAACAAAAATTTTAAAATGAACAAAAGATATCTACATGCAATACAAGATCTGGACACATATTCAAAGTACAGTTACCTATATTCATGAGAGGAAACAAAAATATATTCTCCAGTTCTTTTCTAGTAGTAGAAAATTTGTTGCAAGCTCATATCAACCAGTATGAATACAGATATATTAAAGGTAAATACAATGTATAAGGAAACAAAATCTTAATGTAGATATACTTACCTGTGTGTTTTAAAGAAAAATATTCTGAGTGAGACAAGTAACAAAATAAGTAACAAGCACAATAAGAAACAGAAATTGATGTATTTTGGCCACTTTACAGTGATAGGATGGATCCCTGTTCAACATTTAGTTATAGTCTCAAAACTGATGATGCCACACTCCCGAAACTTTCAGAAAAAAAACAGGGTGACTCTCAAGCTGGTAAAAACATGGCTTAAGAAAGCAAAAAAAGGAGACTGGTTGGAGATTTTATAGTAGTTAGGAAGTGAGCTGGGGTGAGTGTTACCATACATGGGAAGGGGTTTCATGATTTGAACTTCTCATCTGCACCAAAGAAGAGAACACTCATGCTTCCTTATTGGTGTATTCAGCTGTGCGGCAAAGAAAAATGGGGAAGTGGCAGCATCAGAGCTGTCAATAAACTTCAAAAAATAGACCCGGAGTCTGTTATAAGATCTATAGCAGAGTAGCACATATATACCTGTAAACAGACAGACACACACGTACCATTATGAGTCTCCCAAGAAGAGCTACGCATTCAACACCTTCAAGTATGCTAGAGCTGAAGTCTCTATAGGTGATGGGGGGAAAAAACTAGCAATCTCAAAGTTGCATGTTAAGCATGGAAGTAGTAATAGATATCGTAATAAAAACAGCAACCATTGATTAAGCATATGCTGTACTTTAAGAGCATTAAATGTATTTTCTTACTGAATCAACCTTTTGAATAATTCAAAGGAAACTGAGCCATAGGAGCCGTAGGATGTTATACTCAAATTTAGATAATTATCTTTGCCCATTCCAGGATCTCTGTTTCTAGTGACTCAATTATGACAGACATATTGTCTTTCCCTCAGAGAATGTTTTACTAAACCTGACACATTTTTATCCATATATCTTTATTTAAATGTCCACAACCTGTCACTGAAAAATGGTATGATATGTAATAAGACTAAAGATGTGCCTAAGAAGTGCTAGAAGCAATGATTATAATATAGAAAGAAACCTTGTTTAATAAAAATATATATCCAGATGTAGCCATTATTTTTCCCTTGTCTAGAACATCTTTGGTGAAATAGAATAGGAACTTAACTGAAAATTTCAATACATAGTGAAAAATTTTGTATGTTATTCCATGCTTCTACAACTAGGTCTTGACTATAAAAAATTAAAGAAAAAGTAAAAATAAGATTTGCAAAGTGAACAACTCTATCATTCTGGCACTTTCTTTATCTTATCTAGAAAATGTCTAATTCTTTTCACTTCTCTCTCCCTGATTTGTAAATTGCCCTGATACCTGTACGAGTCCTTCCCTCACTCTCTATGGTCTCTGATCAAATGTCATTTTCTAAGGGCAGCCTTAACCAATCACCATCTGTAAAATAATAACACCTTATCCTAACCTGGCACTCCATAATTCCTTCTCCACGCTTTTCCCCTCTCATTAGTACTTATAGATATTTAATTCATTACATATTTATTTAATGTATATTCATAGTTACTGCTTCTAAATTATCAGCTCTGTTATTTTGTCAAAATTCAAATGTATTTTCAGTGGTAAAAAGAGCAGGATTAACCTCATTGAACAAGTCATTTGTTACCAGAAACCAAATAATGATCTCTTCAATGTTGTTCTAATTTTCCTGTCTTATGGAAATAAATATTTTTGTTCAGTACTTGGCTTGTGGAGAAGACATATTTAAGCTCTATCTCTGTTCATATTTTGCAACATTAATGTTAATAATCTGTGTGTACATGCATGCTAAGTCACTTCAGCCATGTCTGACTCTTTGCAACTCTATGAACTGTATGTAGCCCACCAGGCTCCTCTGTCCATGGGATTCTCCAGGCAAGAATACTGGAGTGGGTTGCCATTCTCTTCTCCAGGGGATCTTCCAAACCCAGGGATCAAACACTTATCTCATATTTGCTGTATTGGCAGGCGGATTCTTTACCACTAGCACTACCTGGATGTGATTTACATATTTTATATATTAGTGGTCATATAACTTTGCATTTTAAAAACATCCTAATACTCTGTAAATGAAATTTCTGTGTCAGGAAATTCCTTGGATTCTATTCTCAGGTGTTTTTTTAGTTCTCTTTATAAATTAATATTATTGCAATATCATAATATTTTTCTATTCGAATACATTTTGTTTTAATTTGGGATATCTGCAGAAGGGAAAGTTATTTCCTGCATGACAGAATGTCTCATGAGCCTAACTCCTACTCATTTCTCATGCCCATGCACCTCAAGAAAGTCCAGTTGTTTTCCTAGCCCAAGAAGCTGCTTCCTTTTGAGTAGAAATCAACCTTATATAATATAAAGTAATTTCTTTATAGTGACTAGTTTAAGCATTAGAATATTTTCGCCAATATTTAGTGAAAAACTGTTGGGGGCAAAGAGTGACTTCTGGGAATTTTTTTGTTTGTTTTCTTCTTTTTCGCTCTTAACAAGCACATGAGGGATACATGAGCCTTTTATGCCTCTGGACACTGTTGTATCTGGACGTGGGAACTGAAATGCTGCTGCCGTTAAATGAGCAGAATGAGATCTAGCCTGAGGGCAAAGCAAACACAGGGAGTAGAGCAGAACCAGAGGGAATGCAGAGATGTGGAGTAGGAAATGGTCATACCATGTTCCGAGACACCATGTATTCGAAACTTGTCATTATGGGATATATTTCCTGTTATTTAACTGAATAGAGACAATGTTTACTACTTGCACCGAAAGGCATTTTAACCTATATAAAACGCATATAGATATATAGGCAGAACACTCTTCGACATAAATCACAGCAATATTCCTTGGATCTGTCTCCTAAGACAAAAGAAATGAAAGCAAAAATAAGCAAATGGGACCTAGTTAAATTTAAAAGTTTCTTCACAGCAAAGGAAACCATCGACAAAAATGGAAAGATAACCTGTGGAACAGGAAAAAATATTTGCAAATGATATGACTAATAATGGGTTAATATATAAACTAAACAAACAACTCATAAAACTCAATATTTAAAAAAAACCCAAACTCAATAAAAAAATAGCAATTATATTGTAACAAATTTTAATGCAGTAGAAACTGTAAAAATACTGAATCACTCTGTTGTATACCTAAAACTAAAATGATACTGCAAATTGGCTTTCCTTCAATTAAATAATAAAATTCAAACTGTCTGAGCCTATGAGATACTATTAATATATGTTAATATTAAGCAATAATTATAGGTGTATATAGGAACATTAACATTTTTGTTTGTTTGCTAATGTTAGTTGTTGGTAAATATGTAAGGAAATTGATACTCTTGGATGTTGCTCCTTAGACTATAGATTAGTATAGCCACTTTGGAAGGCAATTTATCCATAGGAGTAAAAATTTTAAATGCACTAAAATCCTGAAATTCCATTACTCATTGTCTGCCTTAAAGAAACTACCACATGTACACAGAAGACATATACAGGGCTTTTCAGTCCAACCTAGGTTTAATAGGAAAAAAGTGGAAATAGTCAAGATTTTTCATGATTAAGTGAATGGGTAGATAAAAGTGAATGCTATTTTGAAAAGCTATGTTATTTATTTGTTTACTGGCCCTCTTTACTCTAGTTCACCCAAATCTTCTATCCGTTTGAAATGAATTAAAAAATGATACAAGCAGAAAATATAAATGTAATAATAGTTGCTGTAATGCAAGAAAAAGATTATCTATGAGGAACAGAGTTTTTGAAAGAAAAATAATCCAAATATCTTTTTTTTTCTCTCTTCTTTCTGAGTTAAGGGTTTTGAAACTTAGAGTTCTATAGTATGGAAAATAACTTATTTCATATATGTCACCTAGCTCACTCTCAGACACTATCAGTGTTATGTTTTGGGACAAGTAAAGGAATAATGACTTCTTTTCTGGATAATAAAGATCTGGGGAAATGTGAGAGAGATAGAAATGTAAAATGATGAGGTGAGTATGAACAGAACTTCTCTCAGGATATTTACCTAAGAAGGAAAAGTAAGTGAAAGATGAAGGATTGCTGAGACTTTTCCATCAGTATACCCTTCATTCACCCCTCACTTCGATGACAAAAAGTCTCACTGGTCTGTGGAGTATAGTCTTTCAGAGAGGGGAACCTTAAGTTTGTTCTGTTATGTCACCCTCAGTTTTTCTCTTTGCTTTGTGACATTAAATTGAAAATAAATGGACAGGCCATGGTGCCTGCTTTAGCTGGAAGAGATGAACCTATGAAAAGAGAAACACTGAATCCCTGGCCCAGTGGTCTAGATGGATGAAGTGGCTATACTCAAGGGTTGCACTGAGGTGGGGAATAGTAGACAGTGTACCGAAGGCCTCTAAGGTGAGAGAAAACAGCTAAAACTTACCTTTTTTTTCAAGCTTCATTTATGAGTGTTTCCAAGGCTAACAACACCCAGGCAGACAAGCAGCATTGCTTTAAAGACCAAAGAAGGAAGCACAGAAACAAAAGCCCAGGGACCAGTTTTTCCCTAGCTCTTGAGTTTATGAGAATTCGCTCTACTTCAGTCTCCTCAATCCCCTGACTTGATCTGTATATCAGGATGGACTGCAAGGAGATCAAACCAGGAAATCCTAAAGGAAATCAATCCTGAATAGCCATTGGAAGAACTGATGCTGAACTTGAAGTTCCAATACTTTGGCCACCTGATGCGAAGAGCTGAGTCATTGGAAAAGACCCTGGTGCTGGGAAAGATTGAAGGCAAAAGGAAAACAGAGCAACAGAGGATGATAAGATTGGATGGCATCACCAACTCAGTGGCCATGAATCTGAGCAAACTGCAGGAGAGAGTGGAGGACAGGTATGCCTCGCATCCTGCAGTCCATGGATTGCTAAGAGTTGGACGTAACTTAGTGACTGAAACAACAGTCAGGACCCACAAAAGGGATGCTGCTCCCTTGGCCCAGCTCTGTGTCACTAATCTAAACCTGTCAGTTTTCACTTATGGGGAATACCTCACTGTCATGGAAAGCTGCCATACACTTATCACAATCTTCCAGTCCAGTTTTACTTAGTTTACCTTAGAAAATAGAACCTGTAACCTTATGAGCAAAGCTGATCTCCTAGCCAATCATGCTGTTTCCTCATTACCTCTTCTGATTCTCTATAAAATTTGATTTTTTTCCCAAATTCCTCAGAAAGAATGCTCCACTGCTTGTGAGGAACTGTTTTCTCCAACTCCATGGGAGAAATGAAGTACAGATTAATCAGGTATTCTATTTTATGGGCTTCCCAGGCGTGCCCAGTGTGTGCTCAGCTGCTCAGTCATGTCCGACTCTTTGTGACCCCGTGGACTGCAGTCCACCAGGCTCCTCTGTACATGGAATTTTCCAGGCAAGAATACTGGAGTAGGTTGCCACTTCCTACTCCACTTCCTAGGTGACTCTGGTAAAGAATTTGCCTGCCAACACAGAAGACACAAGTTCTATCCCTCGGTCAGGAAGATCCTCTGGAGAAGGAAATGGCACCCCACTCCAGCATTCTTGCCTGGAAATCCCATGGGCACAGGAGTCTGGAAAACTGCAGTCCATGGGGCTGCAAAGTCAGACAGGCTTAATGACTAAACAACAACCTATTATATTTTATAGTCTATGTCATTTATTTCCAAGGTAAAGAGCTACCTTGAGTCTATGACTTGATTACTGAAAAGTCGCAGAGGCTGAGTTCATTTTCTTATGCCTTACTTTCTTATTATTGATATTTGTGCTTTATTAGATGATGTGTCCAGAAGAGGTGATTTTTCCTAATGGCCCCGCAGTTCTCTTTGCCACCTTCTTCTTTATTTATCCTCTTGCATCTGTCCATCTGTGAAGGGGTTTTGGACCGTCTCTAAACCTTCAGTATTCAAGATACAGAATTGTACACTCAGTTAGCTAGACATATTATGTAAAATCTCTGAGCATATTTCCTTCTTTGAATGTTAAAATTCGAAAGATCTTACAGGCTTCCTGTGCAGTAGTGTTATACCTAGTTCCTACTCTCCCCTTATGGCCCTGTCATGATCTATTTGCAATTTCTATAAGTCATTCTATTATAGAAAAAAAAAACCCTTTTAAAGGAGCTTTTAATATGATTTGAATATATTAATAGCATTTAAACACTAGCTTTACAGAATGTAATTTCCCTGTCATCAAAGAGTATGCTGTCCCCTTCACTGACTTGCAAATTTTCTTTTTAGACAATATAAACTGCAAAAATACAATGTATTAAATAGTGAAAAGGCCAAGATATCACAAAAAAATAGAGAATCCATTAACATATAGATTAACCCCATCAAAGGGTGATATTTGATGGGATATTCAATGTGCTTCATATATCATAAACTAAAAGAGCAGAAGCTTTACTTTTGAAAAGCCTTTAATTCAGCAGTCAGCCTTACTTTCTGACATGAAAAGTTTAATACGAATGCAATGTGCATAAATGCCAATTACTAGGATAAAAGAGAAGCTCATGGCGATTAAGAGATTATGGTCCTTTGAAAGATGTAATTAAATGGCAGAAGTTTAATTTCAGTAATTCCTAAAGCAAAAATGTATGGTTTTATTTTTATTTTTATTATTCCAATAATTTAAAACAAGATAATGAGCCCAGTAAATTTTACAGCTCAATAACTGCATTACAGAAAGTATATATTTTACATCATTTATTGTATCATTGCACCTGATTATCATTGGAAATATTGTCTTTTATCAACAGATATAGTAATATGCAATTCCACTCCTAATACCATGTTACAGATCCTTTCCAAGACTAGTTGTAGTGTTGTAGTATGAACAAACTACAAAATACATGTAAAAATAAAACAAATTTTTCTTAACAAATTTTATTCAAACACTTGATATTTAGCCAGTAGGTTAAGAGCGTGTTTAAATAACTCACTTTAAAATGAAATTCATTTCAAATGACTGAATTCTCTTTACCTGGAGTTCCAAAATTTAATATGTATGTGTGTGTGTGTGTGTGTGTATATATATATATATATATATATATATAGTCTCAACCATTCTCTCCTATTTCAGATTATGATAAATTTAACTCAGAGATTTGATACCAAATAGTTAATGATCAATTTTAATATAAAGACTATATTTTGGGTTTATATTTCTCTCTCACCCATGAGTTATTTATGTTTCAAAATCTGTAAGTAGAATCAGTTCAGTACAGTCCCTCAGTCAGGCCCAACCCTTTGTGATCCATGGACTGTAGCATGCCAGGCTTCCCTGTCCATCACCAAGTCTTGGAGTTTGCCCAAACTCATGTCCATCGAGTCAATGATGCCATCCAGCCATCTCATCCTCTGTCGTCCCCTCACCTCCTGCCTTCAATCCTTCTCAGCATCAGGTCTTTTCCAGTAAGTCAGTTCTTTGCAACAGGTGGCCAAAGAATTGGTTTCAGCTTCAGCATCAGTCCTTCCAATGAATATTCAGGACTGATTTCCTTCAAGACTGACTGGTTTAATCTCCTTTCAGTCCAAGGAACTCTCAAGAGTCTTCTCCAACACCACAGTTCAAAATCGTCAGTTCTTTGGTGCTCAGTTTTCTTTATATCCCAACTCTCACATCCATACATGACCACTGGAAAAACCATAGCTTTGACTAGATGGACCTTCATTGGTAAAGTAACGTCTCTGATTTTTAATATGCTGTCTAGGTTTGTTATAGCTTTTCTTCCAAGGAGCAAGCATCTTTTATTTTCATGGCTGCAGTCACCATCTGCAGCGATTTTGGAGCCCCAGAAAATAGTCTCTCACTGTTTCCATTGTTTCCCCATCTATTTGCCATGAATTGATGGGACCAGATGCCATGATCTTACTTTTCTGAATGTTGCATTTTAAGCCATCTTTTTCTCTTTCACCAAGTGAAAATCACTTTCACCTCTTTCACTTTCATCAAGAGGCTCTTTAGTTCTTCTTTGCTTTCTGCCATAAGGATGGTGTCATCTGGATATCTGATGTTACTGATATTTCTCCCAGCAATCTTGATTTCAGCTTGTGCTTCATCCAGCCTGGCATTTCGCATGATGTACTTTGCATATAAGTCAAATTAGTAGGGTTACAGTATACAGCCTTGAAGTATATTGGAACCAGTTTGTTGTTCCATGTCCTGTTCTAACTATTGCTTTTTGACCTGCATACAGATTTCTCAGGAGACCAGTAAGGTAGACTGTTATTCCCATCTCTTTAAGTATTTTCAACAGTTTGTTGTGATCCACACAATCAAATGCTTTGGCGTAGTCATTAGAGCAGAAGTAGATGTTTTTTTCTGGAATTCTCTTGATTTTTCTATGATCCAACAGATGTTGGCAATTTGATCTCTGGTTTCCCTGCCTTCTCTAAATCCAGCTTGAACATCTGGAAGTTCTCGGTTCGTATACTGTTGAAGCCTGTCTTGGACAATTTTGAGCATTTCTTTGCTAACGTGTGAGATGAATGTAACTGTGTGGTAGTTTGAGCATTCTTTGGCACTGCCTTTCCTTGGGATTGGAATGAAAACTGACCTTTTCCAGTTTTTCTAAGAAGAATATTTAATATTAAATTCTAGTGTTTTATACTGTGACCAGAATATATTTGTAATACATCTGTATTTTGGAAATTAAAACTTTTTAAATTTTTTCACTTAAGATGTGATCAAGTTTCTAGGATGCTTCACATGATCTTGAGATGTATATTCTCTATTACCACCTTGGAAATTTTGATATTTTATATATATATATATATATATATCCATCTATTTTGAGTTGTAGTAGTTTTAGTTATTTTATGCCCACTTAACTTGTCTTTAACTAGTGACGTGTTAGTCTTCTAACATGAGTGTATTCCTGCCTATTCCTTCTTCGGTTTTTTGTGTTTTCAGCTTCAATTAGGTGTTGCCTTGATAGTCTATTTGGATAGTAAATGCCTGACTTGCATTTTCTCCTCTGAACTTCTTGAACAATTGTTGCTCAACCTGTCCTTTCTCACATTGCTATAAAGGATTCTATTTACAGCCAAAATCTTTTCCATGAAAGTGATTTCTCTAATGGAAAGTTCAGAAGACTCTTTCCCTTTACTGCTAAAGTCTATTAATTTAACAGGGTAAATCCTAGAAACTGATGCTTATGAATCAGTTCACCTAGGTGCATATGGTTACTGTTAATATATAGATAGACTCAGGCTCTCTTATTTAGGAAAATTTTTCTTGAATTATAGTCTTAAAAATTAGTTCTATTTTATATTTCTTAGGCTTCACAAACTTTTATTTATATGCATGTTGGATCTTCTTTACCTCAGAATTTCTCTGTTAATTATCTTGTCTCTTTTTCATTTTGTTTTCCTTTTTATATTAATTTTGTTTTATCAATGCATATTTGTCAATGTGTACTTTATTGCACTTTATTATGTTTTAATAATGTGCTTTAAATTTTAATCAAAATTATTCTCCTTTGAAAATATTGAAATTTAGTAATTTCCTCAATAAGCCCTCATTTGATATATTTCTAATTTTATCATTTCCTATTTCTTATGTTTTATTTCAGATACAGTGGATTTGTACTCTTCTCTACAGATACTTCTTTAAAGATATGTTTGAGGCATTATATTATACTTTTCCATTCCTTCATGTTTGCTTTCTGTATTGTGGAGGGGGCAAGGGAGTCAGGATTTTAATCATGAAAATTTATTGTTTTCTCTTTTCTTTTAAATTTTTGTAAATATTTTTTTCTCCTTTCTGTTCATTTGGAAACTCTGACTAGCAATCAGAAGCAATTCTACACAGGAAGGAGTAACAGTTCTGATTGACTGACTTGATTTCTTATCTTAAGAGTGACTTTGTTTCTTAGTACAGCATGGTGCAATTTTATCCATCATTTTCACCTTTTCTAGTGAAGAGGGCTTGTTTTTCTGGTTTTGTGAATTTTTGTTAATTCAATAGGACCAGTTTCCATTTCTTTGTTCATTGTTTTTTCACTTCACCGCCCATCCACTAATATTTCACCCCACAAGTCATGTCCCTCTCCACTATAAGTGGTCCTCTTGAAGACTGCCTGTTTGGGTTCAGCACCATCTCAAACTCCTTCCATTCAATTCTCTAGATTCCATTGTTCAAATATATCCTACCTCAGGACTTACCTAGTATTTATTTAGCCATGGAAGATGGGACTCTTATTCCCAATGTGATTTTACCTGTGCATCAACACATTTAGTGTGCTGAGAATGTTCTTTCATGTTTGGTTTCTACCTGATTATTCATGGGCTCCAGAAATGAACCCAATGTATAGAATGTTTCCATACTTACACAAAAATAGCTTGTAGTACATACTATCACTGAATTTTGCTCTAGAACTATGTTGTGATACAGTTTTCTTTTCTTGATGATCTGATATTTGGACTCTAATTTAGGCAGCAGCCACTATCCTAGAATATCTTGAAAGTTTGCATTTAATTTTTCCAAATCACCATCTACTTAGAAATAGAATTTATCTCTGTAAGCCTAAAGCATATCTGTCACATGACATAAAACTATAGATTTACACACATGGTTACATCAGTGGGTAAGAAAATTGCAGTAAATGTGAAGTTTTTAGAGAATCATAAATGTAACATTTAGAAAAAAAGAATCTTGAAAAATTGTATTTCCAAAGACCAACTCTACCATCTTCTTCAAATTAGTAAGCAAAAATTATTGTCAATATATTAATATGGCTGTACCAATTTTAAACTTTCCCATTTAGTTCCTCAAGTATTAATATTTTGCCTAAAAGAGCTCTCTAGCTAAGTAATATAAACAATTATTATATTTGTGTTTCATTCCTATCATTCTTACAGTTAAATTTTCTATAACTTCTTAAAAATCTATACAGTTCT
Source organism: Oryx dammah (assembly GCF_014754425.2). Lineage (NCBI taxonomy): Eukaryota > Metazoa > Chordata > Mammalia > Artiodactyla > Bovidae > Oryx > Oryx dammah. Next base: position 24,592,534 of record NW_024070196.1, read on the forward strand.
ACATTAAAGAAAAATGGTAAACACATTTAGTGTGTATGATTCCAATTTAATACAGGAGATTTTACAAGTGAGAATACTATGTAACCAAATATAATATTCACAGACAATAAAATATCCTGAATTCAACAGCATATAAAGAGTAAAAATGAATAAATGCATTAACAAATAAAAATGTTCAAGGACAGTCCAAAAATTATTCAGGCAATAAATTTCTCCACTAACTCAATAAATTTGTTTTATTTAAAGTCAGCCTGGAACACTCAGCCAACCTCAGAGGATCTCATAAAGACTTGAGGCTAATGGACTATATCATACATTAATGCTGAATGCACGGGCACCTGGCATTCCTACAGACAATGTAGCCAAAGGCCAGTCCTCCAGAGGTTTGTAAGACTAATGCTAGATTTCTAACAATAGAGTACTATCAGCAGGAAGTACAACAACTGGCAGTTCAGGGTAAAAAGCTACAGCTAGCTACAATGAAATGCATCAGTAAAGGTCAAGCAAGTAGAAAATGCTAGAAATGCAAAACCCAAGAAAAGTAAAAACAAAAGCCATCTCAAATTACAACCTGTTGTTACTGCTATGCTATAGTGCAAACATCAAAATAAAATGTTGCACTCAAACATACACATTCATAATTAAAATTAGTTGAGAACTTCTACATGTTCAACATTTTTTTTGCAGTGACCAAGACACTCCTTACATTCCATAATTAAACCATTATTCAAAATACTTGATGTTGATTATAAAACAATGGATATTCATGCTCAGAAATATTTTATGTTCTATTTTCTGTTTTAGAAAACCAAATTTAACCCTAGGAAAAAAATAACACTAGAGTAAGAAAGTGTGGTTCAGGAGCTACATAAAAGAAAAAAACAGTGATGGAGTCCTAAGGCAACTCCTGGTTATCAAGAACTAGTTTGAGCATTTGTTTGGAAGAGAGACTCCCAGCAGTGGGAAATGGGTAGAGGTCCGTATTTTAACTCTGTCTCTGTCTCTCCTTCTCATTCTTCTGGGAGAGTCACTCTCTGTTCATATGATCACTATGATGTAAAAACACCATCAATATTATAGCCCAAGTGTCCACAGGATGATATCATTGCAGTTATAAATCCTGTTGGGCTAACAAAAATGATGAAAGGAGAAGTAGGTTGAATAGCTGTTCTAGTCATCCTTCCCTCCAAATTCTCTCTTTAAGCTCTCAGGGCTTAAAGAGAGTGGATTGCATTTGAAAAGTCATTTTCTCATTCCATGCTGCTCCTTTTTGAGAGTTTAAAAATCATCTCTAAAGAAAGAATTTGCTAGTGGAGACAACATACCAGGATGCTCAGTAAGTAATTCTGGGAAGCTTGTGTTTCTCCTTGTGAAGATTTATCCTCACCAACAGGACACAAGCAGAGCCTAGAGCTTGGCCCTCATTAGATACACATTAACAACATGGTCAATAAAGCAGAAATAGATGTTTTTCTGGAACTCTCTTGCTTTTTCCATGATCCAGAGGATGTTGGCAATTTGATCTCTGGTTCCTCTGCCTTTTCTAAAACCAGCTTGAACACCAGGGAGTTCACGGTTCACGTATTGCTGAAGCCTGGCTTGGAGAATTTTGAACATTACTGTACTAGCATGTGAGATGAGTGCAATTGTGCGGTAGTTTGAGCATTCTTTGGCATTGCCTTTCTTTGGAATTGGAATGAAAACTGACCGTTTCCAGTCCTGTGGCCACTGCTGAGTTTTCCAAATTTGCTGGCATATTGAGTGCAGCACTTTCACAGCATCATCTTTCAGGATCTGAAACAGCTCAACTGAAATTCCATCACCTCCACTAGCTTTGTTCGTAGTGATGCTTTCTAAGGCCCACTTGACTTCACATTCCAGGATGTCTGGCTCTAGATTAATGATCACACCATCATGATTACTATTTCTGCTTTATTGACTATGCCAATGCCTTTGACTGTGTGAATCACAATAAACTGTGGAAAATTCTGAAAAAGATGGGAATACCAGACCACCTGACCTGCCTCTTGAGAAATCTGTATGCAGGTCAGGAAGCAGCAGTTAGAAATGGACATGGAACAACAGACTGGTTCCAAACAGGAAAAGGAGTACATCAAGGCTGTATATTGTCACCCTGCTTATTTAACTTCTATGCAGAGTACATCATGAGAAACGCTGGACTGGAAGAAACACAAGCTGGAATCAAGATTGCCGGGAGAAATATCAATAACCTCAGATATGCAGATGACACCACCCTTATGGCAGAAAGGGAAGAAGAACTAAAAAGCCTCTTGGTGAAAGTGAAAGAGGAGAGTGAAAAAGTTGGCTTAAAGCTCAACATTCAGAAAACAAAGATCATGGCATCTGGTCCCATCACTTCATGGGAAATAGATGGGGAAAGAGTGGAAACAGTGTCAAACTTTATTTTTTGGGGCTCCAAAATCACTGCAGATGGTGACTGCAGCCATGAAATTAAAAGACACTTACTCCTTGGAAGAAAAGTTATGACCAACCTAGATAGTATATTCAAAAGTGGAGACATTACTTTGCAGACTATGGAAAAACCATAGTCAAGGCTATGGTTTTTCCTGTGGTCATGTATGGAATCGCGAGTTGGACTGTGAAGAAGGCTGAGTGCCGAAGAATTGATGCTTTTGAACTGTGGTGTTGGAGAAGACTCTTGAGAGTCCCTTGGACTGCAAGGAGATCCAACCAATCCATTCTGAAGGAGATCAGCCCTGGGATTTCTTTGGAAGGAATGATGCTAAAGCTGAAACTCCAGTACTTTGGCCACCTCATGTGAAGAGTTGACTCATTGGAAAAGACTCTGATGCTGGGAGGGATTGGGGGCAGGAGGAGAAGGGGACGACTGAGGATGAGATGGCTGGATGGCATCACGGATTTGATGGACGTGAGTCTGAGTGAACTCCAGGAGTTGGTGATGGACAGGGAGGCCTGGCATGCTGCGATTCATGGGGTCGCAAAGAGTCAGACACGACTGAGCGACTGAACTGAACCTAACTGAACAGACATGGTAACTCCTTACTCCAGCTGAGTCAATAAACCAATTATCTGTAGAGAATACAATCACAGTAAAAGGAAGGTACAGACAACATACACGAGATAAAGCACAACTTGCCTGGTGGCTCAGAGGTTAAAGTGTCTGCCCGCGATGTGGGAGACCTGGGTTCGATCCCTGGGTCAGGAAGGTCCCCTGGAGAAGGAAAGCGCAACCTACTCCAGTATTCTTGCCTGGAGAATCCCGTGGAGGGAGGAGCCTGGTGGGCTACAGTCCACGACTGAGCGACTTCACTCACTCACTCAAAGGGCTTCCCAGGTGGCATTTGCTTGCTTGCTAAGTTGCTTCAGTCGTGTCCGACTCTGTGTGACTCCATAGACGGCAGCCCACCAGGCTCCTCTGTCCATGGGATTCTCCAGGCAAGAACACTGGAGTGGGTTGCCATTTCTTTCTCCAAGGGGGCACTAGTGGGGTAAAGAACTTGCCTGCCAATGAAGGAGACATGAGATGCGGGTTGGATCCTTGGTTTGGGTAGATCCCCTGGAGAAGGAAAGGACAACCCGCTCCCGTATTCTTGCCTGGAGAATCCCATTGACAGAGGAGCCTGGTGGGCTGCAGTCCATAGCGTTGCACAGAGTAAGATATGACTGAACCAACTTAGCATGATAGCATGCATAGGAAGAGACAGATTAAACATATAAAACAAATATAATACATAATATCAGAAAGTTTAAGAGAGAGTGTGGGTAATAAAAAGTAAAAAAGTCTCTGTACTTTTCTTAAATAATTTTCTTAAAATTATTAAATTGAAAATATACATTGTTTATTTCACATTCATCTATGAATGTGATTATTCATAAACCAATTTTTATGGGAGAGCAGCATACTTTTGTTACTTACGTCTTTTGTCTGCTTTCTCTTTCTTCAAAAATACATTTGTATGTATTCCCATATCCACATTTACACTCAGACCCACCCACAACACCCCTCTCATACATTCAGTCATACTCTTATAAACAGTAGGGCAGGGAGAGGGATTTAGCAACTGTTTTTTAAAAATATAATAGATTATTCAGAAACCTTTGCATTTTTTTCCTAAGCTACACTAGTTAGTAAATATCCCACCAAGACAATAATGTAGCCCCAGTTTAAACCTCAAAATATCTGGAATTTGTTTTTTAATATTTGTAAAATGTGCATCCAATTCTGTTTTCTTCCCAGTGAGTTGTAAAATATGCACATATCTTATATTAAATACTTCCAATGAATTGAAGTAATAACTGTATCATATATTATTATGAAAATAATGATTTATTTTGCTTCTCTGTTTAATTCCACTCTCTGGTATCTGTAAGGGAAGTTTTACCATACATTTTTTACATAGTTCTATTAGAATTTTTGTGTGCTTGTTTAAATTTTTAGGTTTATTTCAAGAAATTAAACAAATTGTATTACATTTATAAACTTATTTTAGTACACTTAATATTTTCCTATGTTGCATTTTTGATCAAGAAAGATAAAAATATATTATGCCTCCCTATTGGCAAAGATTATATTTTAAGATATTCAAAGATACTGTATAAGGATTTATTTCTTTCATATAAGAATTATGCCTTTTTAAAAAGGTTATTCTCAGGTAATACACAGGCAAAATATTTTCCCTGATTTTCATTGGAACTTTTTCTTTCATTTGTATTTCTAGGTATTAATTGCTATTAATATATGGAGAGTAGATAATGGATCTACATAGAAAACCATTATTATAGTATTTTTAAAGTAGCATTTTTGAAATTTTAAGGTATAAAATCATATGATCAGTAGAGAAAGATAGTTTTATCTTGTCTTATCCAATATTTGCTCCAGTAATATATTTTCTCTACTTGTAACATTTGCTAAGAACTTCAAAAATATATACCTATAAACATATAAAATATATATATATATAACAATATCCTCAGTTCAATTTTGTTTAAAAATCTACTACATTTAAACAATTTGGCATCTGTTTTTTATTGTCTAAGAGTTGTTTTCAGAATTGATATTAAGTTTTATTACATGTCTTTTTATCCTCAATTTATATAAACTGATATAACCATGTTATGTTGGATTCAGATAATGAATTGGGAGATTTCCATCTTCTTACGTATATTCAATAATTTATATAGTTAAAATATATTTTGAAAAAAATAGATCAAATTCAACTGTGGACATATTTGCTATGGTTTTACTGTCAATGTTAATCACTTTATCCATATGGTCCATGACATTTCAAATTTTGGTAGTTTATGTTTAAGTAAACAATTTATTTAGATTTTTTCAATTATTTTTGTTTAGAATTGCATTATTTTTCTCTTATAATCCCTGGATTTCCATTGATTTTTAGCTTACCTTTACTTTCAATTTTGTAATTTTACCTACATTTTCTCATTTTACTATTGTTAGCTCATGAGGGCTTTACCTATTATAGTAATTGATTTTAAAGAACATTTACTTTTGCAATAGTTGTGTTTTCTTTCTGTTACTTTTTAATTTTCAATTTCAAGCTGTAGGACCTTCATCAAAATATTCAACAACTGAGCCCTTTCCCTTTATATTGAAATGGAAATAACAATGTTAAAACAAACAAATGTAGAAGCTAGAAAATACCTCTGCAATGTAGGATACAAAATGAGAACTCAACATTCATTATTCCTTCCAACTCTTCTCATAAATATAAGAGATGTGATACAAATTTGGGAATATGTTATGTCACCAAAATTATCTCTATGTAAATTGAGCGAGAAGGAAGAATCACAGCAGATTAACAAACCATTTCAACAGTGATAAGTATAACTCTCCCTAGTTTAGTTGTCTCTTACATAGCACTCTTTGTCAAAATCTGAAATTAATCATAGAGAATGTCATTTCTGTAAATCCTCTACCTGACTATAAGCATATTTTTCTAGACTTTTGTTTTCAAAAACTCCTTTACACACTATCTTCTGTATTTGCATACTATAAAATTTTACCTTGCTTGTGAATTTCCTTGAATACATATTTTATTGAATTTATGTACGTTTCATATTTTCCCATTGCCCTCTTAAATTCTAAACACCCCAGCTACCATAACCACAACTGTGGCATGACCTCTGTACAATCCCTGTAAATAACACAGATGTTACATGTGAATAGACCCAGTCTTTTCTGAAGCAGATTGAGGCTGCAGTTTTGCCTTACCCTGCATAAGTGTAAGTAACTATCTCTTTCATTACTTGTGTTAAGTAAGAAGTTAGGGACTGGACAGGGGTGACCTAGCAAAAAAGATTCAAACTGATCTCTAAACTCCACCCTAGACACAACCCAAAGCCACCCAGGAGAGCTCAGGGATATGCTACAAAATAACCAGAGATTTTTCCAACTCCAGTACATGCACTCTTGATGCACAGCCCTGTCCTCAAGTGATATTAGGCAGCCAAGAGCCCATTAAAGGTTCATAAATATTCTATATATACATACATCTGATTATAATAGACTGAATTATGGGAAAGACATGTGCAATAGAGCCTGTTGTTATGTAACTTGCAGGTGTCAATCAAAACTGTCAGTCTTCGACCACCTAAATGGATATGTAAAAGCTTTGTCTTTAAAAATCCCCATTCCTCATCATTCTGGCACCAGTGCCTCTCTTGGCTCAGTCCACATCTCCCTTGAAGTATTCTTTCTGTTCTTTCCTCAATAAACTTATTTTTGCCACAGGTAAGACCTCAGATTCTTCTTTGTGTCCTTACCAAGAATCGAGGCCCACAAGGGAGGCTCCTCTTCCACCCTCCCCAGTTCAGTAGCGCTAGGACACAGTCATTTACAGTAATTCATATGTTATTTCAGTTGGCGGGGGCGGGGGGGGAGATATTTATAATCTTTTTTTAAACTATTTCAAAAATCTTCATTTATTCCTTCTTTGACATTCTTTATTCTTTATTTAGATCCAAATTTCTGACCTATATAACTTTCCTTCTCACTGAACTTCAACATTTCTGATAGGGCAATAAATCTCTCTCAGTTTTTGTATGAAAAAGTCATTATTTCTCTTTCACTTTCAAAGGGGAACTTTTCTGGATATAGAAGACTCTACTGATTTTTGAAAATTTATACACTAATATTGATTCTCTTCTTGCATGGTTTCAAATGAGGAGTCTTTTGTAATTCTTGTCCTTCTTCCTATATAAATAAGGTTCTAGCCATCATTACGCATTCTTCCCCTTATTTCAGTAATTTCTCTTTTTACTGTTTTTCTACACTTGGACTATTATATACTTAGGTGTAGTATTTTTGATGGTGTTGTTCTTCCTGGTGTTCCTAAATTTTCCTGGATATTTGGTTTGGTGTCTGTTACTTCTTTGGGGAAGTTCTCAGCCCTGGAGGCTCAGGTGGTAAAGAATCCGCCTGCAAAGTGGGAGACCAGTGTTCAGTCCTTGGGTGGAGAAGATACCCTGGAGAAGGATATGGCAACCCACTCCAGCATTCTTGCCTGGAGAATCCCATGGACGGAGAAGCCTGGCGGGCTACAGTCTTGGGGTCGCAAAGAGCTGGACACAACAGAGCAACTAAGAACACACAGCCATTACTACATCAATACCTCTTCTTATCCATTCTTTCTTTCTTCTATTACTGTATTCCATTTACATATGTGAATACTTTTAAAATTTTCCCTAATTTCTTGGGTGTTCTATTCTGGTTTTCTCTTCATTTTTTTTTCTCTTTTCATTTCAGAAGTGTGTATTAACCTATGTTTAAGTTCACTGATTCATATTTTGGCTGTGTGCAATCTATTGTCAAACCCATCAAAAGCATTCTTCATCTCTATTACAGGAAAATAATCTCTAGCACTTCCTTTTTAATTTTTAGGGTTTCCCACACTCTGCTTGCATTATTTATCTGATCTTTCATATTGTCTACTATTTCCATTAGAGTTCTTAACATATTAATCAGAGTCATTTAAAGCCCTGTGTGATAACTGCAAAATCTCTGCCATATCTGAGTCTAGTTCTTATGTACATTTTGTCTCTGCAGACTGTGTTTTGTTTTGCCTTTTAGCATACTTGGTAACTTTTATTAGAAGTCAGAAGTGTTGAGCAGGTGTTAAAATTTTTAGTAAATAGGACTTCGGTGTGAAAAGTTAATCTGGCAGAGAGTTAGATTGTTTTTAATATTGCTATAATTATAGGTACCTGAGGTTTCTATTTCCTCTAATGTCTTTGTTATGCCTCCCTTGGTGACTCTGAGTTTGCTCAAGTATTCCTCCTTCAGGAGAGTCTGTGTCTTGCAGTTTTCAGAGGTCATCTGCTATCATACTGGAAACCTGCTGGTGTGATGCTAAGGATTGAGGAGCAAAAGTGTTTTATAGTCTTAAATTTCTCAGACTTGTAGTGGTTCTATCTCCCTGGACTGAAAATTCACAAGTTTTTCTTAGCTTTCCTCTTCAGCGCTTCAAGTGAGACTTGGAAAGGAAGAAATGCCCTTTCCTACATGGGAAAGTCTTTACCACTCAAGAGTAAGTTATTGTTAGGGCAAATGTGCAAAGATTACTTCTCTCCTTCCACTTCTGGATTCAGGAAAGGGTCTTTCTTTCATTAGGACTCTACTTGGTAGGGTACCTGGAGGTAAAAATCATAAAACTGTGCTGCTGCTGCTAAGAAGCTTTAGTCGTGTCCGACTCTGTGTGACCCCATAGACGGCAGCCCACCAGGCTCCTCTGTCCCTGGGATTCTCCAGGCAAGAACACTGGAGTGGGTTACCATTTCTTCTCCAATGCATGCATGCATGCTAAGTCGCTTCAACTGTGGGACTTGTATAAAGCAGTGGCCCCAGGAATTTCTCACTCTCACATTAGTCTACATTCAGCCCACAGCAATTCTTCAAAATGACAATTTAATTATTCCTTCCTGTTTAATGGTACTGATGTCCTCTTTACCAGGCTTCCCCAGGTAGTGCCAGTGGTTAAAAAAAAAACAAAAAACAACCCACCTGCCAATGCAGGAGACATGAGAGATGAGGCTGAAATCCCTGAATCAGGAAGATCCCCTGGAGGAAGTCATGGCAATCCACTCCTGTATTCTTGCCTGGAGAATCCCTTGGACAGAGGAGCCTGGCAGACTACACAGGCCATGGGGTCACAAAGAGTTGGACACAGCTGAAGCAACCTAACACTTACTCACACATCTTTTTTTTTTACCAAATAAGCCATTCTCAACTGAGACTCCCTGGATTCTTCTGTCTCCAGGATTCAGAGCCCTGATTTGTTCTGAAATCTCTATTTTTTGATGGATCCAAGACGAATCATCAATTTTCAGTTTGTTCAGATTTCTCTTGTGTGATTAGGAGCGACAATCTTCAAGCTCTTTTGTGACAAGATGAGCCTGGAGAGTCCCTATACACTTTTGAAAGCTAGGATTTCTACATAAAAGAAAGGTTTTGAAATTAAATGCATATGATATTTCAATATTTTAATTTATATTTAAAGGACACAGTAATGCTATTCCCTGGTTGTTCAGAGGTTAAAGCATCTGCCTGCAATGCGGGAGACCTATGTTCGATCCCTGGGTCAGGAAGATTCCCTGGAGAAGGAAATGGCAACCCACTCTTGCCTGGAGAATCCTATGGACGGAGGAGCCTGGTGGGCTACAGTCCACCGGATCGCAGAGTCGGACACGACTGAGCGACTTCACTTTCACTTTCACTGCTATTCTACAAAAGTAATAATTACTTGAATTTATATTTATAACTGAAATATTGTTTGGTAATTACATTTTTAAAAAAACCATGCAGTTATTTGTTCTCTTCGTGAAACTTTTCAGAAGATTAAGACTTTGGGCTTTGGAATAGTATGTCTATATATGTGAAAAAATACGTATTTTATGTAATGTTTGTAAATTAAAGTTATGTTATAATCAAATATCATTATTCACTTATTTATTTAGTCAACATTAATTTATGTGGCAGGAGAGAACTCCTCCCTTCTTCCCTAGCTGGTTTCAAGTTTACCTCTTATATGCAGAGGATAAGTGTGTGCATGTATACATGCATCTGTGTATGTACTGTTTGTATGTATGCATGCTTTAGCGTGATGTGGTATCTATTAGGCCATGAGTTGTGCTGTGCTTAGTTAGTCAGTCTTGTCCGATTCTGCAACCCCATGGATTGTAGCCCACCAGGCTCCTCTGTCCATGGGATTCTCCAGCCAAGACTACTGGAGTGGGTTGTTTTGCCCTCCTCCAGGGGATCTTTCCAACCCAAGGACTGAATCCAGGTCTCCTAAATTGCAGGAGGATTCTTTACTGACTGAGCCACCAGGGAAGCCATGAGTTAATCAATATTATCATGAGAATGTCTTCTTTTTTGCCTAGTATAAAGTAAGAACTGTCCCTGACTTCCCAGGATAGAGCTGAGAACAGTTTTGGCACTTAGACACAAGAGGTTATTGGACCTCTTCGGCAAAAGCCAGAAAAGGGGCTGTTCAGAGCCAGAACCTACAGGTAAGGCATCAAGGAAAGAGCAAGGGTAATAAGAAGAAACTCATCAGCATTCAAACAAGGAAACTAAAGCAAGGAAAAAAGATACATATTCTGTCTGGCATTGAATGCCCAGTGTACCTGTGATTAGGCAAGAGTCAGACACGACTGAAGTGACTTAGCAATGATGAGATTTTTAAAGAAAATATTTGCACTATAATGCCATTTGAATTTGTAGCATGCAACAGAAAAGTGAAATTTGCAGTGTTTAACGTGTCTCAGAACTGGGAATATATGGTATATATTGACCAAGATGATTAAACATTCTCTCAGCTAGACTAAACTTTAGATAGTTTTCTTCATGACTTTAGGCCCCTTGACCTACCTTTTCTTAGTACTTAAAAAAAAAAAAAGTACTTTGGTATTTTTTGGTACTTTTGGTGTTTTAGTGCTTTAGTACTTTTCTTAGCATTTTAGTACTTAGTACTTCAGAAAACTTGCAATAGTAAATTCTTTCTCTCTGCTGTTTCAAAATGTAAGTCTTCTTCCAGCTTCTTGCTTATTTTATAACCCAGAAATATCTTTCTTTATATAGGACCTTGTAGTCATTCCTTTAAATGTAATCACTGAGGAAGATAGCACCCATATCTCTTCCCAATCTCTGTGGAAGGGTAGAAGTCAACTCCTATAAACACCAAAGCAAATTTAAAAATGGCCTGATTACATTGACAAACCACCCCCTTAATGCACTCCAGTACTTTTTGACTAGTTCATCTCATTACTTTAAAATTTAGTCTCCTATCTTTTCTTGTAGCAGAGCTAATATCAGTCTTTCTGCAATAGTCTTGAATAAAGGTTTACTTGCCTGTTTAACTTCATCTGGTATAATTTTTCTTTGACACTTTTAACTAGTTTTATATATAACCATCTCTGAAGGAATAACATTTGAAAGAAAAAAAAAGATGGAAATCTCATAATTATAAAACAATGAAATAAGCATAATCATAGTGACATATACTGTGTATTATGGGAACATAGAAGGAGAATACCAATAATTGGTATGAATAACGAATGAGAGCTTTCTGGATGTGAGATTAAAGTCAAGTTTTAAAAGGTAAATATTAGAGTATGACCATTCCAGCAGAGAAAAAAAGCATAAGCAAAGACCTATGGGTGTTATGTGTAGTCAAGAAATTAGAAATTCATACTCATTTGAGATTAATATGCTAGCTTAAAATGGATGTTAAAAAGACCATAGAGGCATATATAGGTAAGGTGGAGAATAAATTTTGGAGGAAGCATTAGAGACAAAAAATTAGCCAAAAATTCCCAAGGAATAATGTAAACCTGAATTAGAAAAATGTCATTTATATGGAAATTTGTGGGTAGATTCAAACAATATAACAGATTTTAAATCAGTGTATAGTGGATAAATTTAATGAATTTGGTCATTAACAAAATAATAGAAAACAACAAAAAAGGATATTTCACTTTCCTTTTCATGTTCTTTTATTACATGACCAGTCATGTTAAACAATTCTGACACAGCCCTCTTTTTTTTTCCCTTTGTGCTCTCCCAACATTTCAGTGTTCTTAAATATCATCGGTAAGTATTGAAAAGCATGATAGCTGAAATAAATGTGAGAAAAAAAATGAGTCACTGACAGTAATTTTTAGATTAATGAGTGCCCAGATGAGGAATAATAAGCATTAGAATTATGACAGTGGAGTCTGGCTTTAACAGGTGCATAAAACTAAAAGCTGCTTTAAGAATAAAAACTGATAGCATTTGATGTTGGAGAAAAGACTAAAACATTTATTAGATAGCTAATTTGAGAGGTAAGTCTTAAGCTTATACTATCATAACCAAAATCAGGGAAGTTATTATCAAGGTGATATTAAAAGTGTGGCAATTGAGGGCCAATGAGTTACACACTGGACTATAAATGCCCAGTTGTCCACATAGTAATTGTGAAACTTTGGGTAGGCCACTTTATCTATTTCATGCCAAAGGCTTTTCCTCAACTCTGTATTATATAATTTCCTTTTTCTGTAGCTCCATAACTTCCTTTTCTGTTAATATGAGCTCTGGGCATAAAAAAAAAGATGTGCACTTAGAAAATTTGACCTGGCAGCTTAAGTAATTTGCCCAAGGTCATTTAGTGAATCAGAATAGATATAAGGGTAAGAAGCTATAATTCCTACTCCAATTTCCTGCCTGAACCATTAGATAGCTCCATCTGTTTTGATTCCATCATTAATATGAAGTCATATTTCTGTCTCTTAATAGAAATGAACTGATCAACTGGCTAAAAGTGGGGTGTGAAAAAGAATTCCCATAGCTCTAAATGTATTTTTATTCTTTACAAGTACAATTTCAAAGGTGGTCCTGTTAAATATTTAAGTAATTTTTTAAAGCCTTTATAAATAATACCTGTCTTTAATTATATCTGTAACAAAAGAAAGAAAAAAAACAAACTAAAGTTCTCATTAACATGAGTATCAAATGAACCTTTTTATGCTAAACATTAAGTTAAGCATTTGATATTTTGATAATATGTCATGACAACATTTTGAAATGATGAAATGTTCATTAAAGCCTTCTTCAGATAAACGTAACACTACATTAATTTGATCCATTTAATGTTAGCACAGTGCACACTGATACATTGATAATGACTGGCCACTTTTCTTAAGTGTTAGCCACTAAATTATTATATAGTAAATGAATTGGATAGCTCCTGTAATGCCACTGATCATTATTAATTCAGTTAATTAAATGTGTGTTATACAAGCCATTAATAACTTGATAATTCACCTCTCTTGGATATTATAAAATACATAATACAATAAAAGAGAAATTAAATTCACACATTTAAGTGTTTCATGTCTGTGATACCTGTTTTCCATGACTAGGCAAAACAAAATTTCCTACTTTGTTTAGTGTATTGGGAGAGGATGTATCTTAGATATTTGCAAAATTTTTAAATATTTTGAGCTTGCATTATTAACATTTGATACTTTAATCATATTTACATAGTTCTATTGTCAGACTTTTTCTGACAATTCTGGTCAAATCTTATCTTTCAATTTTGTGTGATGTACATAGGTCATCAAAACCAATTTCAATCCTGTTTCTCCAAATTGCTTAAATACACTGATAACATATTCCCCACATCATTATTTAATCTACCAATTGCCTGTAAATATTATAAAAGTACCAGTGATATATGAATAGAAACATTCAGAAAAACAAAATATAAAGATTTGCATTGTTTTCCAAAAATGGACTTCAAAATAGGCCATTGGAATAGCACCCATATTCCAGTAAAACTTACTTTAATTTAACAAGTATTTATTGAGTTGCCTGTGATGTTTCAGGCACTTTTCTAGTTTTTTGGTGTTAATAAATCAGTAAAGCCCTTATCCTCATCAAACTTAAAAACTGAGGTGAGGTGGAGGGTAAAATAGACTACAAACAACAAAGATTATAATCTCAAATACCCTTTCACTGTTAGAATGAATAAATAAATTGTCATATGTTATACAATAAAAATTATACAACAGTGAAAAGTAAAACACTACCACTTGCATCCAGCAACAGGGATGAGTTTCTCAAAAATACTACTGAGAAAAAGAAAGCATAGACACATTTACGTGCATGTGCACACCTACATGAGCACACACACACACACACTTCTGTATATAAAGTTCAAACCCCACAAAATTTAAAGTATGAGAAATCAAAGCAGTAATAATATTTTCATAGGAAAGAGAGAAGAGCAGTTGGAGAGGGCATGAGAGTACTTCTGGACTGCTTGCAATGCTTATTTCTTAACCCTGGCAGTTACACAGCTTTGGGTTTGTGACCACTCTTTGAGCTGTACTTGTGTATTTATGTACTACTGCTTACAATAGTGCATTTCCATAAGATGAATAAATAATTCAGACAATTGTATATTTTGTTCGATGGCCATAATAGCTATATAAAAAGAAAATGTAGAGTGGCAATGGAGCTCACAGTGTCTATGGTGGGTGAAGATGAGAGTTTCAAAGCAGGTTGCAATATAAAATGGGAAAAATGTGTTGTGTTGTTTTAGTCGCTAAGTCATATCCAACTCTTTTGCAACCCCATGGACTGTGGCCTGCCAGGCTCCTGTGTCCCTGGGATTTCCTAGGCAAGAATACGGGTGTGGGTGGCCATTTCCTTCTCCCAGAGATCTTCCTGACCCAGGGATGAAACTTGCATCTCCTGCATTGGCAGGCAGATTCTTTACCCCTGAACCACCAGGGAAGCCCTAAATGGGATGAATACAGTAGAACTAATTAAGGAGGTGAGATTTGAACAAAGACTGGGAAGGAGTGAGATGGTTAATCACATGTACTTTGGAATACAAAACAGAGAAAAACAAGAGGGAATACCTAGAGCAAAGACCTTAAGACTGCCTGGCAAGTTCAGAGGAGGAGAGGAAAAAAACTGATATGGCTGAAGGGAAGTGGAGGAGGGGGATAGATTGCAGGGAAGACTTTGGAGACCTTCGTAGGGCCAGGTCACATAAGGTCTTACAGGTCAATTTCAGTATTCTGAAATACCGTAAATGAAATAAGAGTTCATTATAGAATTTAAGAAAAGGAGTGATGTATTCTCAGTTATAGCTTCCTCCAGTTTCTGTGTTTAAGAGTAAAATACAATGGAACAGTGGTAGAAAATCATTTTCAGAGGCTATGGAAGCAAACTAGGGAAGTGATGAAGGCCTGGATCAGTTTGGTAGCTGTGAAGTAGTGAAATGAAATTGGAAATATATATTTTAAAAGCAGAGTCAATAGGATTTCTTAGATTATATGTAAACATGAGAAAGAGAGAAAAGTCCTCAAATACAAAAATATACTTTGCATTCTGGGCTTACGAAAGAGTTGGAAAATTTGTCACTTGATAAAGATAAGCACAATAAAGGACCTAACATTTTTTTGGCAAGGACCTAACAGAAGCAGAAGGGATTAAGAAAAGTTGGCAAGAACGCACAGAGAGAAAAGCTATTAATGACCCAGATAATGATGATAGTGATAGCTTATGGTGAACAATGTCGGATATGTGATCTCCAAAGAAGAAAATTTAGCTTCAGGAACAGGGACCAGGCTTGATCACTCAAGAGCTTTTGTGTAGCAGAGTTTTATTAAAGTATAAAAAGGGACAGACAAAGCTTCTGACAGAGACATCAGAAGGGGGATGGAGAGTGCCCCACTCTCTAGTCTTAGCATGGCCTTCTATACTTTTATCAGACCCAATCCCACAACATGCATCTTAAATTAACATGATTAGAACTAACACTAGAAAGGTCTTACCAGACAGAAGGTTCTTGTTAAGGAGAAACATGTCCTTAAGCAAGATACATTGTTATATTGACCAAAACAAAGCAATGTAGAAAACAGTTGTCCTTTACTCCTCCTTGAGAAACCCAGGCTCTTTTCTCCTCCTCAGTGACCCTGGACTTCTTATCAACCTGCCTAGGAATTGACTCTTTCAATAGTGTTGTCACTTACCTAGAGCCAGACATCTTGGAGTGTGAAGTCAAGAGTGGGCCTTAGGAAGCATTACTATGAACAAAGCTAGTGTAGGTGATAGAATTATAGCTGAGCTATTGCAAATCCTAAAAGATGATGCTGTGAAAGTGCTGCACTCATCATGCCAATACATTTGGAAAACTCAGCAGTGGCCACAGGACTGGAAAAGTTCTGTTTTTCATTCCAATCCCAAAGAAAGGCAATGCCAAAGAATGTTCAAGTTATCATAAAATTGTACTAATTTCACATGCCAGCAAGATTATGCTCAAAATCCTTCAAGCAAGGCTTCAACAGTATGTGAACCAAGAATTTCTAGTTGTAGAAGCTAGATTTAGAAAAGGCAGAGGAACCAGAAATCAAATTGCCAGCATAAGCTGGATCATAGAAAAAGCAAGAGAATTCCAAAGAAAACATCTAATTCTGCTTCATTGACAATCCTAAGACCTTTAACTGTGTGGATCACAACAAACTGTGGAATATTCTTAATGATATGGGAATACCAGACCACATTACCTGCCTCCTGAGAAACCTGAATGCAGGACAAGAAGCAACAGTTACAGTTGGACATGGAACAATGGACTGGTTAAAAATTGGGAAAGGAGTATGACAAGGCTGTATGTATATTGTCACCCTGCTTATTTAACTTATATGCAGAGGGCATCATGTGAAATGCCGGGCTGGATGAATCAAAAGGTGGAATCAAGTTTTCCAGGAGAAATATCAACAACCTCAGATATCACTGTAATTGGAGAAAGTGAAGAGGAACTAAAGAGCCTCTTGATGATGGTGAAAGAGGAGAGAGAAAAAGTTGGTTTAAAACTCAACATTCAAGAAACTAAGATCATGGATTCCAGGCCTATCACTTCATGGCAAATAAATGGGGAAAATTGGGCAATGGTGTCAGATTTCATTTTCTTGGGCTCCAGAATAACTGCAGATGGTGATGGCAGCCATGATATGAAAGACACTTGTTCCTTGGAATAATAGCTATCACAAGCGTAGACAGTGTATTCAAAAGCAGAGACATCAGTTTGCCAACAAAGTCCGTATAGTCAAAGCTATAGTTTCTCCAGTAGTCATGTATGCACTTAAAAGTTAGACTATAAAGGAGACTGAACGCTGAAGAATTGCTGTTTTCAAACTCTGGTGTTGGAGAAGACTCTTGAGAATCCCTTGGACATCAAAGAGATCAAGGAGATCAAACCAGTCAATCCAAAAGGAAATCAACCCTGAATATTCATTGGAAGGACTGGTGCTGAAACTGAAAGTCCAGTACTTTCGCCACATGATGCAAAGAGCTGACTCATAGGAAAAGACTGTTATTCTGGGAAGGACTGAGGGCAAGAGGAGAATGGTGCAACAGAGGATGCGATGAGTGGATGGCATCCCTGATTCAAGGGACATGAGTTTGAGCAAACGCTGGGAGATGGTGAAGGACAGGGAAACCTGGCGTGCTGCTGTCCAAGGGATCACAGTGTGTCAGACATGACTTAGCAACTGAACAACAGAGCGGGGAAATCTGTTGAAAGAATATATTTGGTTGTGGGAAGATCAGGAATTTAGTCTGGTAAAAGTTGAACTGAACTTGAGATGCCTAGTTAGACTTTCAAATGGGAAATCTACAGCAGGTGGATGTATAAATCAGGAGCGTGGTGGAGAAGTAAGTCTGAGCTGGATATTTAGATCTTGCCAGTATATACTTGGTGTGAGTGTGCTATGTCAGTTCAGTTGTGTCCAATTCTTTGAGACCCCGTGGACCCTGCCAGGCTCCTCTGTCCATGGGATTCTCCAGGCAAGAATACTGGAGTGGGTTGTTGTGACCTCTCCAGGGGCTCTTCCCAACCCAGGGATCGAACTCTCCTCTCTTACATCTTCTACGCTGGCAGGTGATTTCTTACCACTAGCGCCACCTGGGAAGCCCATATACTACAGACCATTCATGTTAGAATACACTGCGCTCATGTTTCACTAATAATTGCGTCCTTCTCATATTCTTGGAAACTAATGTCAATTAGATGAACTCCAAGAAGGATGTATTGACAGACAGTATCACAATATGTAAGGTGAACTATAATACCTCTAGAGTTCACCACTCATAACTCTGTGTCCTCTTCAGAAGAGAGAGCAGAACAAACTTCATGATTCCTCTAATGTATTTCTATCACCGTTGTAATTTTTTCTTTCTTTTTTTTTTTGGTAAAAATACATTTTCTTCCAAAATGCAATCCCAGTTTGTTTGCAAATATACCTCTTTGGATTACTAGATCCAAAATACTCACGTTACAGATTACTAAATAAATCATGAACTCACCACTTGAACATGCTTAAAATGTAGGCCCCATCTTCATGCAGTGTCAGTCAAAAGTATGCAACTTTTTAAAAATCAAACAATTTCATGTTTTTCTATGTAGTATATAGTGGGGAGAAAAATAGCAGGTATACAAGACTCACCTTACAGAGTAAAATCTGAGTAAAAGCTCTGGAGCCTGGATTGAAATGATAATTGACTATACTCCTTAGAGTAATTATTAGATGATTGCTAAGTGATTTGGGGGGGGGATTACTCCAAATCTACCACAGCAGAATTTTTATTGATGTGTTCGAGGCTCTAAACTTTTAACTATTTCATCAAGCATGATAAAATTTGAGAATGACCATTCTAGAGATATCTATGATAGTATGATCACAAGCAGTATGATTAATTAAATGATATTCATGAAAATTATACTTGAAATTAATCAGTCAGCTTTCTGCTTGTTCTAGTGTCATACTTGATGAGGCTCAACTG
Source organism: Oryx dammah (assembly GCF_014754425.2). Taxonomy (NCBI): domain Eukaryota; kingdom Metazoa; phylum Chordata; class Mammalia; order Artiodactyla; family Bovidae; genus Oryx; species Oryx dammah. Next base: position 24,611,390 of record NW_024070196.1, read on the forward strand.
CTTCTTCATTAATGAATGGGTTAAACAAATTCTTATTCTGTGCTTGTTATGGGCTTCCCTGGTGACTCAGATGTTAAAGAATCCTCTTGCAATTGGGAAGGTACCCTGAAGGAGGGCATGGCAACCCACTCCAGTATTGTTGCCTGGAGAATCCCCATGGACAGAGGAGCCTGGCAGGCTACAGTCCATGAGGTTGTAAAGAGTCAGACATAACTGGACAACTAAGTACAGCACGGCACAGAGTATGGATAATAAGTATATACAAATATTACTAGATCTTCATAGACAGTGATGAGTTACTAAAAATGTGAAAAAATAGGAAGCCAGATCCTTTACTAGAAATACTTACTACCAAAAAATAAATAAATAAATAAAATAGAAGGCAAAAAAAATACTCATTAGCTTGATCACATATATTCAGAATCCTACCTTGATCTCCAAAGTTATTCCCGGTCTCAAGGAAAAGAAGATAGCTTTATGAGTGTGGGTTAAGGGATAATTTTACAGAGGGGGATAAAAAGAAAAAAAAATATTGTAAATACAGTTCTTGTCCCAGCAGCAAACCTTACAAGTTTTGAAATTTGAGGTTGGCTTCACTTTCTTCATCTAAAGCATGGAATCAATATTTCATGTTTTGTTTAGTTTATAGTTGTGGATAATATAATTTATTTTTAAGCCAAAGCTCAGTTATGTAAATATAAGAATTGAATAAGAGAAAGACTACTTTTCTACAACTTAATTTCTGACTCAAGTCATTATATAACTGTTAGCTAGTTAATATAAACAATATTTACACAGAATAGTTTTCATAGCCTTTTATAATTCTGACTCTCTGCTTCCTTGTCTATCTACTAGTATTGATGAAATGAAAATTCACCCTTAAAGGCATAGAAAAGCTAAACATAAAAATCTTTCTCTACCCTTTGGCCTCCTCCTTTCCCTGTGTGAATGTGTTTATACATACATATATATGTGTGTGTGTGTGTGTGTGTATGTATATGGTAGCCAGTCGTGTCCAACTCTTTATGACCCCAGGGACTGTAGCCTGCCATGTTCCTTTGTCCATGGAATTCTCCAAGCAAGAATACTGAAGTGGGTTGCCATTCCCTTCTCCAGGGGTTCTTCCTGACCCAGGGATCATACCGGAGTTTCCCGCATTGCAGGCAGATTCTTCACAGTCTGAGCCACCAGGCAAGCTTTGTTTTTGTTTAGCTGCAACTCTTGTGCAAGCCAATGGACTGTAGCCTGCCAGGCTCCTCTGTCCATGGGATTTCCCACTGGAGTGAGGGAATGGGTTGCCATTTTCTCTCCAAAATATATACATTTCCCTGTGCATTTGATTATTGTTAACCATCCTCCCCAGAGGCAGAAATACCTGCTTAACTATAAAGATGAATGTTTCTTCTTCTGATGCTAGCCATATAATTCCTTAGAAGGTAATATTCCTTTCCCAATTCTCTGAGGGGTTTAGTTCTTGCTTTACCAAATATGTGACTGATCCTCTGATAAAATTAATGATGATTAATCGACTTGAAACAATTGATCCAAAATATGGTTTTATAAGGTGTCTATTCCCTGTGACTAGCAGCAACCTTATACTGCCACGTGTGCTTGTTTGCATATATCTCCTTCAGCAAAATCACATATACACTGGCCTCCCCCTCAGAACAATTTTCAGAGCTCTCTGAAAGACCGTCTCTTGGGTTATAATCCTCAGATTAGCTCAAATAAAATTTTCTGTTTCTCTCTTAGATTGACTATTAATTTTTTGTTGAGAAGATATAGGAATCTTTGGATCTGTGAAGTTATTTTCTGTCCAATTGTGTTATATTTTAAGATGTCTATGCTCCCTCCATAAGCTTCCATTAAGAGTATCTGTTCCTTCTGGCATCTAGTAAGATACCCATAGACTCAGCATCACATATATTCTATTTTGTGCCATCTGTGATTTCATCCTGCATCCATTGGCTCTCTCCAGGAATACTTAGGCTCCTCTGTAAGATGACTATATGTTCTGTTTTTCCTGAACTGTATGGTTTACGCTGGCTTAATAATCATGCATGTTTGTTTTTTTTTTTTCTCAGATGTTTCCCAGACTGAATGATAAATGCTATCTTCTCATTTGAGTATTCTTCATAATTTGAGCCATAGGGACTGGGAGTTTTTTCAGGACTTCACTTAAATCTTTCCGGACACTGAGTCAACAACCCTACTATTAGGTGAAACATACTGACTGACACTGCCCACCATGGTCAGGTACCATAGTAACCATTTGCCTGAGTTATTTTATGACAGGAGGTCCTATTAAGGAAAATGGAGCTAATAAGCCATCACCAATCAGAAAAGTTCAGGAAAGGTCAAAAGGAGACACCACCTGTCCTACCACCTCCCAGAATCCTCCTCACTGGAATCCATTTTGTCTGAACAATGCCTGCACCCCTAGGAAGGACCCTGAGTCAGAATGATTGGCCAGAGACAATCCAGAAACTAATCCCATTACCATAAAGCCTGAGACTGCAATCCACACGGCAGAGCAGTTCTCCAGGATTCCCTTACCTTCCTGCCCTCTACCTGGGCACCCTTTCCTAATAAAGTCTCTGGCTTTGTCAGGACGTGTGTCTTCTCAGACAATTTATTTCCAAGTGTTAGACAAGAGTGCACTCTTGGGCCTGGGAAGGGGTCCCTGTTCCTGCAACACTACCTCCACAGGATGTTTGCATGTGAGATTTTTCTACAAGGCTCCCCATTTCTCAGGCTATCAATGGCAAGTGAGATACAGTGCATTAGCAACTCTTTATTCAAATCAAATCCTATCTGCAGTTTTACTGTTTCCCACTGCCTAAGGAGGGAGTGTCTGATAGGTTTGAATCAATTTCTGAATTCATGTCACCCAATAACTAATTGCTTTCCCCTATCTTTCTAGTTTTGCTTAGTAAGGAAATGGGGATATTTGCTTCAAAAAAAAAAAAAAGAAAAGAAAAGAAATTATAGTGGCAGAAGCCCTAAGCCTTGATTCCTTTAAGGCTTTGCTTTTGATATGCAAAGACAGGCTTTCTAAATTCCAAAACCTTTTCTCTCTCAAAAAGATTTGCCCTTGCAAATCAAAACCCTGCTATTCAAGGCTATTTAGATACTTATAATTATGTAATTTGACACTATTCTTTGTATCTTGCTACAGAATTCTCCATCTGAGGCAATAACCCCAGACACCTTAGTCCAAAGGAATGTCTTATAGGGACCAATGCAACAGATTAAAACACACACACACACACACATCACATCCTATATGTGCATGTACACATATGTTTTTTCTTTTCTTAACACATCAGATAAAGATTAAGTAAAATAATGTATCTGAAAAAGCAGTCTACATAAAACTAATCATGAAGGGATTAAACAACAGATCCAGAGCCATCATTATTGATGAAGGGTTATTTAATTTATTAGAAAGGACATGCTGTGGAGCTGGGTAAGAACTGGGTAATTATTTTCAGCTCTTAAGCTAAATAAAGACTTGCTTCCAGCACAAAGGATTAAAAATATTGCTCACACATTCATAAAAAGCAGAAGGCAAGTTGTGGATGTAAGAATGCAACTGGCAGATAAAATTCCATCAATCACTATGATTCAGAATGTGCAGGTTAGAGACAGAGGCTGAGATACAGCCTCAACATTGAATAGTCAAACAGGAAGCCAGCATTTTGTGGACTCTGTTGCGAGGAAGCAAAGTTGTCCACAGAAGACAACTGTAAAAGATGTCTTTAAAGACCTTACTTTGACCAGTGTGTAAGACAAAGACAGAGATCCCTGAGGCAGACATTCAGCCTTGATAGCAAAGCACAAGAACTTTATTTGAATTTTCACAAAAGAATCCTCCAAACTTGAAAAAAAAAGTATCAAGAACAAATTAGAAACTAAATTATTCAGATAGTTACACCAGAATATTAGGGAGGAAAATTGGAGCAGGGTACCAGAACATACTGAATATCTTTTTCATTAAAAAATAAAAGATATTTAAAAATGTGTGTTTCACATTTCAAATAGTTCAGTCACTTCAATAAATTATTTTGCAGTTTTTCTGAAAATTAACAACATTCAGCTAATACTATGCATAGATATTTGGGTGAAGGGATTTTTCCTAGCTCTAACGATAAAGACTTTTTTCACCTAACATAGGCAATGTCCACTAATTAGCAATTATCTATGTAAAGCAGATTATATATTTTCTGTGCTTTACTGCTGTAAGTATAAAGTACTAAGTAAAGAAATAATAATGTAAAAACATAAAATGATAATCACATTAAAATAGCTCAATATGGCCCCGTTTAATGTATGCAACAAATTTTACTTCCAAATCCTACTTCACAGAGTCCCTTCCAGAACTGTTCAATGGCACAAACCTTATTAGAGCAAAATCCATGAAACTTAGGCCAGCGTAGCATTCTTCTTTCTTCCATTCAGTCCCCCTGCATTTTGAGTATCCTATGATGAAGCTCTAACTAGACTACCCTTCTTCTTGAACTCTCGACCTCATATTCTTTAAGTGTATACCATATTAGTGCATCAATATTTTATTGAAATCCTATAATAACCAACATATGCATTACATTTCTAGGATAAGAAGAAGAAGATCATTTTAGTAACAGGAATTAGCACTGTATTGGATAGGAGATGACATTTGACTCCTTGGGTCATTCTTCATAAGTCAAAATTCATTTAGTAATAGTAAAGGAGAAGAATGTGGGTAAGAGATCAATAAATAATGTACTCTATTCTGGCTATAGGAGACACAAATAGGATTAAATCAATCACAATGAAGTTTATGTTTATAATATATTCTAATTTATTTTTAAAATGCAATACCTGAAATGTTAATGGTGGTAGGGTGGCAGGAAAGCTCAAGAGGTGATGTGACTTCACTGGGTATAACTTTGCATATCTATGACTGCGGATGGTGGAGGTGATGTTACTTTTTAAAACTAGGGGATTTGCAATGCTTTAATAATTCTGTAGACATCATCCAGGAATACTATCCTCCTTGTGCTTTACAGAAAATATTCAGTTTTCAGGAAAAAGCTCAAGTCCTACTTCCTTCAAGACATTTGATTTGTTTTGTCTCTTCTGACCTCTAGTGATCACATTGTTCTTTAAGCTCCTATGTTTCAGGATCACACCATTTGTTCTTTGTTTCCACGTTTTTAATTTTTGGCCAAAAGAGCATAATGTAAATTTGCAGTCTCATGTACATAACCATAGGATTTTGAAGTCAGTAAACAGGTCTTACATGCTCTTTTATCCTACAAAATAATGAATGCTCCAAAGAAGTTGCACAATAAATATGTAATAGAAATAGCTCAGATGGTAAAGAATCCACCTGAACGAGGGATACCTGGGTTCGACCCCTGGGTTGGGGAGATCCCCTGGAAGAGGGCATGGCAACCCACTCCAGTATGCTTGCCTGGAGAATCCCCATGGACAGAGGGGCCTGTTGGGCTATAGTCCATGGTGTTGCAAAGAGTGGGACATGACTGAGCAACTAAGCCTAGCACAGAAATTATTAGACTGTATAAAACAAATTATATATGACTAGAAGTTAGGAGAACATTGGGTTAAAGTTCATGGTTTCACAGATGCCCCTGGCAATACTTTTTACCTTTTTGAGAAAGATAATTGTCTCCTTGATTAGCATTAATATAAGAAAGCACTAGATCAACCTTGTCAATAATGTCATTTCTTTGATGACATAGCTCAAACACAACTAGTGGTAAGATGCCTCCTGAAAGTGAAAGTGAAAGTTGCCCAGTCGTGTCTGACTCTTTGCAACCCCATTGACTATACAGTCCATGGAATTCTCCAGGCCAGAATACTGGAATGGGTACCTGTTCCCTTATGCAGGGGACCTTCCCAACCCAGGGATTGAACACAGGTCTCCTGTATTGCAAGCAGATTCTTTACGAGCTGAACCACCAACCAGGGAAGCCCAAGAATACTGGAGTGAGTAGCCTATCCCTTCTCCAGATCTTCCCAATCCAGCAATTGAACAGGATCTCCTGCATTGCATGCGAAACCCAAGAAGCCTCTTGAAGTATATTAATTCAAGAGCCCTACAACTTCATAAATAACTCATGAGGAACAACCACAAATGGGGAGCCATATTTTGTGTAAGGTATTCAAAATGGTATCCAAAAAGGGTACATTTATGGCTATCACAGTTTACTGAGGACTAAATATATTAAATAATTGCTATGAGCAAAGTGTATATAATTCAGTGAAAAAATCAGTGGACCTATTTTTTAATTTTTTGGTCCAAGAATATCTCTAGGAGAAAACAACATTTAAACCACAGCTTGAAGAAATAGATGGAGCTGGACAAAAAGGAGAAATGAAAAATAATATGCAAAGAAAGGGAAATATTATGTATGTTTCAGAGTAAGTGAAAGGTAGAATGAAGATTAGTGTAAAGGAAGGTGTAAGATAAGGTGAATATATGTCTAGCTATTCCTTTCCCATGTTGTTTTTTGAAAGCCCACCATGTTTCAGGCACTCTGTAGGGTGTTGGGGAAAAAAACAACAAATCATTATGTCTTACCTGATAGGGTTTTTGTTCTGAGTTTATACTCTAGTAGTAGAGACAAATATCAACCAAATGATTGACTGGCGAGTAATTGAATTGGATTCTTTTCAAAACTGAAACTGAGATAAATGGTTTGATTCTTTAAGTATAGGTGAAGGATTATGTCCTATGCAAGGGTACAATAAAGGAGTTGTCTTAAATTGGAAGATCAATAAAAGATTCCCTAGGAGAAATTCTTAAACTGAGCTTGAAATTAAAAAGGAGAGCTAGTATGAAAAGGGAGATACAGAGGAAAAAGGACTTGTAAGTATATGCAAGTGGTCAGGAAGACCCTCTGGTGAAGGGAATGGCTACCCCTTCCGGTATTCTGGTCTAGAGAATTCCATGGACCGAGAAGCCTGTTGGGCTACAGTTCTCGGGGTCACAAAGAGTCAGACATGACTGAGCGACTAATAGCATAACATTTCCAAGAAATCATTAGGTCAGTGTGGCTGAGTGTAGCAAATAAGGGAAAGGACGCCCCAGGAGCCAGACTATGCAAAAGATTTATATATGTATGACATATAGTCATATAATTTATATGTATTACACAATCCTTGGAATACAGAGAAGTCATAGGAGTATTTTAAGCAGGAGCAATGACATGATCAAATGTGCATTATGAAAAGAGCATTAGAAATTTCTATGACAAACAGGAAAAAATGCTCTGAGACTATTGGGGCTTTACCACCAGAGTGGCACAGAAAGACAAGAGGGAAAAAATGTGACCAAAAAAACCATATTTTATATGAAGTCTGCCTGAGGTAAAGCAGGACATAAAGGAGATTAGTTTTAGAAGTGGGGTTGATCTCAGAGAGGAAACTCTGTCATTGGTTTCCTCCATCCCAAGAGTTCAATGAACAAGGGATTGGTACTGCTTTTAAAATTCAGGACTAGAATGGGAACTCAGTCACCTTCAAAAATGAGGATAATTTTTAAGGTGATGGTACAAGGGTATGTCTTTACTATTGCACATAGGAAAACAACATTTCCAATATCAGTGAAATTTAAACAACATTGCCAGTTTAAGAAAGTGAACAGACTCACTTCTATATGACAAGTTCTGGGGCAGGGGTGGGGGGAGGGGCAGAGAAAAATTCACATAGGCTTGGAAGAAAACCAAATAAAGGGTATATATGCTTAACTTCTTGAAAGATGAGAGAGAAGAGGTGGTCTGAGGGAATCCAACATTTCAGTGTCCCAAGGTCCCAGGAAGTGTAGGAGGAAATAAAGAATGTGCTTAATTTGCATTCCTTCATGAAAGGAACAAAAAGGTTGAGAAAAAACTGATGCCTGAAATAATATGTAAAATGAGGATACTGTATATATGCGTCAGTAACTGGATGCCACAGTGGGATCCCAGAATATCCAGTGCCACATGCAAGAAATGCAAGAGCTTATTGATGCCATGGACATCATCCCAGAGAGGACTTTGTCTAGAGAATAATCACAGACCAGATGCCTTACCCTGACAATATGATGTGGCTGCTCCTTAATGTAGTAGACTTTTTCTTTAAAAAGGAAATCTGAATAAAGCAAAAGAAATTTGGAGAAAGTTTCTATTTTTTTTTTCACAACTAAAAACATGATTGAATGATTATAACTATTATCTGTAACAGCCTAAGAGGATGTATAGCATTTTTATATGAACAAACATTTTTCCCAGTGACTTCCAATCATCATAACCCTTCACCTTTCAGGAAGCATGAGGACTTTCTTCAAATGGAAAAATGATGTCACTCTTTGTTGTTGTCCAGTTGCTCAGTCACGTCTGAATCTTTGTGATCCCATGGAGTGCAGCATGCCAGACTTCCCTAACCTTCGCTTTCTCCCAAAGTTTGCTCAAACTCATTCCAATGAGTTAGTGATGTTCACTGACTCAATGAAATGATGTTCACCAACCCTCAGTCTTTCCCAGTATCAGGGTCTTTTCCAAAGAGTAGGCTCTGCACATCAGGTGGCCAAAGGGTTGAAGCTGCAGCTTCAGCATCAGTCCTTCCAGTGAATATTCAGTGTTGGTTTCATTTAGGATTGACTGGTTTAATCTCCTTGTAGTCCAAGGGACTTTTGAGTCTTTGAAAGTCAATTTGAAAGCATCAATTCTAAAGCATCAATTCTTCGGAGTTCAGACTCATCCATTGTCTGGCTCTCATATCTGTATTTGACATTGGAAAAACCATAGCTTTGAATACAAGCAGTCTCTCTCGAAGAATAAAAAATACGAGTGGATTTATTTTAAGAAATAAATATCTACAGAGGAGAAGGTATGCCAGCATTCAGTTCAGTTCAGTTCAGTCGCTCAGTCGTGTCCGACTCTTTACAACCCCATGAATCGCAGCAGGCCAGACCTCCCTGTTCATCACCATCTCCTGGAGTTCATTCAGACCCACGTCCATCGAGTCCGTGATGCCATCCAGCCATCTCATCCTTGGTCGTCCCCTTCTCCTCCTGCCCCCAATTCCTTCCAGCATCAGAGTCTTTTCCAATGAGTCAACTCTTCGCATGAGGTGGCCAAAGTACTGGAGTTTCAGCTTTAGCATCATTCCTTCCAAAGAAATCCCATGGCTGATCTCCTTCAGAATGGACTGGTTGGATCTCCTTGCAGTCCAAGGGACTCTCAAGAGTCTTCTCCAGCACCACAGTTCAAAAGCATCAATTCTTCAGCACTCAGGTTTCTTCACGGTCAAACTGTCACATCCATACATGACCACAGGAAAAACCATAGCCTTGACTAGACGGACCTTAGTCAGCAAAATAATGTCTCTGCTTTTGAATATACTATCTAGGTTGGTCATAACTTTTCTTCCAAGGAGTAAGCATCTTTTAATTTCATGGCTGCAATCACTATCTGCAGTGATTCTGGAGCCCCCCCAAAAATAAAGTCTGACACTGTTTCCATTGTTTCCCCATCTATTTCCCATGAAGTAATGGGACCAGATGCCATGATCTTCATTTTCTGAATGTTGAGCTTTAGGCCAACTTTTTCTCTCTCCTCTTTCACTTTCATCAAGAGGCTTTTTAGTTCCTCTTCACTTTCTGCCATAAGAGTGGTGTCATCTGCATATCTGACGTTATTGATATTTCTCCCAGCAATCTTGATTCCAGCTTGTGTTTCTTCCAGTCCAGCGTTTCTCATGATGTACTCTGCATAGAAGTTAAATAAGCAGGGTGACAATATACAGCCTTGACGTACTCCTTTTGCTATTTGGAACCAGTCTGTTGTTCCATGTCCAGTTCTAACTGTTGCTTCCTGACCTGCATACAGATTTCTCAAGAGGCAGGTCAGGTGGTCTGGTACTCCCATCTCTTTCAGAATTTTCCACAGTTTATTGTGATCCACACAGTCAAAGGCTTTGGCATAGTCAATAAAGCAGAAATAGATGTTTTTCTGGAACTCTCTTGCTTTCTCCATGATCCAGCAGATGTTGGCAATTTGATCTCTGGTTCCTCTGCCTTTTCTAAAACCAGCTTGAACACCACGGAGTTCACGGTTCACGTATTGCTGAAGCCTGGCTTGGAGAATTTTGAGCATTACTTTACTAGCATGTGAGATGAGTGCAATTGTGCGGTAGTTTGCGCATTTTTTGCATTGCCTTTCTTTGGAATTGGAATGAAAACTGACCTTTTCCAGTCCTGTGGCCACTGCTGAGTTTTCCAAATTTGCTGGCATATTGAGAGTAGCACTTTCACAGCATCATCTTTCAGGATTTGAAATAGCTCAACTGGAATTCCATCACCTCCACTAGCTTTGTTCATAGTGATGCTTTCTAAGGCCCACTTGACTTCACATTCCAGGATGTCTAGGTCTATATTAGTGATCACATCATCATGAATATCTGGGTCATGAAGATCTTTTTTGTACAGTTCTTCTGTGTACTCTTGCCACCTCTTGTTAATATCTTCTGCTTCTGTTAGGTCCATACCATTTCCATCCTTTATCGAGCCCATGTTTGCATGAAATGTTCCCTTGGTATCTCTAATTTTCTTGAAGAGATCTCTAGACTTTCCCATTCTGTTCTTTTCCTCTATTTCTTTGCATTGATCACTGAAGAAGGCTTTCTTATCTCTTCTTGCTATTCTTTGGAACTCTGCATTCAGATGTTTATATCTTTCCTTTTCTCCTTTGCTTTTTGCCTCTCTTCTCTTCACAGCTATTTGTAAGGCCTCCCGAGACAGCCATTTTGCTTTTTTGAATTTCTTTTCCATGGGAATGATCTTTATCCCTGTCTCCTGCACAATGTCATGAACTTCATTCCATAGTTCATCAGGCACTCTATCTATCAGATCTAGGCCCTTAAATCTAGTTCTCACTTCCACTGTATAATCATAAGGGATTTGATTTAGGTCATACCTGAATGGTCTAGCAGTTTTCCCTACTTTCTTCAATTTAAGTCTGAATTTGGTAATAAGGAGTTCATGGTCTGAGTCACAGTCAGCTCCTGGTCTTGTTTTTGTTGAATGTATGGTGCTTCTCCATCTTGGCTGCATAGATTATAATCAATCTGATTTCGGTGTTTACCATCTGGTGATGTCCCTGTGTAGAGTCTTCTCTTGTGTTGTTGGAAGAAGGTGTTTGTTATGACCAGTGCATTTTCTTGGCAAAACTCTATTAGTCTTTGCCCTGCTTCATTCCGCATTCCAAGGCCAAATTTGCCTGTTACTCCAGGTGTTTCTTGATTTCCTACTTTTGCATTCCAGTCCCCTATAATGAAAAGGACATCTTTTTTGGGTGTTAGTTCTAAAAGGTCTTGTAAGTCTTCATAAAATCGTTCAACTTCAGTTTCCTCAGCGTTACTGGTTGGGGCATAGACTTGGATAACTGTGATATTGAATGGTTTGCCTTGGAGATGAACAGAGATCATTCTGTCGTTTTTGAGATTGCATCCAAGTACTGCATTCCATGCCGGTTTTACCAAGAAGTAATAAAGTAACATGTAGTTTAGTTGCAGCTTTGCAAGTAAGCAGTTAGCACACTAAGTGAAAAGCAAGGAGGATGTGTGCACTTCCTGGGATCTGGAAAGGAGTTTGTGGAGAGAGTTTGTGTCCTTGGGAGAGCAGTGTCTTAGATCATAGCTAGCCTGAGACAACCCCACAGGGATAGAGCTAGGGGGAAATATCCTGATCTCTCATACCTGTTCCCTCCACCCTTCTGTTGCAATTCTCTTTTAGGGAGTTCAACAGGAAACCGGAAGGCATGTAAAATAGTACATATGTAACCCAGAGGTCATCCTTCTGGACAAAGCTGGGTGAGGAAATTGGGGATATTTTCTACAGGGGCAAACTCACAGGCATATTCCAATTTGTTCATCTCCTGATGGCCAAAGGGAAAGATCCAGCACAAACTGCCTGCAGTTGGTAGTTGACAGAGCATGTATACCAAGCATCTTAACTTTTAGATCTCTAAATAGGAATTTTTGAAGTTTTGTGTGGAAACAACAAGTTGAGGGATAACAAAATCTGGCTTTGAATGCCGAAGTGACGTATATACCATAACCAATAGATATGGGAAGGAAGTTTGACAATATGAAGTAATCTTCACATTCTAGACTTGATAAAGCATCTATGTACTAAGGATGATAAAGAGGATTTGACATCATCATGACAGACTCTGTGCCTTCCACATCTTAACAACCATTAAGCAGGAATATTGGAGTACCTTTTTAATCTTAGGGATCCATGAGTGCCCTAACGCTGCCCTTTAGAACTGGAAGTATCAGAGGGTAGCTACTGCCACAGGCAGCATTGTGTGGGGGCAAGAGAATAGTGAGAGATGCACCTGAAATCAGCCAGGGAAGGAATGATGTTGTTATTGTTCAGTCACTAGGGCTTGTCTGACTGTTTGCAATTTCATGGACTGCAGCACACCAGGTTTCCCTGTCCTTCACTCTCTCTCAGAGTTTGCTCTGATTTATGTCCATTGAATCAGTGATGACTCCTAAACATCTCATCCTCTACCACCCCTTCTCCTTTTAGCTTCACTCTTTCCCAGCATCAGGGTCTTTTCCAATGAGTCAGCGCTTTGCATCAGGTAGCCTAAATATTGGAGTTTCATCTTAAATATCAGTGCTTCCAATGAATATTCAGTAGTGATTTCCTTTAGGATTGACTGGTTTGATCTCCCTGAAGTTCAGGGGACTCTCAAGAATCTTCTCCAGCACCACAATTCAAAAGCTCCAATTCTTTGGCTCTCAGCCTTCTTCATGGTCCAACTCTCACATCCATACATGACTACAGGAAAAACTATAGTTTTGACTATATGGACCTTTGTCAGCAAAGGGATGTCTCTCCTTTTTAATATGCTGTCTAGGTTTGCCATAGCTTTCCCTTGAAGCAGCAAGTGCCTTTTACTTTCATGGCTGCAGTCACTGTTTGCAACAATTTTTGAATCCAAGAAAATGAAATCTGACACTGTTTCCACTTTTTTCCCCATCTATTTGCCATGAACTGATGGGACCAGATGCCATGATCCTAGTGTTTTGAATGTTGAGTTTTAAGCCAGCTTTTCCACTTTCCTTTTTCACCTTCATCAAGAGGCTCTTTAGTTCTTCTTCATTTTCTGTCATAGAGTGGTATTATCTGCACTTCTGAGGTTGTTGATATTTCTCCCAGTATTCTTGATTCCAGATTGTGATTCTTCCAGCATGGTATTTCACATGATGTATTCTGCAGATAAATTAAATAAGCCCGGTGACAACGTACAATCTTGTTGTACTCCCTTTCCAATTTGGAAACAGTCTATTGTTCAATTTCCGGTTTTAACTATTGCTTCTTGACCTGCATACAGGTTTCTCAGAAGACAGGGAAGGTGGTCTAGTAATCCTAAATCTTTAAGAATATTCCACAATTTGTTGTGATCCACATTGCCAAAGGCTTTCACATAGTCAATGAAGAAGAAGTAGATGTTTTTTCTAGAATTCCCTTTTCTCCATGATCCAGTGAATGTTGGCAATTTGATCTCTGGTTCTTCTGCCTTTTCTAAATCCAACTTGTACATCTGGAAGTTCTCAGTTCAGGTACTGCTGAAGCCTAGCTTGAAGGATTATGAACTTTACCCTGCTAGCATGTGAAATGAGCACAACTGTACAGTAGCTTTGGAGAAGGAAATGGCAACCCACTCCAGTGTTCTTGCCTGAAGACTCCCAGGGACAGGGGAGCCTGGTGGGCTGCCGTCTATGGGGTCACACAGAGTCGGACACGACTGAAGAAACTCAGCAGCAGCAGCAACAGTACAGTAGTTTGGACATTCTTTGGCATTTCTCTTCTTTGGGATTGGAATGAAAACTAACCTTTTCCAGTCTTGTGGCCACTACTGAGTTTTCCAAATTTATTGGCATAATGATTGCAGCACTTTATCAGAATCATCTTTCAAGATTTGAAATAGCTCAGCTGGAATCCCATCACTTCCATTAGCTTTGTTCATAGCAATGCTTCTTAAGGCCCACTTGATTTGACCTAAAAACTTTTGGAAAACTAAGAGTTTTGCCAACATACTAAATTTCATAGCTGATCTAGAGAATTTTAGAGAAATTATATGGAAATACAAGGAAAGATTTTTAAAAAGGAAAAAGAAACCTACAAATCACACAAAACTAAGAATATTTGATCTAACACACAAAAATTCTACAGAAGTGTAGGTACTCGGTGATTTTTAGGTGAAAAATACTTAAAAGCTGGTCATAAATAATATTAAGTTATATACTACCTTGGGCTTCTCAGGTGGCACTAGTGGTAAAGAACCTGCCTGCAAATGCCGGAGACATAAAAGACTTGGGTTCAGTACCTGGGTTGGGAGGATCCCCTGGAGGAGGGCATGGCAACCTACTCCAGTATTCTGGCTTAGAGAATCCCATGGACAGAGGAGCCTGGAAGTCTGCAGTCCATAGGTCACAAAGAGTCAGACACAACTTAAGCAACTTAGCATGCACACAAGCATATACTGCCTTAGAACATAATGACTACAAATGTAAATTTGAAATCAATTTCAATATAAACAGATGATTTCAACATAAACAGATAAATAAGATTTAGGAGGAAACATTAAGATTAGAAGACTTGAATTTTCTCATGAGAAGAAAGCAAAGGAATTATGTGGTTTGTTTAAGAAACAAACACCTTTGTCAATAGGAAAACAGGGTTGTTGAAATGCCTGACATTAAGTATATGATAAAGGCAATCATCCACTATATAATACAGATGTATGGTGAAAATTAAAAGGAAGAAATAAATGGAATTGGAGAGATACTTCTGGGTTCGTTTCTTCTCTCAACTTCTATGACTCAGTAACTAAGCTTTTTTGTTGTAGCAAAACATTATTTGCCCTATTAATCATGGTCACCTCTTAAAATGAAGTAGTTCTGTTCATGTTGTTATTGTTAAAAAAATTTAATTCTAACACTATTGGTGATGTGGAGGCAAAACAACTTTGAGAGAAACAGAAATATTTCTACATAAGTAAAAAATATTTGATGAGGTAGTAACTTAGGCATAGTCAAGCATGATCTTACACACCTTTACTTTAAACTTTTGACTGACTAGCAAGACAGAAGAGAAATTGAAATATCCTCACTGATGAGAAATTTGAATCTTTATAGCCACAAAATTCACAGATAATTGTAACTTAATACATTTTAAACAATAAAATATGGATTTTATATATTTACTTTATTCATTTAAATATATTCATATACTCACATTTTAAAGATTTTTTGCATATTCAGCATTATACTGGATATTAACACACTTTTGATAAGTATTGTTGAGACTACAGGTTGCTTTCTAATTAAGGAATTACAAAAACATAAGTATGGCAATGCCTCATTTTGTAAGAATTCCTTAAAAGGTAAATTTTGAGAAAGGACTATTTCACATTAAAGAATTTAAGTATTTTTCTAATTATAATCATTTAATTACTTTTTAAATTTATAATTTAATTATAAAGTAGATAATCAAATAATTTCAGGGTATTTGAGTTCAATATGCATACATCAAAAAGATTTAACTGGCATTCAAGCAATTCATTTGCTTTGTTCTACATATTGTTGTGAGCCTGATAGTCCCTTCTTCCTTGAAGCTAGCACTCTAGTAAGAGAAGGTGGACAATGAACAAGCAAATGAAGATAATATGTAGGGAGTGATGAAACTATGGAAACATAATGAAAGAAGGCAACAGAGTAACAGGATATGGGTCATGGGTGACCTTTCTATGAAGGCATTTTGAGCACAGACAGTCAGAAAGAGGGAAAAATCTTGCACATAAATGTGGTAGAAAATTCTAGGGATAAGGAAGAGTAAAACAAAAGATGTAGGTGCAGTCACATTCAGGGACTTACGCCAGAAAGTGTGAAGGTCATTATGGTGGGAGTGAGCTTTGAAATGAATAGTAAAAATGATTCAAAAATATATACTCATATTCCATATGAATATTATATATATGAGATGGAGAGGGCCATGGGAGGGTGTTGGTTTCAGGATTGAGGGGACACATGTATAGCTGTGGTCAATTCACGATGGTGTATGGCAAAAGCCATTAGAATACTGTAAAGCAACTATCCCCCAATTAAAATAAATAAATAGAATTTAAAAAAAGATTATCTATAAATGCAATCTATATGTTTAATATCCAAATTTAGTTTGGCAACTAATCATATGACAAAGACAAAATTGTAATATGTGAACTTAAAAATCCAGAGAAATAAATGCTCTCAGTCTTAAGAAAAGGAAAAAAAAAAAACAAAACATGGAGAACCATTGCTTTGATGCCAAGAATTCAGCCCAACAGCAAAAAAGGAACTGAACCACAATGACCAGTATTAAAATGTTCTTTACTATTACAGCCTTGGTGCGTCTCACATGGACTGTTCTTCTTACAGAGGGGATTTGAAATATTTTCTTTTCCTTTTGGAAAGAGCAACTCATGATATATGAGTTTCAGAAAATATTTCAGTCATTCAATTCCATTTATTTCAAATACTGCTGCCTCGAGAGTAATAAATATGCAACTGCCCATAGACACAATGAAGTATTTAATCTTGAGCAGAAGGTTGTTGAGTTGTTAAACATGAAAGCCACAGAATGTGTTTCTCTGCTCTGAGGAAAATAAAATTTTATTCTGGATATCTGTGTCCAAAAGTGAACAAGGAGATTAAGGCCGAATGTGGACATAGGAAGATTAAATGGATTTATTGTGTCCTGTAATTTTTTTTTTATGCTGACCCTATAAAAAGAAATTCAATATTTTTCAGAATGGAAATTGGTTATAGATACAGGGCAGTATAACTACAAACGCTCATATTCACATGAATCTTAAGATGAGAGGTTAAAAGTAGGATAAAATATGAATAATACAAATATTAGGGGAACCGATAGTATTTTTCACTTCATTCCCTTGTGCCCTGCCCAAATGAAGACTGACAAATTCAATAAAGTCTAGAAGAAAAATTACCTACATTGAGTTTCATATATGAAACGCTCGCAAAAATCAGCACATTTCTTAGAAAGCCTGCTTTCAAACTTTACTCTCAAGTGAATACTACATCTTTAAAACTACTTACAGGAAATATATTTTGTTTCCTTTACTTAATTAGTGTTAAGTTGCTCAGTGTTAGTTGCTCAGTCATGTCCGACTCTTTGCAACCTCATGGACTGTAGCCTGCCAGTCTCCTCTGTCCATGGGATTCTCCAAGCAAGAATACTGGAGTGGATTGTCATTTCTTTCTCCAGGGGATCTTCCCAAACCAGGGAGTGAACCCTAGTCTCCTGCACTGCAGGCAAACGCATTACCATTTGAGCTACAGGGAAGACCTTTTCTGTTACTTGATTGACCTAAAAAAAATTCAGTACGATAATGATGAACAATTAAGGTAAATTTCCTTCCCTCATTTTATTTTGCTTTGTAATCTCTAAGTCCCCAACTTTAGTCAATGACAAAGTCCACCAGACAAAAACAAGTACAGGACACCTATTAGAGATCATTTACCTGGACAATGACAAATGAATATCATAAGAGAAACTTGTTCTGAGGAATAGTATATGTTTTTTAATCATTCACTATGAGAAATAAAAGACATTATTAGATTCCTTATATTCACTGGTAATGTGCATTTAAACATACAATATTGAAATATCATCAAATAGGAGATGTGATGAAACTAAATAAGACTAATGAGAAAAGAGCCTTTCCTATGCTAATGTAGGCTAGCTCCATACCATAAAGTAAATACATTATATTTTCTTTCAAATTATATTTTGAATATGCTGCTGCTGCTGCTAAGTCACTTCAGTCGTGTCCAACTCTGTGCTACCCCATAGATGGCAGCCCACCAGGCTCCCCCATCCCTGGGATTCTCCAGGCAAGAACACTGGAGTGGGTTGCCATTTCCTTCTCCAGTGCATGAAAGTGAAAGGTGAAAATGAACTCATTCAGTTGTGTCCGACTCTTAGCGACCCCATGGACTGCACCCCACCAGGCTCCTCTGTCCATGGGATTTTCCAGGCAAGAGTGCTGGAGTGGGGTGCCATTGCCTTCTCCGTTGAATATGCTAGTATACACATAATATTATGATAGTTGTAGGTATTAATAATTCTATTTTCTAAAAACTGGACATCATTACAGTAAAATCAAATAATGTGTGTGTATGTGAAGTTGCTTCAGTCGTGTCTGATTCTGTGTGATATTATAGACTGTAGCCCGTCAGGTTCTTCTGTCCAAGGGGCTCTCCAGGCAAGAATACTGGAATGGTTTGCCATGCCCTCCTTCAAGGGGATCTTCCTGACTCAGGGATCAAACCAGCATCTCTTTATGTCTCCTGCCCACTAGCTGACAGATTCTTTATCACTAGCACCACTCAGGAAGCCCAAATCGAATAATAATGATGATTAAATAAAACAATCTTATGATTTACAATTCAGTGGCTTAAGGAGGGACTAGTAAAGCTCAATAAGGTCTAACAGGATTGTTTTCTAACTAGAGAGAAGCCTTATCTGTTACCTGTATTCAAGCTGCACAGTTTGTACATGCTCGACTCCAAGCAAAAAATCATCCTGAGATGTTTATATCATATTATAAATTTTGTTTAGTGAAACTTTCTATAAGGTTTGTAGAAAGAGTACTTTTTTGGCTATTTATAAATAGTAAGTATTTTACATTTTGCACTTCTATGCTCTCTGTCTCAGCTTCTCAACTCTGCTAATACAATGAGAAGGCACTCCTAGAAAATATATAAATGAATGTGTTCAATAAGTAAATGAATAAATGCATTAAATTAACCTTTATTTACAAAAATAGGCAGTGAGCCAGATTTAATCTGAGAGCTGTTGGCAAATTCCTGTTCTGAATAAATCCATGCAACACAGCCCAAAAAATTAATATAAGATACATAAATGGCAATTACCAACTGAATTATATATAAAATAACTAGTTGATTTAAACCATGATCTAAAGTGCAGTATAGTACTATATATAAAATGGATAAACAACAAGGAACTGCTGTATAGCACAGGGAACTATATTAAATATCTTGTAATAACCTATAATGGAAAAAAAAATTGAAAAAGAATGTACATATATAGGGCTTCTCTGATGGCTCAGATGGTAAAGAATCTGCCTGCAATGTGGGAGATCTGTGTTTGATTCCTGGGTTGGGAAGATCTCCTTGAGAAGGGAACAGCTACCCACTCCAGTATTCTGGCCTGGAGAATTTCATGGACAGAGGAACCTGGCAGGCTACAGTCCATGGGGTTGCAAAGAGTCAAGCAAGACTGAGCGACTTTCACTTTGCTTCTCTTGTGGCTCAGCTGGTAAAGAATCTGCCTGCAATGCAGGAAACCTGGGTTTGATCCCTCTGTTGGGAAGATCCCCTGGAGAAGGGAAAGGCTACCCACTTCACTATTCTGGACTGGAGAAGTCCATAGACTCTGAAGTCCATGGGATCACAAAGAGTCAGACACAAATGAGCAACTTTCACTTTCAAACATATATATGTACATATAAATGAATCACTTTGCTATATACCTGAAATATTGTAAATCAACTATAATTTTTTTTTTAAAGTGCAGTACTTGCAGTCACAAAAAGCAAAGACAGAATTTGGGCCAATGACAGTGGTTATAAAATAAAATATGAATCTGAGAGGAGAGAGAACCAAAGGGAAGAAGCCCCAAATTCTATATATAAATACTTCTGAATCTCTGATTTATCTATGAACTGTGCATGCCAGAGACAGACTTCAGATAGAGAGTAAAGAACTAACCTAGGATTCATTAATTTCCTAAGAGAGAGTTTTCATTTGAACATGACAAAGTTAAATGCCTACTAAAACATACAAACCAAAATGTCAACAATATTTGGACGAATGTCACTTCCACAATGTTCGGGATGTAACCTAATTACTGTACATACAAAGAACTAAGAAGGCATGACATATCCCATACAAATAATGATTGATTTATGGAACAAATAAACAAAAAATTGGTAAGATTTGGAGATTTGAACAGCACCACTAATCACCTATTTGATTTTTATACAAATCTACACCGACAACAACAAAAAAGTAAATCCCAAGACAATCAAGAAATGAAGTGCAGACATCAATAAAATAGAAAACAGATAACTACTAGAATATCTCTACAGAGAAAATTTCTTTTGTTAAAAGTTGTAAAGATTAATACATTTTATGAACTTCTAAGTTGATTGATCTAGAAAAGGGACACTAAGAACATAAATTACCACTATTAATAATTAAAGGGTGGTTATCAGTACAAGTAGTATGGTTCGGTTAAATTCCGTCTCAGTCATGTCTGACTCTGCGACCCCATTGACTGCAGCATGTCAGACTTCCCTATCTATCACCAACACCTGGAGCTTGCAGAATCTCATGCTCATTGAGTCAGTGATGCCATCCAATCATCTGTTGTCCCCTTCTTCTCCTTCCTTCAATCTTTCCCAGCATCAGAGTCTTTTCAAATGAGTCAGTTCTTCACATCAGGTGGCCAAAGTATTGGAGCTTAAGCATCAGTCCTTCCAATGAATATTCAGCAGTGATTTCCTTTATGATTGAGTAGTTTGATCTCCTTGAAGTCCAAGGGACTCTCAAGAGTCTTCTCCAACACCAAAGTTTGAAAGCATCAATTCTTCAATGCTCAGCTTTCTTTGCAGTCCAACTCTCACATCCATACATGACTACTGGAAAAACCATACCTTTGACTAGATTGACCTTTGTTGGTAAAGTAATGTCTCTGCTTTTTAAAATGCTTTCTAGGTTGGTCATAGTTTTTCTTCCAAGGAGCAAGCATCTTTTAAATTTCATGGTTACAGTCACCATCTGCAGTGATTTGGGAGCCCAAGAAAATAAAGTCTGTCACTGTTTCCATTATTTACCCATCTATTTATCATGAATTGATGGAACCAGATGCCATGATCTTAGTTTTTTGAATGTTGAGGTTTTAAGCCAGCTTTTTCACTCTCCTCTTTCACTTTCATCAAGAGGCTCCTTAGTTTCGCTCCGCTTTCTGCTGTAAGGGTAGGATCATTTGTATATATGAGGTTATTGATATTTCTCCTGGCAATCTTGATTCCAGCTTGTGCTTCATCTAGCTTGGCATTTCTCATGATGTACCCTGCGTTTAAGTTAAATAAGCAGGGTGACAATATACAGCCTTGAAGTACTCCTTTCCCAATGTGGAACCAGTCCCTTGTTCTATGTTGTGTTCTAACTGTTGATTCTTGACCTGCATACATATTTCTCAAGAAGCAGGTGAGGTGATCTGGTATTCCTATCTCTTGAAATATTTTCCACAGTTTGTTGTCATCCACACAGTCAAAGACTTTGGCACAATCAACGAAGCAGAAGCAGTTATGTATTTTTTTGGAATCCTTTTGCACTTTCTATGATCCAACAGATGTTTTCAATTTGATCTCTGGTTTTCCTCTGCTTTTTCTAAGTCCAGCTTGAACACCTGGAAGTTCTCAGTTCATGTAATGTTAAAGCCTCGCTTGGAATTTTGAGCTTTATTTTGCTAGCATGTGAGATGAGTGCAATTCTGCAGTAGTTTGAACATTCTTTGGCATTGCCTTTCTTTGGGATTGGAATGAAAACTGACCTTTTCCAGTCCTATGGCCACTGCTGAGCTTCCCAAATTTGCTGGCATATTGAGTGCAGCACTTTAACTGCATCATCTTTTAGAATTTGAACTAGCTCAGCTGGAATTCCATCACCTCCACTAACTTTGTTCATAGTGATGCTTTCTAAGGACCACTTGACTTCACACTCCAGGTATCTAGCTCTAGGTGAGTGACTGCACCATCATGATTATCTGGTTCATTAAGATCATTTATATATAGTTCTTCATGTATTCTTGCCACTTCTTCTTAATATCTTCTGCCTCCATTAGGTCTATACAAGTAGTACAGGTACATACAAGTAACACTGGTACATACAAAATATGAGAATATTATGAACAGTTTTCTGTCAACAACTACAATTTAAACCAAATAGACAATTTTCATGTAAAACATAACTTACTGAAATGTACAGGAAACAAAGGGCAAAATTTGAACAGCTATGTGTCTAGTATATAAACTGAACCCATTCTCATAAACTTTCCAACAAGAAAACTCTAGGACCAGATGATATTGGTCAATTCTCTTAAGCATTTAAGAAAGAAATAACAAAGTCTTACACAAACTCTTTCACAATATAGAGGAGAAAGAGGGCAATTTTAAAATAAAAATATATATTAGAACAAAATAATAACTAGAGGCTAATACATGTCTATAAACCAACATGCAAACTTGACTAATAGTATTTTAGAAAATCAGATCCAGCAATATGTAAAAGGGTAATGTGTTGCAGCCAATAAATTTTGTCACAGGAATGTAAGATTGATTGAAATTTACAAAATGAACTGATGTAGCCCATTTTGTAAAAAAGAAAAAGTACAAATTAAGTTTTAATAAATGATAAAAAGCATTTGATAAAATTTGACATTCCTTCAAAATTAAAACTTGTAGCAATTTAGTAATAAAAGGAAATTCCCTCTACCTGAAAAGGACATTCATGAAAAACCTAAGGCTAACTTAACACTTAACACTGCAGATTTGAATGCTTTCTTTGTAGTAGGAAACAAGAAAAAAATATCCTTTCTCACCACATCTACAGGGGTCTTGGCCACTGCAGAAAGTTAGAAATCAAGACATAAAGATAAGAGAGTACAAGAATACTTATTTGCAGAAGGCATGTTGTTTACATATAATATCATCAGAAATCTACAGTATAATTAACAGAGCTAATCAGTGAATTCAGTAAAAAATTAAAATTCATAATTATGAAATAGAAAGTAATGATCTTTTTTAGAGTATCAACAGTTTTTTTAAAAAAATTGTTGAGTGTTAAGAAACATAAAGAATTTAGAAATAAACTTAACAAAATACATGCCAAGACCTCTACACTTAATGAAGATTTGAATAAATAGAAAAGTCATTGTCATGGGCTGAGAGACTCCATATTACTAAGATGTCAGTTCCTCTCAAATTGATATACAGATTCCACACAAAGTCAAATCAAATCTCAGCAAGTTTTCTGTAGTAACTGATAATTTGATTCTAAAATGTGTGGAAAAGCAAAGAACCTAGAATACTGAAAGCCATTTTGAAAAACAAAATTGGAGTATTTAGACTACCAGTTTTCAAATCTTATTTTAAAGATACAGTAATCAAGAGAATGCAGGTTTGATATAAGAATCAAACTACACTTTAATAAAACAAAATAACCCAGAAATAAACCAACATTTATATTATTTAATTTTCAACTTATGTTTCAGAGAAAAGTGGTGGAGCAAAAAAAGACTTTCAACAAATATTACTAGAATTTCTGGATATATATATGAGCATTATAATAGTTACCCTGATGCCTGCCTTGCATTCTGTAAAACTTTTAAATTGAGATGGAACATAAACACGTACATAAAACTTAAAACTATAGAGGAAACATGAATATGTTTCCTTGACTTGGATGGTCTGGTAAATATTTCCTTGATAACTCACAGAAATATTAATAAATGATATTAAAATGATAAATTATATTTAATCAAAATTTATAACCTATAGAATAAAACATTAAGAAAATAAATAGTCCAAATGAAAGTATTTACAAAAAACATTTTTTGACAAAATACTGGTATCTAAGTATCATGTTATCGTTTAGTTGCTAATTCATGTCCAAATCCTTTGTGACCCCGTGGACTGTAAACTGCCAGGCTCCTCTGTCCATGGGAGTTCCCAGGCAAGAACATTGGAGTGGGTTGTCATTTCCTTCTCCAGGGGATCTTCATGACTCAGGGATTGAACCTGTGTCTCCTGCATCTCCCGCAGTGGCAGACAGATTCTTTACCATTGAGCCATCTGGGGAGCATAAAACTCAGTAGTAAAAATAACAAACAGTCCAGTAATAAAAATGGGCAAAATCTTTGAATGAACATTTTGTAAAAGAAGGTATGAAAACAACCAATAACAAAAAGAAAAGGTGTCAACAGTTCAGTATCATGAGATATCAATAAAATGCAAATAAAAATCACAACAAGCTACTGCTACACATCCACTCAAAGTGACCAAAACAAAATAGACACACAACATCAAACAATGACAAATATGTAGAATAACCAGGAGTTCCATACATTCTTGGTGGAATTTCAAAATCCTGTACCATGAAATGGCAACCTACTCCAGTATTCTTGCCATGGACAGAGGAGCTTGGCACGCTACTGTCTATGAGGTCACAAGAGTCAGACACTATTGAGCAACTAAAACACCACAACCATGCTGCTACTCATAAATTCTAATCCTAGACATTTATCCAAAAGACATGGAAGTAAGTGTCATAAAAATTCATATGAGAATTTTCATATTAGCTCTTTCATAATAATAAGGAACTGGGAACAGCTACCACATCCACTAATAAGAAAACTAATAAACTATATTATATTCACAAATAATACATTTTTATTCAGCAATGAAAAGAGAATAAACTTCCTGTACACTCAACAATATGAATAAACTTTGAAAGTTTTATAATAAATGAAAAATGTCTATTAACAATGTACATACTGCATGATCACTCTATTAGCTTCTAGAAGAGGTTAACTGAATATACAGTGAAATACAACCATAGCAGTTTTTATCTGAGGATGTGACAGTGATTGATCAGGAAAGGACAAGAGGCAACTTCTGGGGGGTGGTGATGATGATATCCTATATTGCTAGAGAGTTACATCACCTAGAGGAATGGCAAGATTCGGAGAATGTGCATTAAAAATGAGTGGATTCCATTTTATATATATTTTACATCATGACAAAAGTTAAACCAAGATTAAAGTCTAGATAATAATACATAAGCTGACATCTTAAGGGGAAAGTATCTACAACTTATTTTCAAATGTACCAGGAAAAAATAGAAATTTGGCCAACTGAGAGATACAGACATGAATACATGGATAAATATATGACAAATCAAATATAGTATAACGATAATGACAGAATAAATGATGTATATATACAGCATCTCTAAAAATTTTTTGAATGAAAAATTTTATAATGAAATTATAAAATACAGTAAAATGTTAAATTACTGAAACTTTAATTTATGATTTCAGTTTGTTTTAACAACATAAGATTTTGTCCTGCTTGAAAAATTGTTAGACTGGGCATGTTGGGAGAAGGAGATGAATTAATAACAGAGTAGCAGAACCTGCTGTGCAATGGCTCCAGCAAGACATTTTGTAGCTGTAGCTTATTTTTGTTTTTATGGCAAGAAACACAGCATGAAGTCTCATTTGTACACATGCAAAGTCAGTAGATATTTACTGTCCAGTGTAACCGAATCATTCATGATTTGATGAAAGTTCTATCACTCCTATCACCTATTGGTATATATTGGTATATGGAAGATCGGATGCATTTGAATATGCTTTAGGAATTTCACTGAGACACACTGCAACTGTTCTCCTTTGACAACTCATTTTATCAGAACATTTTGAAAGGTAGAGATGACTTCCACCTGAAGCTTACCTCTGGCTTGAAGATACATGATGGGTTCTAAAGGAAAAGGTTCCCTAAATGAAGCTGCAATCTGGGCTAGTAATATCACACCAAGAGCTTACAGTTTTGTGAGTATCCTAGTCTCATGCACAATACAGGGAGAGGTCTAGAAATATCTCCAGATAAAATGCCCTACTTTAATGATAAAGTATATGAAGGTGAACTAAAATTGTTCAAACTTTGGAACATGGTATCAACTTGCAAATTATGAAATGAAGTGGACATGTGAAGTTTGTGTAAGGATTCTTTAGGAAGGCTGTTCCATGGTGATCTACTAAGGCAGCAATGAAATGATAAGTACTAGAAGACAAAGTTTTTTTTGTTTTTTTAGTTTCTTTATTTTTTAATTGAAGGATAATTGCTTTACAGAATTTTGTTGTTTTCTGTCAAACTTCAACATGAATCAGCCATGCTGCTGCTAAATCACTTCAGTCATGTCCGACTCTGTGCGACCCCATAGACGGCAGCCTACCTGGCTCCGCCGTCCCTGGGATTCTCCAGGCAAGAACACTGGAGTGGGTTGCCATTTCCTTCTCCAATGCATGAAATCAGCCATAGGTATACATATATCCCTTCCATTTTGAACCTCCCTCCCATCTCCTTCCCCATCCCACCCCTCTAGGTTGATACAGAGTCCCTGATTGAGTTTTCTGAGCCATACAGCAAATTCCCGTTGACTAACTTTCGGAGAAGGCAATGGCACCCCACTCCAGGACTCTTGCCTGGAAAATCCCATGGACGGAGGAGCCTGGTGGGCTGCAGTCCATGGGGTCGCTGAGGGTCAGACACGACTGAGCGACCTCACCTTCACGCATTGGAAAAGGAAATGGCAACCACTCCAGTGTTCTTGCCTGGAGAATCCCAGGGACCGGGAGCCTGGTGGGCTGCCGTCTATGCGGTCGCACAAGAGTCCGACACGACTGAAGCGACTTAGCAGTAGCAGCAGCAACTATATTTCACATATGGTAATAAGTTTCCATGTTTCTCTTTCCATACATGTCACCCTCTCCTTCCCTCTCCTCATGTCTGTAAGTCTATTCTCTATGTAAGTCAGATATTTTTAAAATAATTTACCTGCTTTATATCTGTTGTCAGAAAGATGCATCAGTCTCTTTGACTTGACATCCAAATTCTTGATTCTCTGATCCTTTAGAGTTGAGGTGGGAGGGACAGGCACTTCACAAGAGAGATTATATCCCATGATCTATAAATAAGTTATGAAAAAATTCAAATCTTGTCATAGACAAACATTAAGTAATTCTGGGAACATTTCAGGGTCCTAGGAAATTTTTCCTCATAATCACAGGACTTCAAGCTGTTTTCCAACCCAGAAATTTTGAAGCTTGAAGTTCTATCTGAGAAAGTGGGTGAAACTTTTTTTTCCATATTCATAACATTCATTTCAAGGAAATTGTAAGGGTACAAATAGATAACCACAGAAACTTCATGAATGACTAATTTTATTCCTCCTTATTTGTTGGCTAACCATATCTGCCTGGCAAATGAAGAGCTAAGAGGGTTATCTGGTTTAAGTTTGGGGGTATCATCCCATCTCTCTCCTACTTCTCCTATTTTCTCCATATACAAATGCACATTTGTTTCAAGTAATGATAGCCTCTTACTAAAATAAATATGAGTAATGTAATTTCCAAACTCAACTAATAATTATAAATCAATACTGTATTATACATCTAGAGAGTTCCCTACTTCTATTGGTTACCTATTTTGCCAAATAAATATTTACTTTCATTTTCTTTTCTAACACAGAGAATTTGAATTAAATAACATGAGTTAAAAATCACAGTTTTGAGTATTGAAATGGAAAAGGATAAAAGAGACTTTTTTTTCTAATACATTTTTCTTCTCTAAGAGAAGTCCCTCCTGAGGTTTCAGAAGCTCCATATTGTCTAGCATTTGTAAACAAATGGGAATTAAATGCCAGATCCATGCCACATTATATTAGCTAAAACTAAAGTCAGTTTAATTTTTTTTCCAATTGAGTTCAGTCTTTGTGACCCTTCGTCCTTCAGTTTTAACAAGGAGAATAGAGTTCATTTAGAGCAAAGAAACTTCAGAGAAACTTAAGAGCATCAGAAAAATAACAGACCCCTGTATCCATTCAGCCAATATACTAAGTCAGACTGATCTAAGCCGATAGCTTTATAATAGCTTGTTTGCTGAATTTCAATTGAATTAAAAAATCTATGCATAATATATCTTCACAGCTGAGATAGCTAATTTATGTGAAATAGAGTTGTAATGTGGCTTTCTTGGAGATTGTGGAAAAAAAATTGTTAGATCAAGACCAAGTTCCAAGTCCAAAAATAGTAAATAGTGTTTCTATAATCACAATTAAAAGTACAAGACATAAAACATATCATGTTCCATTAAAAAGTTATACATTAACCATAAGAATATGGCAGTTTCATGACTTAGTTATCCTATGCTTACTTGCTAGGATTTTGATTGTTAAAATGAGTGATATTTAGTGTATTAATATCCCAACTTGTATTATCATGAAGTTAGACCATATATATGTATGTGTGTATATGTGTGTGCATATGTGCAACATATATTACCAATGTTAAATAAGGTCATTAATTAACTGAGTTTAAGGAGTGGCTATATTGAAAGCCTGAAAGGTTAAATGGAGATAAAGGAAGCTATAGTAGTAAGACTTACTAGAAATTCAAAAGTGATGAAATCGTTGAACACAAATCAAATAACATTAAGACTAAGGAGCCTCTGAATCATGTATCTTAAAATGTTATCAACAACAGAATGAATATAATTATTTTAGCCAAACCTCAACATAAAATATTTTTTTCCAGTAGACTGTAGGGAACAGTATTTTTTTTTCCTAACACGCTTGACTGAAATTGGTGCTCTTTTGTAGAGGACTGTAGTTTTATGACCTCGATTTATGTGATTTTATGTTAAAAATAAGTTCAAATCTTGTGTTACTACTATGATAAGTAGAACTCTGTTTAGTTGCTAAGTTGTGTCTGACTCTTTATGACCCCATGGACTGTAGCCCACCAGGTTCTTCTGTCCATGGGATTCTCCAGGCAAGAATAATGGAGTGGGCTGTCATTTCTTTCTCCAGAGTAGAACTTTATATATGATAATTTATAAGATACTAGATTGCTCCAAGTCTTATTATTTTCTGACCAGATTGAATATGGACCAATTCTGCTAGCAGTGAATTGCTCTCTGGTAACATTCTGGATCCGCACATCCATCCCACTACCTGCTTCCCTTAATGTCTTTAAATTATATGAAATTTGTGCTAGATAATCTCACTTTTTTGTGATACCCAGTTGCGCACTCTTTCTTTGTAATGTAACCCTTCTACCCAGATGAAGGTGCTCATGTGACCATGTTCTAGGTAGAGATATGTAATCAGAACTGTTGAGTATGAAATTTAGAAAGTGTTTTTAAAGGGAGGCACTATTTTTCTTCTTCTCTTTATTTAATCATTTTTCATGTTTCTTTTTACTGAAGAGATATGAAGACAAAAGTTCAAGAAACTGTGTTGGATAAATCATAGAAGCCATCTACAATCTCACGGTTTCTGAGTCAAGAATTTGGGCATGGTTTATGTTAGCCCTCTGTTCAGGATCTCAGAAGACTGTAATCAAGGTGTCAGCTGGGACTGTAGGCTCCTCTGATGCTTGAGATCCCCTTTGAAGCTTTTGTGGTTGTTGGCAGAATACCATTCCTGGCAGGTGCAGGACCGAGGCGCTCAATCCCTAAAGGCTGCTGCCATTGCCTACTGTGTGAGCCCTTCTCTACAATATGTCAGTTTGCTCCTTTAAGGATAACAGGAGAATGTCTCTGCTCTTTAAGTGTATAACTTAGGGAAAGTCTGGGATCTCTCTTAAAGTTCAGTTCAGTTCAGTTCAGTTGCTCAGTCGTGTCCGACTCTTTGCGACGCCATGAATTGCAGCACGCCAGGCCTCCCTGTCCATCACCAACTCCCGGAGTTCACTCAGACTCACCTCCATCAAGTCTGTGATGCCCTCCGGCCATCTCATCCTCGATCGTCCCCTTCTCCTCCTGCCCCCAATCCCTCCCAGCATCAGAGTCTTTTCCAATGAGTCAACTCTTCTCATGAGGTGGCCAAAGTACTGGAGTTTCAGCTTTAGCATCATTCCTTCCAAAGAAATCCCAGGGTTGATCTCCTTCACAATGGACTGGTTGAATCTCCTTGCAGTCCAAGGGACTCTCAAGAGTCTTCTCCAACACCACAGTTCAAAAGCATCAATTCTTCAGCACTCAGGTTTCTTCACGGTCAAACTGTCACATCCATACATGACCACAGGAAAAACCATAGCCTTGACTAGATGGACCTTAGTCGGCAAAGTAATGTCTCTGCTCTTGAATATACTATCTAGGTTGGTCATAACTTTTCCTCCATGGAGTAAGCGTCTTTAAATTTCATGGCTGCAGTCACCATCTGCAGTGATTTTGGAGCCCCCCCAAAAATAAAGTCTGACACTGTTTCTGCTGTTATCCCATCTATTTCCCATGAAGTGATGGGACCGGATGCCATGATCTTCGTTTTCTGAATGTTGAGCTTTAAGCCAACTTTTTCTCTCTCCTCTTTCACTTTCATCAAGAGGCTTTTTAGCTCCTCTTCACTTTCTGCCATAAGGGTGGTGTCATCTGCATATCTGAGGTTATTGATATTTCTCCCGGCAATCTTGATTCCAGCTTGTGTTTCTTCCAGTCCAGGGTTTCTCATGATGTACTCTGCATAGAAATTAAATAAGCAGGGTGACAATATACAGCCTTGATGTACTCCTTTTGCTATTTGGAACCAGTCTGTTGTTCCATGTCCAGTTCTAACTGTTGCTTCTTGATCTGCATACAGATTTCTCAAGAGGCAGGTCAGATGGTCTGGTGTTCCCATCTCTTTCAGAATTTTCCACAGTTTATTGTGATCCACACAGTCAAAAGCTTTGGCATAGTCAATAAAGCAGAAATAGATGTTTTTCTGGAACTCTCTTGCTTTCTCCATGATCCAGCGGATGTTGGCAATTTGATCTCTGGTTCCTCTGCCTTTTCTAAAACCAGCTTGAACACCAGGGAGTTCACGGTTCACGTATTGCTGAAGCCTGGCTTGGAGAATTTTGAACATTACTTTACTAGCATGTGAGATGAGTGCAATTGTGTGGTAGTTTGAGCATTCTATTGCATTGCCTTTCTTTGGGATTGGAATGAAAACTGACCTTTTCCAGTCCTGTGGCCACTGCTGAGTTTTCCAAATTTGCTGGCATATTGAGTGCAGAACTTCCACAGCATCATCTTTCAGGATTTGAAATAGCTCAACTGGAATTCCATCACCTCCACTAGCTTTGTTCACAGTGATGCTTTCTAAGGCCCATTTGACTTCATATTCCAAGATGTCTGGCTCTAGATTAGTGATCACATCATCATGATTATCTGGGTCATGAAGATCTTTTTTGTACCGTTCTTCTGTGTATTCTTGCCACCTTTTCTTAATATCTTCTGCTTCTGTTAAAGGGCTTCTCTTTTAAAGGGCTCACCTAATTGTCAGACCCAAAAAAGATGTTTCCTTTTGTTAATTCAAAGTCAACTGATAAGAACTTCAATTGCAAAATTCCCTTACTGTTTCCATATTCTAATGGTTAGAATAATGTCACGGTTTCTGCCTACACAAAAAATTATACAGGATGTGTACTCTAAAGGGCAAGATTCGAGGAATCATGATAGAATTCAGTCTACCATACTGACAATTTTGGAAAGCCACAAAGTAAATTATTAGAATAGTTCATTGCTGCTGAAACATGGCTTTCTCCTGTGCATGAAATTTTATATCGTACTTATACTGCTGATCTTCATGTTTTGAACATTTCCAGTCAAATCTAATTCTAGAAAATACAATGATCATTCTCCCTGTTCATTACAGAGAGTAGACAGTAACCCCCACACAGCTGTTCACCTGTGGCTCTATTTTCTCTTGGTCCCTGTTACTCTGTTCATCTTGAATTCTCCTCCCTATGACTCTGTTAGCTGTTTGTTGGATAACTCATCTAAGTTGGATAATTCATATCTTTTTCCTCTCTTAGCTGTGGAACTAATTGCTAGCTTGGAATTGGCTTTATGAAAATATTTTATACTTTGTTTTGTCTTGGCTTTAAGTCATGGAAAATTGGCATTTTGCCATAGATACTTAGGAAAAATAATACTTATATTATGCTTCCCCTATCCCACTTCAATTTGCTTTTTCTCACTTTATTTCCTATTGGTAAAGAATAAGATTATTGGCCACAATGTACGTAAGACATGGATTTAGAATATTATTTGGGGAGAGAGAGTTCTGGCTTATCTCTCCTTTAGTACTTCTAGAACAACACACTGTTTAATTCACAAAAAGTGAAATGAAAATTAAGCATTATAGAAGATAGAATTAAGCTGAGAATGTAATTTCCTACAAGATTGTTGCACACCTTTCTAAAAAGATGGAAAAAGATGGGCAGTTTCCCTATTTATACTTCCTCCATTGCCTCTGCTGGGGCCTTCTGATTATTCTTTTTTGAGTCCTTCAGTTTATCAGGGACCTTAACTGTGAACTCAATTTCCAGATATTTCAAAATATATCATTATGAACACTGTCTCTAAGAAATTCTCATTCATGAGCTTGAATTTCTCTAAAAGCCATAGTACATAAGTGGACACCAGCTTTGAATTTGAAAAGTGTAAGTGAATATATGGTTAAGGCAATCTCACAAACTGATATCATATCATTCTACTGTTTCTATTAGCTCCACAAGTCCCCAGACTTTGATAGTCAGCAATATTCTGAGGAAATTATGTATCACATTTCCTTATAAATGAATGATACATATACATTTGGCTGGTAAGAAGCAGGAAGTAAGGTTTGGGAAAATTTGAATGATATCTCCTAACCTTCCCCCTCCCCCCAAAAATCATGAAACAATACTTTTGGGAAATGATATTAAAAATACTCAGTTTGTGCTCAGAAACCAAGAGAAATTTGAATTCCTCAGTGAATTCATGTCAGATGAGTTATGATACTCTTTGAAGTACAGACACTGAGATACTAGTAAGTTTTCCTTAAATTTACTTTCATTCAAAATTTTTTTTCTTCAGTTAGCTTACATGAATATCAATTTCAAAGTTTCTTTTTATATATCTGCTACTTAAATTTAAGTAAAATTTCAAAGATAAGGCAAAGTCCAGAAATTTATAATAATGCAAAATCAAGAATGCATGAATCTAACACTACTTTCAATATTAAATATATTTGGGGATTCTGGATTGTATCTAATAATTTTAAGGGATCAATAAAACTGAAGATATATGGGCATTTTCTTCATTTTTAACTATTACATATGTATTATCCATGAAGCTTTTAAAATATGCTAGCTCTGATGTACAGCTTCACCAATTATGTCTGTTAGGATTTCAACAAGAAAGCATGATCATTAATAGATATTAGAAAATCAAGAAGTTACTATTACAAAAGTTAGTTGCTACACAATTGTTGGAGGAACTGAAGAATTAAAAGGACTAGAAAGGAGAAGGAAAAAGTCACCAAATAGCCCTGATGTAGAAGAAACAGTCAGAGCTGGCAGGAGGCTGCTAGGGTAGAATCACAAAGCAGGCAAGGTAGATGACCATGAGAAGTTGTTGGCTCTGCATTGCACTAGCTCAGCATCTAGTTGTTCAGTAGGGTCAGAATTTGATGACAAGAGCTGGTCCAGTAGCAAATTGAGAACAAGCTAGAATTCTGCATCTATCCCTTACTGCTTCAACCAATGACAACTTTCAAAGTACAATGGCTTTTACTTCACCTTCTTCCCCCAACTTCAAACAAATACCTCTTGTGACCAGTCTTTACCTGAGACCATTCAAGGAAGAAAATTCTGGAAAGTATCATGTATTTCCAGCTTAAATTGACACAATACAAGATTATCAACTAACCCCATTTCATCTTTTTAGGGTGAAAACCTCCTTGATTTCACTTGCATGGTGAACATTTGGAAATCAACTTCTCTGACTCTGGTTGCACAAATGAGGGAACAAAGTGCCTGAGATAGTAAGTCAATTTCCCAAGGACACACAGAGAGTTAATGTGTTTTTTAAAAGTTCATTATTTTAACTCCCAGGGCAAGCCACTTCCTTTTCTAACATGACAATGATAGCTTTCTTCACTTAGGAAAGGGATTTTACATTGTGTCACTGGAAAAATGGTAGAGAAAAAAAAAAAAGTAGTAAATAAGGTAATTTGCAGACATATGGAGATAAATTCTATATAAATTTTCTTATTAACTACTCTATCTTCTAGAAGAAAAAGTTAAATATCCTCTTTTCTTCCATCAAGTTTCCATTTATAACAGACCATTACTAAAACTTTCTTTTAAGTCATTTTAAGGTATCTCATCATTTTATATTATCCTTGTCCATATTGTACTCCATGAATTATTAAAGATTAATGCATTTATATTTTGAATGACCAACCATGCCTGATGGTTTTTAAATATCAAGCCATTCTTTTCTCCTGGTGTAATGATAAATTTACATTATAATTAACAGCCAAAGAATTCCTTTTTATGCCATATAATGATGCCTTTCTTCAGCTTTGCTTTTCAGACAGTACATCATAAATCACAGGGGAAATATCTTTATTTTTAATATTCACATTTATGCGTTTAATGAACATTATTGAATTTTTCAAGTACTTATTGGGAATGGAGTTGAAATATTTGTGCACTATTATTTTATTTCAGTCTTAGAGAATGCAGCCTTTGGCTGATACTGGAATGTTAATAATTAGCACCTCTATTAGAAGTCAGCTCCTGGATTTCAAGCAGCATTATGCTAGGAAGCTATGTTTCCCAAGTGAACGAAGAATTATACAGTTTTATTAAAGAGGAGCCTTTCCTTTGAATACAATTTTAAGAAAATCTTCAAAGGAACAAATTTAAAGCCTCAAATCAGAGCACAGCACTAATTAGTGTGTAACAATGATTTAGGCAGAGAGCACTAGGCCTTGTTAATTTTCCAGGCCCATTCTGTAGTCTCTTTGCTGTATATTTCTTTTGATGAGTCAATTTCATCTAGGTGCAGCTTTTTATAGTTTAACTACTGTCATAACACTTCTAAAGTTTTAGAAAATGGTACATACTGATGCTGAAATCTGGCAATTATCTTCTAATTCTGCCTTCCAACAACTGATTTTATGGCTCAGCTTAAAATGCTTAATTCAAGTATTTTGCATTTATAATATTGCTTTAAGTGGCATGTCTCTGAATAAAACAATGTAACTACCTATTTATTTATGTAACTTTCACACTTAGAAATAAAAATGTGCATCAGTCATCAATTATAAATCAAGTTATTGAAGATTCAAGGATGTCAGGTACATAAGTACCCTTGATCACATATTATCTTGCAATGCCTATTAGGAGTTAGAAAAGCTAAAATATCAGCTTTGTAATTTTAAAATGTTATGTACTACAAATGTGTTATCAGAATAAATTGTTTTCTTCATTTAGTAAATAGTGAGGTATTGATCTGAGAATGTCGTGGGAAATTAGAAAGCAGTAACACCAGAATGGCATATAACTATGATTTATGACTTCAGGAATATGAAGTAGGAACTGATTACTATTAAGGTCAATATCAAGATTCATTGACTCAGATATTCATTGTGACTAAGGCCAAATTGAGAATCAATATTTGCATTAAAAAAACATATATCTTCCTATGGATAAAAATATGCCAATATATCCTGCCATCCTGTTATCAGCTATTATGAGAATTCAATCTCTGGAGCATGATAAATATTTTGCAATTTTAAAACCATCTACTGTTGCCTCTAACTCTTGGTGTCTGCACCATTAATGACAGAATATTAGATTATTTCAATCAAAAATGGGTATTTATATCAAATAAAAATGAATCATAACTACAGTCCACTTCAGAATTTTTGAGCTATCCAAACACCTTGCACAGTACCCCAAGGAAGACATTATCACAAAACCCATAGCACCAGTGCAAACAACTGTACATCCATTCCATTACAGCTTAGGAAATGGGTCCAAATGAATGAATAAATTACTAAATAAATTAAGAAACTCTTATCTGAGTTAAACATTAAAGACATAAGGCAGACATGGTAGAAAACAAATATAATGTGTACCAATTTGAAGAACTGAGTTAATTTATAGCCCAACGTACCTAACATGTTCAAGTAAAATTGTGAATAATTCCAGCCCTCTTCACAACTTGTCCCAACTTCTTTTTTGTCCCAAAGTCTTTTCCCACATTTCTTTGCTAGTTGTTTTTTTTTCTTTCCTTTTTTTTTTTTTTCTGTTTGTGATTGTTTTCACTTTAAATTTGCTCAGTATACTAGTCTTTTAAGGACTGGTCACATGACTTGCAGATAGAGCATATTATTTGAAACTCTAGCTAGACTTGAATAATTTATAAAATATTTACTGGGGCAGCTGTTATTAAGACACTCAAAACAGAGCATATGATGACATTATATCTAGCATACTAAGAAAAACAAGCAGCAGCAGCTACAACACAGAAGGAAAAGAGGAACAGATAAAACTATTACTTAATGAATTATTTTTAAACTGTAGCAGTAGAATCAACAAGGTCCAAGGATACCTTAGGAACTACCAGGGTTAGGAGCTAGGCAGTAAGGGTACAGCTCAGTGATAAGCACTCACGGCACTCCCCTCTTGTATCAGCTGTGTACTGCATCAAACAGAAATGTGAAAACAAGTGATTGCAATAAATAGTGAAGTGAAGTGAAGTCACTCAGTCGTGTCCGACTCTTTGCGACCCCATGGACTATAGCCCACTCAGGCTCCTCTGTCCATGGGATTCTCCAGGCAAGAATACTAGATTGGGTTGCCATTTCCTTCTCCAGGGGATCTTCCCAACCCAGGAATCGAACCTGGGTCTCCTGCATTGCAGGCAGATGCTTTATCCTCTGAGCCACCAGTACCCTACTATTTTACTCCTAAATACAGATCAGTAAGTTGTCACATGTAACTGATTTTTTAGTTTATATATTTAGTGTCTTCAAAAACCAACTCAGATTATTGCGTTGACAACAAACTCAGTAAGACTGTGTTTTTTTGTTTTGTTTTGTTTTTCTGGTTCATATCAAAATACAAAGGAGGAAAAGAAGGAACAGGAAAAAAAAACAGAATAGACTCTAGTGCCTAACATAATATTGAACTATTGAACTGCCAGATAAGTCTGCTTCAAGCATAATATGAGTAAAACATGTTGTTATATCAATAAAATGTGTGTTTATACATACATACATACAGATGTACATACATATATTTGGAGAGAGATAGAAAGATTTAGAGATTTTAAGGGATGGGATCAAGCAATTATGGAGGTGTGGCGAGAGAGCAAATTAGCCAAGAAGGTGTGTTCAGGCTCTCTCACCCCACGTTTTGTAAATAATGACTATGTAACAGCTGAGATCATTTATATCACTGCCCATGCACGTCACGAGGTACCTGCTTGGTCACATGTTACTGTGTGTGGGTACACTTGTGTGAGCTTCAGCATGAAAGTCCTGGCTGCTGCTGTACTGGGGTTATATTGGAGTGACATCATGGTTATGTTATATGAGGTTATGTTATGGCTCCATTATAGCTATGTTATGGTTATGTTGTGGCTGTTTCTACAGCTGCTGCATCAGCCAGGAGAGAGGCTGTGTTATGGCTGCCTTACCAGCCAGGAGAGAATAAAGGTGTCTGCAGTTCCTATGGCTCCTAACATCTCCTTCCAGCCTCTTAGTTGGCTTCTTGGCTACCCTGGGTTCAGCCAACAGTGCGCATAGTGAGATACAGCAAGACAATTGGTGTCATGAACAGGATCAGGGGATACAGAAGGCTTGGTTGGTTTTGATATTAGACGTAAAGTTGTGTCTGACTTTTTTGTGACCCCATGGACCATAGCCTGCCAGGCTCCTCTGTCCATTGGATTTCCCAGGCCAGAAAACTGGAGTGGGTTGCCATTTCCTTCTCCAGGGGATCTTCCTGACCCAGGGATTGAACCCACCTCTCCTTCATTGGCAGGGGGAATTTTTTTTTTTAAACCACTGAGCCACCTGGAAAGCCCTTAGGCATTACAGGGCACATTATAATTCTTCTTAACAGTTCAGTATAAGACTTGCAAAAACACTCATAACGATTTCATTGTTAAGCACTAAGAGAAATATATGATATATATCAAAGGGAAAGAACAGAAGATAAAGAAAAACACGTGAAAGTGTTAGTCGTGTCAACTCTTCATGGCCCCACGGATCCACCAGGCTCCTCTGTCTATGGAATTCTCTGGGCAAGAATACTGGAGTGAGTAGCCATTCTCTTCTCCAGGGGATATTCTAGACCAATGGATCAAACTTGGGTCTCCTGCATTGCAGGTGGATTATTTTCATTCTGGGCCAAAATCCCATATCTGTGAACATAGTGTTAAGTATAAAACTTATAAATTTCTTTCAAAATTAAAGTGTTTATCATGAAAATTATGGAATATCATTAGACTATTATCTAAAACTCATATTTGGACATATAAATTTCAAAATATCTATCGAATTGGACTGTAGGTTAAACAAGTTACCTATTTTAAAAATGGTAAATGAAACCTAAGAAACAATAATAATATAAAAGTATTTTTTCTTCAGTTCAGTCACTCAGTTGGGTCAGACTCTTTGCAACCCCATCAACTGCAGCATGCCAGGCTTCCCTGTCTATCACCAACTCCCCGCAGCTTGCTCAAACTCATGTCCATTCACTCAGTGATGCCATCTGACCATCTCAACTTCTGTTATACCCTTCTCATCCCGCCTTCGATCTTTCCCAGCACCAGGGTTTTTCCAGTGAGTCAGCTCTCCACATCAGGTGGCCAGAGTATTGGAGTTTCAGCTTCAACATCAGTCCTTCCAATTAACACCCCAGGACTGATCTTCTTTAAGATGGACTGGTTGGATCTCCTTGCACTCCAAGGGACTCTCAAGAGTCTTCTCCAACACCACAGTTCAAAAGCATTCATTCAATAAATTCTTTTATATTTCAGTTTTTTCATATGGCTAAATTATAATTTAAGTTAATTAGAATTAGCTTAATAGTAAGAAATATAGAGGTCTTCCCAAGGGAAGACCATCTGCTAAGGTAGGAGATGTGGGTTTGATCCTTGAGTTGAGAAGACCCCTCCTGAAATAAGAAATGGCAACCCACTCCAGTATTCCTGCCTGAAAAATCCCATGGAACAGAGGAGCCTAGTGGGCTACAGTTCGCCAGAATCAGATAGGACTGAAAAACAGCCCACGCAGCATAAGACTCTATGGAAAGAAGCATAAACTCTCGAAAACATCTCAAATACATACAGCTAATTCATTTTTTTCTACAGCAGAAACTATCACAACATTATAAAGCAATTATACTCCAGGAAAAAGAGAAAAGAAAAAAATTCACTATTACCAATCAATACAAGACAATATCCAAAGTATTTAGAAAGTAAAATAAACAAAGTATAGCAACACAAAACAATATAGTACAAAGACAGCTACTGCTAAGGATTAGTGGACAGCTGGATAAGCAAGTGTATGTGAGTAGTTGAAAATGCTAATAATTTTCATTCCTTAGCAGTGACAGGTTGACATATCCTTTTCCCTTACATTTTACCTGATAGTCCCTAAAACTATTTCTATTGTTATTTCATATCAAA
Organism: Oryx dammah; assembly: GCF_014754425.2. Classification (NCBI taxonomy): domain Eukaryota; kingdom Metazoa; phylum Chordata; class Mammalia; order Artiodactyla; family Bovidae; genus Oryx; species Oryx dammah. The sequence continues at coordinate 24,650,848 of NW_024070196.1, forward strand.
CTTATTGTTTTCCCTATTAGTCCCCAAAGCCCTGGTGCCTTCCTTCTCTCCTATCCTAATAGTGAATGGGGTCCCATTCACGTTCTTTTCTACTCTTAATAAAGGGCAATGGGAAATAGCAGCAAAGTTATGTACTTGAGAAAATCATATTAGAATGGTCATGGCACAGAATGTTGGAGAGGCTAATGTGAGCTCCTATTTGGAACTTTTCTGAGTATTCACTTATTTTTAACTCATTCTCACCCAGTCTTTGATGTAAAAAGTGCCCACCAATTACGTCCAAAGCTGCAATTTGCTTTTACAGTGGGCATACTACTGTGTCTTTGTTTTGTGCCTAAGTTTAGTGGCTCTTAGCCAAGGAACTCCGTAAACACTTAAAGGGAATGTTGGTTAAAAAAAAATCACAAAGTAGGAAAGTATTATCATCTCATCCATTGATTTTGCACTCAATGGAAATTTTCACAATTTCTATTTCAGTACCAGTATTCCAAAATAATACAATTTAATTTTGAGTGATTATTGCTAAATAAAACTTCTGGTAAAATAAATGTTATTACCTAGAGTGAAAAAAAGAACATTTTGTGTCTGAAATGTGAGAACAAATTAAGAAAAATTGGAACAAGTCTACTTACAATTACATTTCTAAAACTATACTGAACTTCATTGCAAATACTATTAGCAGCTCCTCAGAAGTGTGCAGCTTTGCTAATAAATGTGCTCTTGTTTTGGTTTGGATTGACAGTGTTTGAGAAATAGGAATAACGGGTGGTGAATTTACACTAAAGAATGTCACAAAGATTTGTAGGACAATGATGTATCGATTGAACATTCAAATGTGGAAGCTATCAGCAGGTAACCTCAGTTCATTTCTTGGAGAATGCTTGACATGGCAGAGGAAAAATTTCAATATCCTTTGACCATGGAGGCACAGGAATTGCATGCAGCAAGTGTCCTTCCCACTCAAGTTTTAGAGTTGCCAGAATCACCAGAGAACAACTCTCCAAAATCCAATACAAATTTAGACTTTAAACTGTAGCACAAAATGTCATTGTAAATTATTTAAAACTTCCAGTGAATTCACTGCAGTGTGCATTCACATCTGTCTTTATAAATAACATGCTTTTTCTTCATGTACTGAATTATAAAAGCCATAACCAGTTCATCTTGTACAACCCCGTCCTTCTTTCTGACATAGTATTCAGCCACATTATTTTGGAGAGATCAACTTACATATCACCCAGAAATATTCAGGCCCTGGAGATAATATTAGCAAGAAAACATTCCATTAGCAAATCCTGCCCACTCAGATACAGATATTCTACCTTCAACATGTTAAAACTTGTTTACATCAGAATGTAGTCTCATCTCTCAGAAAACAATACTTCTTCCACAGTTTTTCAAGGCATTTAGATTGTTGACCTGGAAATGCCTTTCAACATAATAATCACAGAAAATAATTTTATATTTATAACCTGACCATCCTTAAAGGGCTTTAGTTAATTAGTTTAGATAATTAGTTTAGTTATAGCCTATGGGGGAAAAAAAGCTAAAATATTGTTTTGCTTTTGAGCTTTTCACATTGGGCTCTATTTCTAAAAATTTTTGTTCTTGTAGAGAAATACTTCAACTCACTGTCTGATGTGTGAACTTTGAATGTTAGCCAAGCACAAAGAAATATAATGAAACAGGTGACCTTTTCATTCTTCAGTGATAGCTGTATGTGATCCCAGGCCTCCAGGACACATGTTTAGTACACAGAATTACAGCTAATCTTGCTTAGCATGTCTAGGCATGTGACTGGCTTAAGAAAAGCAGCAACTGTTTTTATTTAATTAACTAATCAGTGAAATACTGATTATGTTGAAAAGTAATACCATGTTGATAATAAAGTAGAAATAAATTCAACAAAATGGAAAAACTATACTGATCTCAATTATATTGGTGCCTCACTTACATTGCTGCATATATATGAATCACCTGTGTGACATAAATAATGCATATGACATGTGCATTTTCAAGCTTCATAATTATTTCCAGAAAATATCAACAGCATTAATGATTATACAATTGTCAGAGTTTTATATTTTAAGCAACTGAGAATATTTCCCAAAGCAGAATTACTAACCAGTAATTTGCTGTCACTTTTTAAGTCTTTTTTTTTTTAAGTCTTTATTTATTAAACTTTTAGTTGGTCCCTTCTCCAGGGGATCTTTCCAACCCAGGGATTTAAGACAGGTCTTCCGCATTGCAAGCAGATTATTTACCAGCTGAGTCACCGGGGAAGCCCTTAAATATTTAAAGCATGACATAAAATAAAATTTCACCTTTAAAAAACATTTTTATTAAAAAAAAGTTTATATTGATTTATGTATAACTGAATCACTTTGCTATATAGCAGAAATTAACACATCATAAACCAACTATACTTCAATTAAAAAATCAAAATAATAAAAAACTTTTATCCTTTCCATCCACCAATTTTAAAACATAATAGTAATGTATATTTAAGGTAATGATAAAATGTTATTGTGTACATACCATATATGGCTGGTTATGATTAGATTTGATTGAATGATTCATTTTGATTGCTTTTCTGAGTTAAAAAATAAAATATGTAATCTAAGATCAACAAATATAATTCAAATTTAATTTTCCTGTCACTGAATTACATTCAAACTTTGCCAATAGTGTAAAACAATGAAGTTGTATAATTAAGTCTTCCAAATAGACATTAGTCCTATGAAAAATACATTGCACGTTTGGATCAGTTCTTTAGTAATGAAAATATCAGTGTAAGAAGATAACTCTTATTATTGCTAAGAAATGAAAAGTTATATCACAACATGGCAAATGATTACTCAGGCTGTTTACTCCATGGGCTATTTACTAGTGACACATATTCCATATTTTCTTATGAAAATATGCTTATTTGTATGGTGTGTTGGAATCAATTGTTAACAATTATGTGTTTGCTAAAAAGTAAGCTTGCCCTGAAACATTATTATGAATTTATAGTGAATTTATAGGATCTAGAAAGAATTCTACTATAGAAAACTATAACCAAAGGAAAACCTCCTATGTAGTATATAAAATCAAAAAATGATATACTAATATGCATATGTACAATGTGTTCTCCTACACTTTGAGGCTGATTCTTTATATTTCTGTGGTACTAAGATGTCTGTACATGTTTTTAGAGTATAATATGCATTTGTACTCAGAGTAGCAGTAGGTGGCAACTAGGAGATATTTTTGTCCTTCCTTCCTAATTGGAGAAAGTGAATTAAGATATTAAGGGGACATACATGCTCAAGGTCACAGAACTAAGAAGCTGTGAAGCTGGGGTAGAACATAGGCCATCAAACTCACGTAAGAAAACTTTTCCAACCAAAATCTGCTGCCATCACAATATTCATACAAAGAAAACTGCTAGAATTGATAAAATAGAATATTCCTTTACTTTGGCATTAGCCATTGACAACCACCCAATGATTCAACCATCTAAGGAGGTTATTTCTGGTTAAAGCTAACATTTACTGTGGGGATACATAGAGTAGTATTTAAGACATTATGTCTCTACAGGAGACTCCACAAAACTCCAAATGCCAATTTGATGCTAATGACAGCCACACAAACACAAGTACATGCACATCATTCTCTTAAACAAAATGTTTAAAATATGAGAGATGTATTTTCCTCTTTGATGAAATGAATTCACTAAGGGGGTTTATTACTTGCACAAAGAAATTGCCAGAAATACACCCTAAGTGGAAGAAAAAAGAAACCAGGGTAGAAATGATCAACTAGATAAAGACATTAAGTGTATGCAGAAATAGATTCAACTCTTATATTTTATATCCAGTGTTTCAAAGACCTCTGTTCCTCTTACATTTTGCCCTTTCCCTTTCTTTTAAGAAGGATTATACTAGCTCTCCTTTTATATTCTTTTCTTTTTTGTTTTCTCTTCTTACCAATCAGATTTTGTTTGCATTATTTCACTAGCATCTTAAATCTAAGACTCTCTTTGTGGTCTTGAATCTTGCACTAATGTACTTCCTTCTACTAACCACCCTCCTTAAACTATGAAGAAGAGAATGAGGACAGCCTGAGAGAAATGATCCAAGTTGTATCATGTACAACTAGGAAATTCTAATACCGTCATATGCAGACTCATGTTGTATGAAAAGTATGAGTAATAAATGACGAGACAAGGTGGTTCTATCCCCAACAGGAAAATTCTGAAGTTAGAAAAATAGTAATAAAACTGAGCAGCCTCATAGACAGTAGATTTATGCTTTATAGCTGTTAAAGCCCCATTCTTAACCAGCCAGTGGGGCAGAAGCATTCCCATGGATCATAAATCACAGATTTTTCTACAGTACTCAGTGTTCACCTTCATCTTACTACTAAGACAAATACTACCTTGTCGTTCAACAAAATTTGCATTATGTGGTAGAATTATATGAATTGCCAATCCAGTTCTCTGGAGTGCCTGCAGATTGTCATAAAATAACAAAAGCAACACTATATTATGGAATTGCTGCTCACAGCACTATTCTTGATGGTAAGCCAAAGTACTGGAGAACTTTAGAGTTTAGTTAGAGCTTTAGAGTTCAGTCATAAAAACACATTTGAGCAAGATATGTCTATTTGAAAAGCTTGTGTTCATTTTTCTACAACCCAAATGTGGAAATAACATCAAACACAAAATCCCAGCAATTCCTAGTAGCCAGTCTCACAGAAAATCTCCAAAATTATAAGAAACAATTGGACTTTAGAAAGTAAATTACTACCAAGTTTTTATCAATAGATAAAAGGCATAGAATTAGCCCCTTTATACTGTATTTTCCTTGTCCTGTATATATTATTTCTTGGATAAGAGACACATTCATTTATGTAACAAACATACACACACATTGGTTCTTTCCTTAGCAAAAAAAAAAAAAAAATTGGCAATTAATGGGGCTATATCTTCACTGGAGTTAGAAATACTGAGTTCCTGTTTAAAATATTGAGAAATTGAAAAGTATATTGCTGCTGCTGCTGCTAAGTCAAGTCAGTCGTGTCTGACTCTGTGCAACCCCATAGATGGCAGCCCACCAGGCTACCGTTCCTGGGATTCTCCAAGCAAGAATACTGGAGTGGGTTGCCATTTCCTTCTCCAGTGCATGAAAGTGAAAAGTGAAAGTGAAGTCGCTCAGTTTTGTCTGACTCTTTGCAACCCCATGGGCTGTAGCCTATCAGTCTCCTTCATCCATGGGATTTTCCAGGCAAGAGTGCTGGAGTGGGTTGCCATTGCCTTCTCCAAAAGAATATTGACTGCTAAGTTAAGCATAAAATCTCATAAAATTTTTATATTCAGGAGAAATTAAATGGAAATAATATGTAGAGTATCTCTAAGGTTGAAGGAAAAATCTCACTTGTCATATATTCTTTGAGTAATATTTACATCATTGATACTTTGAAAATATACATTATTGATTTGAAGTGTTACTTGTTGGATGGAGTATATATTAAGATGAAATATTTGAAAGAGCTTCCCTGTTTTTTTATTAAAGATGATGCCTAAACACACATATCTTCACGTCCTCCTGCCAAATTTAATTGGAACTGGAGCAGCAAGTTCAAAACTGAGTAGATATAACCCTGTTATAGCCAAAATAACCATGAGGTATAAGATCTAAAGGAGCTGAGAATGGTTTGACAAAGAAGCAGGAGAGAGTAGGAGAGGAGAATATGACATTCATACTACTACTACTACTAAAGTTGCTGCAGTCTTATCTGACTCTGTGTGACCCCATAGACAGCAGCCCACCAGGATCCCCTGTCCCTGGGATTCTCCAGACAAGAACACTGGAGTGGGGTGCCATTGCCTTCTCCGTCATTATACTGAGAAGGACTGAACTGATTTGGAAAACTTTCTTCCCTATGAAGCTTCCAGAAAGTTCCAGACTTGGAGGGTCTTTTTGTTGCTATTTCCTTCTCCAAGGAATCTTCCCAACCCAGAGATCAAACCTGTGTCTTCTGCATTGGCAGGCAGATTCTTCACCACTGTGCCACCTGGGAAGCCCAAATTTTGCTCTACTGGGAAGTAAATAAATAGAAATAAAAGGAAATACAGAATGGGAAGGAGTAGTCATAGATATAGTAAAAGAAAAAGCCCCATGTCTCAGAAGGATTTTGAAGTGATACAACCTCTAACTGCCAGGCCCCAAAAAACAAACAAAAAAAAAAGACAAAAGAAAGAAGCAAATATATCTAAACAAAACCTTTTCTTTTTAGAACAGGTAGCCACAGAACTCTGAAAAAAAAATTAAGAAGTTAATAATGGGTACATGATCTGGTAGCTTAGCTGGTAAAGAATCTGCCTGCAATGCAGGAGACCCCAGTTCAATTCTTGGATTGGGAAGATCCGCTAGAGAAGGGATCAGCTACCCACTCCAGTATTTTTGGGCTATGCTGATGGCTCAGCTGGTAAAGAATCCACCTGCAATGTGGGAGACCTAGGTTTGATCCCTGGGTTGGGAAGAGCCCCTGGTGAAGGGAACAGCTACCCGCTCCAGTATTCTGGCCTGGAGAATTCCATGGGCTGTATAGTCCATAGGGTCACAAAGAGTACGGCACGACTGAATGACTTTCACGTGATAAAACAGGGTATGATGATATTTGTGACAGATGGAAGGCAAATGTTTCTTACATGAGCAGAAAAGGCCAAAAAAGATCAACAAATATTTGAGTGTCTGCTATGAATTAGGTATCATTTTTAAGTGCTAGAGCTATACATAGAAAGACAGACACTAGAATTTACCAGATTTACCCTTGGAGCTGTAAGGAAGCCATGTGACTAGAGACCAATTGAGGGTAAAAGAGTTTAGTATCATTTGCTCATGGAATGCTGCAAGTACAAGCCTTGAACCTGGCTCTTCAGACCAGAGTTCCTAGTGTGAAATCACTGCAGCAGCACCTCAGCTTGAGGACAATGTGCAGAAGAATTGAGCATAGCATTGAGCGTCCAATTGAACATCCAATTCAAGATGGCAGCACTGGGCTGCACACAGTGAAGGAGGAGGTGCAGACACAGCATCTGGCTGTGAGCAGCACAGTTGTGATCCACCCCTCTCCCAGAACAGCGTCCCTTTCCCACTGAAAAGATTCCTATAAAACAACCTTAGTCACTGCCTCTCAGGGACAGCATCTGCTCTAGATCCCAGGTTCAAACATCTTCATTTTCTGAACAGAAAATGAAAGTTTCCTTTGTTTCTGACTTGGGAAAAAAAAAAAAAGACAAACATCTTCATGATGTTTATATTCTAAGTAAAGGAAAATAAATAGTTAAACAAAAAATAACTTAAGGTGATACATGCTATAAAGAAAATCTATGTAAGAGCATAAAAATTGATCAGGGTACACTATAGACGAGTTAGTAATTTCAGAACTGGGAAGCTTAGGGAAAAAATCTGCAGAGGTAAATATGTTCCAAGTAGGAAGCAAGCTGAAACTTGGCATGGTGTTGAATCTTCAGAGGCTCTAAGTTTATATCCCACCAGTAAGTGTTCATTGTTCTGCATATGAAGCAAAAAGACATAGTAGTCATTCTAAGAATTTAAAAAATGCTTTTAATGGTGGTAGTAAAATTACTGTGATATCAGAAAACCAGAGTTCCTTTATTTATTAAGGAAGGTTTGGATTTTTCTATCTTAAATGTTGTCTGTGCAAAAATTCTGTGATATTGCAAAACACTCAAAAGTTTAAAAGGCACTTAAGCTAAACCATGTAAGATACATTTAAATATGGTTCTGTTCAGTTCAGTCACTCAGTCGTGCCCGACTCTTTGCAGCCCCATGAATCGCAGCACGCCAGGCCACCCTGTTCATCACCAACTCCTGGAGTTTACCCAAACTCATGTCCATAAGTCGGTGATACCATCCAGCCATCTCATCCTCTGTTGTCCCCTTCTTCTCCTGCCCCCAATCCCTCACAATATCAGGGTCTTTTCCAATGAGTCAATTCTTCACATCAGGTGGCCAAAATATTGGATTCAGCTTCAGCATCAGTCCTTCCAATGAATATCCAGGATTTATCTCCTTTATGATGGACTGGTTGGATCTCCTTGCAGTCCAAGGGACTCTCAAGAGTCTTCTCCAACACCACAGTTCAAAAGCATCAATTCTTCGGCGCTCAGCCTTCTTCACAGTCCAACTCTCACATCCATACATGACCACTGGAAAAACCACAGCTTTGACTAGATGGACCTTTGCTGGTGAAGTAATGTCTCTGCTTTTTAATATGCTATCTAGGTTGGTCATAATTTTCCTTCCAAGGAATAAGCATCTTTTAATTTCATGGGTGCAATCACCATCAAGGTTGGTTATAACTTTCCTTCCAAGGATTAAGCGTCTTTTAATTTCATGGCTGCAATCACTATCTGCAGTGATTTCGGAACCCCCGAAAATAAAGTCTGACACTGTTTCCACTCTTTCCCCATCTATTTCCCATGAAGCAATGGGACCAGATGCCATGATCTTCGTTTTCTGAATGTTGAGCTTTAAGCCAACTTTTTCCCTCTCCTCTTTCACTTTCATCAAGAGGCTTTTTAGATACTCTTCACTTTCTGCCATAACGGTGGAGACATCTGCACATCTGAGGTTATTGATATTTCTCGCGGCAGTCTTGATTCCAGCTTGTGCTTCTTCCAGCCCAGAATTTCTCATGATGTACTTGGCATACAAGTTAAATAAGGTTCAGTTCAGTTCGGTTCAGTAGCTCAGTCATGTCCGACTCTTTCAGTTCAGTTCAGTCGCTCAGTCGTATCCGACTCTTTGCGACACCATGAATCACAGCATGCCAGGCCTCCCTGTCCATCACCATCTCCTGGAGTTCACTCAGACTCACATCCATCAAGTCCGTGATGCCATCCAGCCATCTCATCCTTGGTCATTCCTTTCTCCTCCTGCCCCCAATCCCTCTCAGCATCAGAGTCTTTTCCAATGAGTCAACTCTTCGCATGAGGTGGCCAAAGTACTGGAGTTTCAGCTTCAGCATCATTCCTTCCAAAGAAATCCCAGGGCTGATTTCCTTCAGAATGGACTGGTTGGATCTCCTTGCAGTCCAAGGGACACTCAAGCGTCTTCTCCAACACCACAGTTCAAAAGCATCAATTCTTCGGCACTCAACCTTCTTCACAGTCCAACTCTCACATCCATACATGACCACAGGAAAAACCATAGCCTTGACTAGTCGGACCTTGGTCGGCAAAGTAATGTCTCTGCTTTTGAATATACTATCTAGGTTGGTCATAACTTTTCCTCCATGGAGTAAGCGTCTTTTAATTTCATGGCTGCAGTCACCATCTGCAGTGATTTTGGAGCCCCCCAAAAATAAAGTCTGACACTGTTTCCACTGTTTCCCCCTATTTCCCATGAAGTGATGGGACCGGATGCCATGTTCTTCGTTTTCTGAATGTTGAGCTTTAAGCCAACTTTTTCACTCTCCTCTTTCACTTTCATCAAGAGGCTTTTTAGCTCCTCTTCACTTTCTGCCATAAGGGTGGTGTCATCTGCATATCTGAGGTTATTGATATCTCTCCCGGCAATCTTGATTCCAGCTTGTGTTTCTTCCAGTCCAGCGTTTCTCATGATGTACTCTGCATAGAAGTTAAATAAGCAGGGTGACAATATAAAGCCTTGATGTACTCCTTTTCCTATTTGGAACCAGTCTGTTGTTCCATGTCCAGTTCTAACTGTTGCTTCCTGACCTGCATACAGATTTCTCAAGAGGCAGGTCAGATGGTCTGGTATTCCCATCTCTTTCAGAATTTTCCACAGTTTATTGTGATCCACACAGTCAAAGGCTTTGGCATAGTCAATAAAGCAGAAATAGATGTTTTTCTGGAACTCTCTTGCTTTCTCCATGATCCAGCGGATGTTTGCAATTTGATCTCTGGTTCCTCTGCCTTTTCTAAAACCAGCTTGAACATCAGGGAGTTTACGGCTCACGTATTGCTGAAGCCTGGCTTGGAGAATTTTGAGCATTACTTTACTAGCATGTGAGATGAGTGCAATTGTGCGGTAGTTTGAACATTCTATTGCATTGCCTTTCTTTGGAATTGGAATGAAAACTGACCTTTCCAGTCCTGTGGCCAGTGCTGAGTTTTCCAAATTTGCTGGCATATTGAGTGCAGCACTTTCACAGTATCATCTTTCAGGATCTGAAACAGCTCAACTGGAATTCCATCACCTCCACTAGCTTTGTTCGTAGTGATGCTTTCTAAGGCCCGCTTGATTTCACTTTCCAAGATGTCTGGCTCTAGATTAGTGATCACATCATCAAGATTATCTGGGGTTGTGAAGATCTTTTTTGTACAGTTCTTCTGTGTATTCTTGCTACCTCTTCTTAATATCTTCTGCTTCTGTTAGGTCCATACCACTTCTGTCCTTTATCAAGCCCATCTTTGCATGAAATGTTTCCTTGGTGTCTCTAATTTTCTTGAAGAGATATCTAGTCTTTCCCATTCTGTTGTTTTCGTCTATTTCTTTGCATTGATTGCTGAAGAAGGCTTTCTTATCTCTTCTTGCTATTCTTTGGAACTCTGCATTCAGATGCTTATATCTTTCCTTTTCTCCCTTGCTTTTTGTTTCTCTTCTTTTCACAGCTATTTGTGAGGCCTCCCCAGACAGCCATTTTGCTTTTTTGCATTTCTTTTCCATGGGGATGGTCTTGATCCCTGTCTCCTGTACAATATTACCAACCTCTGTCCATAGTTCATCAGGTACTCTATCAGATCTAGGCCTTTAAATCTATTTCTCACTTCCATTGTATAATTATAAGGGCTTTGATTTAGGTCATACCTGAATGATCTAGCGGTTTTCCCTATTTTCTTCAATTTCAGTCTGAATTTGGCAATAAGGAGTTCATGATCTGAGCCACAGTCAGCTCCTGGTCTTGTTTTTGTTGACTGTATAGAGCTTCTTCATCTTTGGCTGCAAAGAATATAATCAATCTGATTTCGGTGTTGACCATCTGGTGATGTCCATGTCTTTTGCGACCCCATGAATCGCAGCACACCAGTCCTCCCTGTCCATCACCAACTCCTGGAGTTCACTCAGACTCGTGTCCATTGAGTCAGTGATGCCAGGTCTACATAAATGGGTCATTAAAACACCACTGAATCACAGAAAATTTGAAACAATATATCCATCCATGGATAGTGGATTGTTTAAGAGCTATGTTATTTCCTATTAATGACATATGTAAGCAGTCTTTAAAGAAAATGAGAAGCATTCCACAGTATGCTGCTGCTGCTAAATCGCTTCAGTCATGTCCAACTCTGTGCAACCCCATAGATGGCAGCCCACCAGTCTCCCTCGTTCCTGGGATTCTCCAGGCAAGAACACTGGAGTGGGTTGCCATTTCCTTCTCCAATGCATGAAAGTGAAAGGTGAAAATGAAGTCGCTCAGTCGTATCCAACTCTTAGTGACCACATAGACTGCAGCCTACCAGGTTCCTCTGTCCATGGGATTTTCCAGACAAGAGTACTGGAGTGTGGTGCCATTTTTATCTAATATCCAGTTAAAATGTAATATAATGTCATCTTATACTAGTAATACACAAAACAGTAACGGTTAAAGAGAAGGTTGTTAGATAATATCAGAGAAGGCAGTGGCACCCCACTCCAGTACTCTTGTCTGGAAAATCCCATGAACGGAGGAGCCTGGTAGGCTGCATTGTGTAGGTCTTAACATAGCTTTCTTGTTTTTCTTTACCATATTCAATTGCTATTTTGAAAATAATTTAAGCAACTAATTAAATGAAATTATCTGTACTAAAATAAAAGGTATCCAAGGAAGGCATCTTCAAGTTTTAAAGGCCTTCATAAAAGTATGAGTGTAATTTCAATTGTAAGAAATCACAAAAGAACACAAGAGCCATGTAGCTTATAAATATACAAACAAAAACATTTCTTTAAAGATAAGAAATATAAAATACAAGTAGCATACACAAAACTGTTATTTGCAAAGATCTCTGAGAGAACTTTAGAATCAAGGTTGAGGGAAGGAGAAAAAAAAAAAGAAAAATAACTAGTCATTCAATCATTTCTGTATCTTTAATTATTTTTAAAAGAACATATTACTTCTAAAAAGGTAAATGGATAATATATATGTTTGTTTATACATGTATAAAGAACTGGAATACATATACAACTTTTTCAAAGCATTTAACTCTGCTTTAAGAAGTTAAGCAAATTGGAATTTTACTGATTAATTATTATAAGTCTGTGTTTGGTTGTTTATAAGGGAGATTTATTATAACATTTTAATGGAGATACCTATCTATGGGTAATATAAATATAGTCATTTACAAATACATTGTGTAGATACAAATTTGATTTAAAAAACTAACAGTAATTATTTGGGAGATTTTCACTTATTTATGTAGGTGAATGTTCTTCACTGTAATTTATAGCACAATAGATTATTTAGCTGAAGAATGCTAAATTTTTAATTTATCTTGGTACTCTTCTGTCCAGCCTACAATATTGTCTCTAAAATATATGGACAGATGGTGGAAATCAATTTAAATTTTTTTAAAAATGAAATGGATATGCAAAAATATGCAAGACAGAAAAAGGTATTGATTTCATTATTTCCCAAAACTAAAACCACATATTAAGAAAGGCTGTTGACTGCCTTCTGAACACTGAAAGATGATGAAATACATTTTTGTGATACTTAGATTTAGTGTATTTTGGACCACTTTCTTAGACTAGATCAGCCTGCACTTTAACCAATAAATCCCAAAACAAAGCATAGTTGTCAGTTATCTGAAAAAAGAAAAGGAATGGCATATCCCCTAAATTTAGTCCTACACTTGGATAATTTAGAAATAAAGGGCATTTTACACTAAAATTTTATGACACACTCTTAAGAACACTGTCCATACCAATAGATTCATTGAATTTCCCCTTGTTCTTTGGTCTTCAGTAAAAACTTTTACCCCAATTTCATGCAATTCAGCAAGCATTTAATTCAATCTAATTGCTTTTGAAATCCAGAAAGCACAACTCTGACAAAATAAACTTGAAAAATTAGCTACTGGTCATGCATGGGCTCCAAAAAAAATGCATATTTTCTCAGTTTCTTTAGTAATGATATTTTAAAATAATGTAATTTATTCATCTTTTATATAAAACTCAGTGAATTCTCCTGTTCACTTTAATGACAAATATGACATTAGCCCAAATTATAAAATTTAATTAATCTAAAGTTGTTCATAATGTAGACTTATCCAAAGAAATCTCTGCATGATACAAACAGAAATCTCTTTAAATTGGTTGGAAAATAGTAGTAAAATTTTTTATTTTAAAATATTTAATGCTGATTAATGTGCCATGCCATACACTGCTCCCTTTTATATTTTCTAACTTGTGTTTCTGAACAAAAATTGAATGAGAAAACTATCTAACTTTAAATTTTTCACTGCAATATTTTTTACTGTGTAAAATTCAGCCCAAATGTCTACAGGAATAGCCTATAAAAATTGGTAATATGCAAATGCAAACAGAAATAGAGTGTGTATAATCAAAACCATTCGTGTCACCTGATAATCAATTAAATTAGACTATCCAAAGAGTGGTGTATCTTCACAGACCTGCCCTCGAGCTGATAGGTGTTAGGGACAAAGGTGAGAATACCTAGACTTCAGGAAGTCATCTGCAAATGGCTCACAGGCACAGTTGTCTCCAGCCTTGGATATGCCAGCCACCGCTGACTTTTACCCAGACTCATTCAGCAGCCATCCTGCTGAGTTCCTCTTCAGTTTGCTTCCTTAGAGTTTTTACAGTATCTCAACTCACCAGTGGAAATGGTTCTTATGAAACAGAATGCAATCTTTTAAAAGCATAAAACAAAAATCTTCCTAAGACTTCTCATTACAACCCCAATAAAATTCTTTTTTTAAAATTTCTTATTGAATTCTTCCATTTATTTAAAGAAGAAATGATAGAAACATTATATAAATTATTTCTAAGAATAGAGAGGTAAGAAACTTCCTAACTCATCTATAGAAAAAACATTATACACAATTATTTCTCAAACACATACATGAAAAATCCTCTACAATTATTAACAAATCAAATCCAGACATATATGGTATAATAAGTACATCCAGAACAAGCGTGATTTATCCATAATTGCAAAGTTTGTTCAACATTTGACAACCCCAATAAAATTCTTCCTCTGTAGGACTGGACAAAGGTCCCACTTGATAAGGCCCTGCTTATCATTTCTGATTTCTTCCCATTCTGCAACACTCTGCCTTTCCCTGCCAACTATTTTTCATTCTCTTAAGTATGCCACCCTCATTCATTTTCCGGAACTTCTTATACTTGCTGATCTAATACGCTCTGTTAGAGATTCCACAGGGCAACCCTCTTCCCATATTTATTTTTTAAAGTCAAGTGTCATTCATAATATTGACCATCTTAAATAACTCGGCAAATACTCATCTAAACCCCATCATTCTCTATCACATTATGGTTTTTATCTTCTAATTTAGTATCTGAACATACCTGGAATTGTCTAATTTATTTTTTCAGTGATGATTCACTGTCTGCTCCTTCTATGGAAGAGGTCTCCCTTGTCATCATTTTGTCACTAGTGTATAATTCACTGACTAGAAAAAAGGAGGTGCTTAAATACCTGTGAGCTGGCAGATGAAATGTCATCTCTGGTTTCACTACATCTCCATCTAGAACTCCTATTTGAGTAACAAATATTGAAACTCCTGGATATTCCTACTATTCCTCTTAACTTGTTATTTTTGCTTCTTCATCTGTTCTTTAACTCTTTGTGCTAGGAAATATCCCTTATTTGACTTTAATTAGGGTCTATTTCCCTATTTTACATGTTTTTTTAAAGGGGAAGAAGATTATATTTTAGGTTTAAAAGAACAGATATGATTTCTTTTTCAGAGCATTTATTTCTGTTTAATAGATAGATGTCATTTCCACTAGTTATAGTCATATTTTTCACATGAATATTAAAATCTTGCCTGTTTATTACTCCTATTTCTTTGAATACCAGATTCTGCTATTGCATTTAGTATCTCTGTAAACTTTGCTGATATTTTTGAACTCTATTGATTTGCTCAAATTTTTATTATAACTATTATTAATATATTATTATTAATATTATAAAGTTGCTTTAAGTGTATCAGCAACAGTTTAGAAATTGAAAATTCAGGCATATTTTGAGGAAGAATTTTATATTTTTAGTGAGATATTGAAAAAATAACCTCTCTATCACATGGAGAGATGAGATATAAAAGAGTTGCAATAAATACTCAGTTTAAAATAATTAGCAGCTGTCCTAATTATGTCATATAATATGAGTCAAATGCTTTCTATATGAAGGTTATACAGTCTGATGTTCCATTAAAAAAGAAAGTTCAGTAAAGCAGATTAACTGATCTATCCATTATGTTTCTGTCCATGAAATTAGCATATATGAAAGTGAAAACTTTGTGATGTACTCTATTCCAAGAACATTGTACATTAAAAAAAAATTAACTGTCATGTTCTTCTATTATTTTGCTTTACACTTCATTTGTTTCATTTGTTTCTGTTACATAGCCTTGTATTTCATTATTACTCATTGTTACTAAAAGGCACATTCGATTTGGTTCCAATAGAAGCTTCTGTCATCTATTGAACTATGAAACTAATGAATGTAACATGTAACAGGTTTAATTACATATATTGATTCTAAAATGTTTATCTCCTTGTTTGTTTCCTAAAAATAATGTGGTTAGCTCAATTTATAATTTATTGATGAGTTAAGTTAATCTTGCAAAAGGAAATCTTTTAATGTCTACAGGTGATGTGTTTAACATAATTCATGCTATTTTGTACTTGGAAAGCACGTAACATTATTTCACAATCAAAACAAGATTCAACCTTTTCTTCTCCTGACATTCAGAGTTCTTTTGGCCTTCTGAGTCCTTTTAACAGTAACTAATAAAATACTAGTTAGATAACTTATTAAACCTTTTTAGCATTTATTTGACTATTTCTAATGATAACTGATGAAAAGATTTTATCAATGACTGTGTCTCTCTCTCACACACACACAAAACTCTAGGTATGAAGGTATAATTTTTGTTACTTTTTGTTCTGCAATTTATTTACTCTAATCATCTAGATATTCCAGCTGAAATGCCTATTCAGTTCTGTTAGATCTTTGGTCATACACCTGAAGAGGCAGTTTGTTCTTACTTTTATCTGTCTATCTATCTGTTTATCTATCTATCTACCTATTCACCTATTAGTAAAGTTCATAACTAGTAAGTTTTTACTTAATAAATTGACAGCTTGAAAGCTCATAACCATATCTGTGACCCATCTAAAGCAAGTAAGCATCTCAGTATCATTCTCAAATCCACTTTAAAACCACAGTTGGTTTATCTTTCTTTTACTTCTTTTTACCCTACACAGTTATGCCCTGCATTGGTAAGGAATATTGGTAGATGAATTAAATTATATGCACACACACATACACACACAGTCGTTTATCTACTTCTGATTCCCTCTATGCTCAGTACCAATACTTAATCCCATTCTCATCATATCTCCTGGGATTTTGCCATAGCCTCAAACTTCCTGAGTGGTCACTTCATCTGTTTTTACTTATTTCTAATACCTCATGTGAAGAGTTGACTCATTGGAAAAGACTTTGATGCTGGGAGGGATCGGGGGCAGGAGAAGGGGACGACAGAGGATGAGATGGCTGGATGGCATCACTGACTCGATGGACGTGAGTCTGAGTGAACTCAGGGAGTTGGTGATGGACAGGGAGGCCTGGCGTGCTGCGATTCATTGGGTCGCAAAGAGTCAGACACGACTGAGCGACTGAACTGAACTGAACTGAATACCAGTGAAACTGCATCCCTGTTTAAATTAAGTTTACTGGATACTCCAACAATGGAGCATTTGCAGCTGCCAAATTTTGCATCCTTACGGCAGAAAACGAAGAAGAGCTAAAGAGGCTCTTAATGAAAGTGAAAGAGGAGAGCGAAAAAGTTGGCTTAAAGCTCAACATTCAGAAAACTAAGATCATAGTATCTGGTCCCATCACTTCATGAAAAATAGATGGGGAAACAGTGGAAACAGTGACAGACTTTATTTTGGGGGGCTCCAAAATCACTGCAGATGGTGACTGCAGCCATGAAAGTAAAAGATGCTTACTCCTTGGAAGGAAAGTTATGACCAACCTAGATAGAATATTAAAAAGCAGAGACATTACTTTGCCAACAAAGGTTTGTCTAGTCAAAGCTATGGTTTTTCCAGTAGTCATGTATGGATGTGAGAGTTGAACTAGAAAGAAAGCTGAGCGCTAAAGAGTTGATGCTTTTGAACTGTGGTGTTGGAGAAGACTCTTGAGAGTCCCTTGGACTTCAAGGAGATCCAACCAGTCCATCCTAAAGGAAATTAGTCTTGAATATTCATTGCAAGGACTGATGCTGAAGCTGAAACTCTAATACTTTGGCCACTTGATGCGGAGAGCTGACTCATTTGAAAAGACCCTGATGCTGGAAAAGATTTAAGGCAGGAGAAGAAGGGGACGACAGAGGATGAGATGGTTGGATGGCATCACCGACTCAATGGACATGAATTTGAGTAAACTCCGGGAGTTGGTGATGGACAAGGAGGCCTGGTGTGCTGCAGTCCATGGGGTTGCAAACAGTCGGAGAAGACTGAGCGACTGAACTGAACTGAAATTTTGCTTCATTTGGCCTTTTTAACTTCTTCAACTTCATTGATGTCATTCTTCCTGTTTATCTCAATGCTTAACTGCAGTCTCACTGACCTTCCTATCTTTTACAAGACTTTTCTCTGTCTTCGCCTCCCCACCTTTGCCACATTCAAAACTTTCATATATGCTCATCCCTACTAACCTCTCTGGTCCCCCATCCTGCCAAACTTTTAAATTAAATATTACTCCCTGGAAAATGGCTTTCCTGAATTGAGCAAAATTAGGTCTGCAATTGTAATGTCCTATAACAACCTTAGTTTATTTCATAGCAGACAATTCGTAATCTTTGTGATCATGCATTGTTAAAGGTCATTTGTCTTTTCTTTTCCCCATTAATTCACAAGCTTCCTGCTTCAAAGGGCTTGCATGTTTGATTGAATCATTGACTATAGTGGCTCACCCTGATCTTATGTCATATAGATACAATAATCATTTGATTATAAATGAAAAAAAATTTTTCTCAAAGTTCTAAATGAAATAAGGATAATATATAAATTTCTAAGGAGCAAAATCTATAAGAATTTGGGCATATTTATAGATATAATATTTTGAATATGTATCTTCTTATAAGCCTTTCCATTTACTCTGAGTAAATAATCCAACAATGTGAATATTGACCCCATGTTTCTATTGATGCTTCACGCAATTCAAAATTTGAAACATACATTCCTTTTAGGAACAAGGCCATATTGTGCTTTAATATGTTAACTCTAAATGCAGTTAGGCAATTGACCCTGAACTGAATAGAATACAACTAGCATACATTCACATAGTTTAATAGTGTTTGTTAGTTTCAGGTGTACAGTAAAGTGATTCAGTTACATATTTACATATATTCACTCATTTTTTACATTCTTTTCTCATACAAGTAGAATACTGAGTAGAATTCTCTGTGCTATACAGTAGATCCTTGTTGTTTATATATCATATGTATAGTAGTGTGGTTATGTTCATTCCAAGTTCCTGGTTTATCCTTCTGCCTCATTTTTAAACAACACTTTAAATGGTATCCACTGAATACACTGGTTAAACTGAAAATAGGAAGCATTTCCCTTTTATAAGAAAAAAAGACTATTAGTTTTTCCCTACAAATTTTCTGATAAAAATAAAAACCCTTGGAAAATAATGCATTTTTAATTCTTGACGAGTCCCACAATTACTGCATGCAAGTAGTTGTAATATATATGTTAATCTTTATTATTCATGTGAATCTATTAAAGTTGAGTGTGATGGTGAGATTTTTTGCAGTCAAAAGACAAAGTCTCCTTATGTATGTTGCTTTATTGTCTAACTTGAAAAATCCAAATCTGTATAATCTGTAAAATTAGCATTGTACTATAATTCAGTAATTAGTAACTGGCAATGAATCAAATTTATCAAAAGGCCCTGATTCCATAGCTGGCAAATCATTAAGTAATCTCAAATAAATCTCTCCATCCTGGGACCTGTAGGAAATGGCTTCTTCAAACATGGTAGTGGAAAAGCAAAAGGCTAGGGAGCCTCCCAATCTGTCACTCTCATTAGAAC
Organism: Oryx dammah; assembly: GCF_014754425.2. Classification (NCBI taxonomy): domain Eukaryota; kingdom Metazoa; phylum Chordata; class Mammalia; order Artiodactyla; family Bovidae; genus Oryx; species Oryx dammah. The sequence goes on from NW_024070196.1 coordinate 24,670,183, forward strand.
AGTTATTTGAATAACTGATCTCAGATTCTGATTTAAAATAATTGCTATTTAGTCCCAGCACTGCCCACTTCAAACTTTAGAAGCAATGTATGTGATCACTAGGTTTGAGACACTTTATATATAAAAATAAAATTCAATTAAAATTTTAAAATATAATCTAGATAAGATTTTTAAATTTATATCTACATTCTGAAGAGAAAGTAGAAAATATGTAAAGAAAATATTAAATTGCCTTGAGAGTAGCTAACTTCTTCCTTTGATAACCCCCAATAATGTTTTGGAGAAGGAAACGGCAACCCACTCCAATATTCTTGCTTGGAAAATTTCATAGATGGAAGAACCTGGTAGGCTACAGTCATGGGGTCACAAAGAGTTAGACATGACTGAATGATTTAATTTTCACTTTCAATAATGTTTAGAGTTCAGCAAGCATTCCATAAATGTAGTTGATGGCAATCAATTATTTATTTCTTGATTTTTAGTGTATAAGGTATTCACAATGTTTGTAATATGTCAGAACTGTTAATCTTTTAAATCTGATGTTCAGAATAGATATGTCTTTGGGATCATTTTTTAACCAGCCAGTTACAGAGTATCAGTCAGTTCAGTTCAGTTCAGTCGCTCAGTCGTGTCCAACTCTTTGCGACCCCATGAATCGCAGTACACCAGGCCTCACTGTCCATCATCAACTCTCAGAGTTTACACAAACTCATGTCCATTGAGTCGGTGATGCCATCCAACCATCTCATCCTCTGTCGTCCCCTTCTCCTCCTGCCCCCAATCCCTCCCAGCATCAGAGTCTTTTCCAATGAGTCAACTCTTCGCATGAGGTGGCTAAAGTACTGGAGTTTCAGCTTCAGCATCATTCTTTCCAAAGAAATCCCAGGGCTGATCTCCTTCAGAATGGACTGGTTGAATCTCCTTGCAGTCCAAGGGACTCTCAGAGTCTTCTCCAACACCAGAGTTCAAGTGCATCAGTTCTTCAGTGCTCAGCTTTCTTCACAGTCCAGCTCTCACATCCATACATGACTATTGGAAAAACCATAACCTTAGCTAGTTGAACCTTTGTTGGCAAAGTAATATCTCTGCTTTTCAATATGCTATCTAGGTTGGTCATAACTTTTCTTCCAAGGAGTAAGTGTCTTTTAATTTCATGGCTGCAATCACCATCTGCAGTGATTTTGGTGACCGAAAAAATAAAGTCTGACCCTGTTTCCCCATCTATTTCCCATGAAGTGATGAGACCAGATGCCATGATCTTAGTTTTCTGAATGTTGAGCTTTAAGCCAACTGTTTCACTCTCCTCTTTCACTTTCATCAAGAGGCTTTTTAGTTCCTCTTCACTTTCTGCTATAAGGGTGATGTTATCTGCATATGTGAGGTTATTGATATTTCTCCCCACAATCTTGATTCCAGTTTGTGCTTCTTCCAGCCCAGCGTTTCTCTTGATGTACTCTGCATAGAAGTTAAATAAGCAGGGTGACAATATACAGCATTAATGTACTCCTTTTGCTATTTGGAACCAGTCTGTTGTTCCATGTCCAGTTCTAACTGTTGCTTCCTGACCTGCATACAGGTTTCTCAAGAGGCAGGTCACGTAGTATGGTATTCCCATCTCTTTCAGAATTTTCCAGTTTATTGTGATCCACACAGTCAAGTTACAGAGTATAAAGCTGTATGAAGCTATAATTTCAATATTTGTTTAGTTTTGCATGCTAATTGGAGATTACAAATCACTCTTATCCCCAATTTAAAAGAAAAAGATCTGTATTTGAAGTACTAAAGGAACATAAATATTTAGATTTTTACAAAATTGTTTGGAAATTGTAGCTATATGCATAAAGTAAATATTCAAGGATTATCTTAAGTGTATCACTTAAAACAATGGAATACTAATTCTTTTTCAATGTAAAAAATGTTTTCTGTATATTGAAAATGGTGTATAGCTATAAATTGAGTTTTCTTCTTTAAGTTTTCCAGGATATGTTGAATTTTTTTAAAAAATGTAGAGAATTTTGAGGGTACTTTTGTCCAAAATATTTAATTCATAGTTGATAAGCATTTTACTTTTATTTTTTATATTTAAATGAGTAGATTATTATACAAAATCAACTAACAATTATGTATGATAATATTATTTTTCACTTCTGTTTAATGTGCACTTTTAGTCACATTTTTAAGATAATTTTTTATTAAAATATTTATTTATACATTTAAAAATAAAGCACACAGAATTCTGTCAGTTATAAGACACTGGTGAGTAAATTTACTCTCTCATTGAATACCTACAAGAAACAACAAATAATTCTGAACAATGGATTTTAAGAATTAAACCAGTAAAATGCTAATGCTTCAAGTGTAACAGAATAATGTTGAGTTCACCATGTTTACAAAATGTTGTAATCCATAGTCTTGTGAAAACACCTTTTTAATTCTGAATTTACACTGGCAATACAATACTGTGTTCAAATTTTGCATGAATAACAAGATTTTACCAAAATTGAAATTCTTATGCTTATTACTGACATATTCTAAAACATCTCATCCTGAAATAATTCATAACATTAGTTGATATTTTTCCTCTATCAAGAGTCCTTGAACTCTCGATCATTCACACTTATTCAGTCCTCTACTTTTCATTTGTTTGCACTGTGTGCCAGATAATGTTTGGGTGCTGAGGAAAGAAAAGAAAATAAAAATATTCCCATTGTCAAGGATGAGACAGACGATGAGTAGATAAATAAATACACATATAGAAGGATGTCATAAACAGCTTTGAAAAAAACTAAACAAGTTAAAGGAATCAAACGTAACAAGGATTCGTATCTTAGACAATAGGTTCAGGAACGACAAGAAAAATGTTTGCGTTGAAATCAGTATGAAGAAGGAAGCAGGCAAACGGGACAGGCGGTATGAAGGTCTGGATGTAGGAATATACTTGATGTGTTTGTGAAACACAGAGGGAGCAGGTGTGTCCAGAAATCAAGAGAGTGAATAGGAAAATTGGTAAGAAGGAGAGTCTAAGATGAACCAGGATTCAGGTTACAGAATTTGTAGGGCAGATTAAGCACTCTGAATCCTATTCTAAAAGTGCCCTTGGGCTTCCCTGGTGGCGCAGTGCTCAAGAATCTGCCTGCCAATGCAGTAGACACAGGTTTCATCCCTGACTGGGAAGATCCCACATGCCATGCCACAGAGCAGCTAAGCTGTGCACCACAACTAGAGTCAGAGAGCCCAAACTACGGAAGCCCATGCGCCCTAGAGCTTGAAATTCACAACCAGAGAAGCCACCATGGTGAGAAGCCCTCACACCACAGCTAGAGTAGTCCCTGTTAGCCACAACTACAGGAAATCCAAGCAGCAATGAAGACCTAGCACCGCCAAAAATAAAAATAAATAAATAAAATTCTTTTAAAAAGTGCCCTTGTAGGAGGACATAATTCTGTTTCCATTTAAAGGGTGAGGTTGGAAACAGAAAACCAGACCAGGTGGTCAGCACTGAGGTGGCTGTCCCGGCAAGAGACTTTGACTTTTTGCTAACGGTAAAAGTGGCACTAAAATTTTGTCTAAGATATATTTGAAAAGTAAAACAGAATTAGCTGATGGATCAGGCATAAATAGCTTGAGAGAAGAGGCATGAGGATTTTTTACAGTTTGCTCATTCAAAATATTTATATTAAAAATACCCTATTGTTCCCTTCATATAAAAAACTGGAATTTTGGAGGGTACACAGAGAAATCACTTTGCCTGAAAGAAAACACCAGGATAAAGTCAGCCAGTAGCATGTCAATACCAAGGCAGAGTCTGAAATCACTAGCTCCCGTTTTTGTGATACATAAACAGGCATTTTTTCAGTTTGTGAAAATTTTCAGTCTCCCACATGAAAAAAAAAATATAAAAGATGGAACAAGGCTTGAGTAATTTCACTGGAAATTTCCAGCATCATTAAAATGTAAATATTTTTTCTTATGTCAACATTTTTCTTTGAATCTCACATAGATTTACTCATTATTATAAACTGACAAAAATCTGTGAGAATTCTCAGTTGATCTGGTCAAATCTAATTGCTTCCTGTCACTAATTCCACTGTCCTTATGCACAATTGGTCTTAATACTGCCAACTTCAATCATGGCAAGGAAAAAGGAATATATTAAAGTTGCAGAAAGGGTGAGCTATTTTAATAGTAAAATGCTATCTCAGCCTTTTCACTTTTTAATGCCACTGCATGATAGAATTTCTATCATGATTATTAAAAGTGATATTTATTTTTTCTAGACAGCCTTTTTCAAAAGTTAAAATTATAGAAATAAGAAGGGTGCTAATTAGTTCATGATTATGAAAGATACGTTTTCAACTAAAGAAGTGCTCTAAAACTAACAAAGATTCAAACAAACTTGTACCAGGAGACTAAGCAAGCAGGCACTCCTACAAACAATTTATTTGATTTATTTTGTCATGAGAATGGAAAGGTAATCTTTGATAAACTTAATTGAACAACATAGAATAGAATATTATATCCTTAATACATTTACAATTTTTTTTAAAAATATATTTATTTATTTTTAATTTTTACTTTACAATTCTGTATTGGTTTTGGCATAGATTGACATGAATCCACCACAGGTGTACATGCGTTCCCAAACATGAACCCCCCTCCCACCCCCCTCCCCACAACATCTCTCTGGGTCATCCCCACGCGTCAGCCCCAAGCGTGTCATATCCTGCATCAGACATAGACTGGCATTTCGACAGCAAAAAAGACACAGATGTGTATAGCGGACTTTTGGACTCAGAGGGAGAGGGAGAGGGTGTGATGATTTGAGAGAATGGCATTGAAACATGTATAATAACATGTAAGAATCGAAATACATTTACAATTTTTGTAGAGCCAACTGATTTTACATATAACTCCTTTACATGAAATATGATATGAGAAGCATTTCAGTGACTGTTTCAGGTCACAAATTTGAAATGTCTTTCTATTATAATATTTCGAAGTCATTTCTCTACATGTGTGTGTTTGATTGGGTCCCATCATAATGTTTGGCCATAAAACTAAACCTAACTCCACTAGTGTCTTTCAGAATAGCGTCATCAATCTTTTAAAAGGGTGAATATAACCTTATGATAATGTATCATGCAAAAGATAAGCATTTAAGCCTTACATGGTCAACTTTAATGAGAAATGACTTATTAACTGACACTGCAATTGAGATTATTGACCAGTATCTTTAATTCAAATAGTAGCTAGTTTTTCTCAAAGTTGAGTTGTTGGAAAAATTAGCCATAGACCATAGTTGACAAAATAAAATTAATTTAGGATTACATTTTTTTTTTAAATAGAAAGTAACTTTTCCAAAGTTTCCAGTACTGGAAGTTAAATTTATTTCTAAAATTAATTTCTAAAACTAATAATTTTAATAATCTAATAATTTATAAAATTATTTCAACTTTAGAATCTTTATACTACTAACTGAAAGAACAATAATTCTATTTCTTTCAATGTAGAATGTTCTGTTGCTCAATTTGGTTATGAAGGAAATAAACTATTAGCAGATACATATATACTATTAGCATATTATAATAGAAACATCTACTACTCTTTTACATAGAAAAATCATGAATCGAGCAAATTATACTTTTTTAAGCAAAATTATTTTCCCACCTGATTATCTGCCAAGAATTTAAGATTATTTTGAGCTCAGATAGAAGTCTCAACCACTTCATTCACAGAATGAATCATTCTCTTCATCTTGATACTTCACCTTTATTCCAAATGAAGCAGCATGCTGCTCTAGTATATTTCTGATGACAAAAATACTGATGTTCATATATTAAGATATAATGTTTCCTATACTACTATTAGTGATATTGTGGGCCTTAGCTTCTATTATAATACAATGATATGTCAAGTTGGCTACTATTTATATTCAGTAAGAGTCATAATGCTTTTTTTAATTGGAATTTAAGTGTTTCAGAGAGAGGTGGGGCCAATGCTACATGAGGAATTTCATTTCAGCTTATCTGAAATATATCTCCAATATAGTCAAATATCATTTGTTCTTTATCTTTTATTTGGAATTGTGCTGTAATAAAATACCCAGATATCTATGATTTTTCAGATGGAAAAACTCAGATAAACATTTAAAAGGAATAAATGAAACTCTTTTTTTTGGCACCAAAAATTTGAAGTTTTAATTACTTTTATTGGCATCATTAGAAAATTGTTTATACTTATAACATCAAAATATGTTTAGGAATACAGAAAATAGCAAAGATTTTATTTCTTTCTTTGATATTTATTTCAATTATTTTAATATTAATCTTCTTTCTGTGAAACTGGTGATGAGAAAGTACACATAATTTTCTGAACAGTGCTCCTCTGCCAAGTTGCAATGTAGAATATTACCTTTACTATCTGCTTGATGTACTGACTTACTTCAGGAAAGTGAATATTCTGAAATATTACCTTATTGTTACCTTATTGTTTTATTTCACAAAACAGAAGTTAATGTGGTTACTGAAAGATAGACTTCCCTCATTTAAAATCTGAGCACACATTAAATAAAATCAAGTATTCTGAACAGTTAATATTTACCAATATTAATCAGTTATCTATATTTATTCAAGTTAACCCTGAAAAAAATAGCAGAACTAAAGTAAATATGTTCAAATTTATAAACTTGCTTAATTTTTCTAATATTTTTCCTAATTTTGTTTTTTTCTGCCCTCAAAAAATCATTTTAACATTTAATTTACCAACTAATATATCAGTTCAGTTCAGTCGCTCAGTCGTGTCCGACTCTTTGCAACCCCATGAATCGCAGCATGCCAGGCCTCCCTGTCCATCACCAACTCCCGGAGTTCACTCAGACTTATGTCCATCGACTCAGTGATGGCATCCAGCCATCTCATCCTCTGTTGTCCCCTTCTCCTCCTGTCCCCGATCCCTCCCAGCATCAAAGTCTTTTCCAATGAGTCAACTCTTTGCATGAGGTGGCCAAAGTACTAGAGTTTCAGCTTTAGCATCATTCTTTCCAAAGAAATCCGAGGTCTGATCTCCTTCAGAATGGACTGGTTGGATCTCCTTGCAGTCCAGGGGACTCTCAAGAGTCTTCTCCAACACCACAGTTCAAATGCATCAATTCTTCGGAGCTCAGCTTTCCTCACAGTCCAACTCTCACATCCATACATGACTACTGGAAAAACCATAACCTTGACTAGACGGACCTTAGTCAGCAAAGTAATGTCTCTGCTCTTGAATATGCTATCTAGGTTGGTCATAACTTTTCTTCCAAGGAGTAAGCGTCTTTTAATTTCATGGCTGCAATCACCATCTGCAGTGATTTTGGAGCCCCCAAAAATAAAGTCTGACACTGTTTCCCCTGTTTCCCCATCTATTTCCCATGAAGTGATGGGACCAGATGCCATGATCATTTTCTGAATGTTGAGCTTTAGGCCAACTTTTTCACTCTCCTCTTTCACTTTCATCAAGAGGCTTTTTAGTTCCTCTTCACTTTCTGCCACAAGGGTGCTATCATCTGCATATCTGAGGTTATTGATATTTCTCCCGGCAATCTTGATTCCAGCTTGTGTTTCTTCCAGTCCAGCGTTTCTCATGATGTACTCTGCATAGAAGTTAAATAAGCAGGGTGACAATATACAGCCTTGATGTACTCCTTTTGCTATTTGGAACCAGTCTGTTGTTCCATGTCCAGTTCTAACTGTTGCTTCCTGACCTGCATAAATCCACACTTTACATTTATTCTATAGACTCCTAGACAAAATCTAGACTGGCTTCCAAGGTCAAAAATATAAGATTCATAAATGTTACAATAGTAAATCTGATAGTTCACAGGAACGATATCAGACATCACACAGTGTGCTCTAGACAGGAAATGCCCCCTCCCTGAAAATAATGTCAGTGTTTTACTGCTTTGATAATTGGATATAAACTAAATATTTGTTGGTATATCAAAGAAGTTATGAGTTCAATCCTTATATTTCTCTTAAAATTATTCTTAGTTTCTTCCTGATAGTGCCTGTTAGAGGTAATTATCATTCCAGTTCCTTTCCATGAGAATATTTGTGTATTCTTTAAATAATTTTAAATAAGACACTCTTTTAAAAATGGCAGTTTACAATACATTAACAAGAAAGATGATTTTTTCATATAGAAATATAGATCCAAACTAACATTAAACTTTTTATATTCTATAATTTTAAGATTTAGATTTTTAGCTTAGTTTTAGGTATTTTTCACTTCTTGTCCCCAAATTTAGGGACATGGAAATTTTAGTCAGTAAAGGGGCACACTCTTTCCAAAGAAACTACAAGATTTTATCACACTGAAAATAATCCCTGCTGCAGAAACATTTGGATTTCTCATTTTCAGGGAAAAGCAGGTAAGGAAAGAGTCATCTTTTTGGAAGGAGTAATTGGCCCTTATCAACAGGTTGGCCACACTGGTTTTGCACAATGAGAACTAGGAGAAATACAAAACATGAGTTATTTGTGTGGGTTCCTCTTGGTTTTCCCTTTCCTGTTTATAATGGTGAATGGACATGTGGTCTGAGAAGGCAGTATGATGACCAAGGGCTTAGGTCACTTACAAGTGGGGATCAGGTCATGCCATCATGGAAGTCACAAAGATCTGCCAATGTGATAGATGAGGATGAGAAGAGATACAATATAGTGGGAAGAAGAAAATGAAATACCAGTATACCAGTTATGCTCCAAAACCAACTGCTGCAGGGGCCACAGTGCATCCTACCAAGTTCACTCTGGTCAGTTTATCCTTAGGAAGGAGACTCACAGGATCCATGGAAAAGCTGCTTCCAGAATCTGCCTGGACAAGTGTATCTCTTTTGTGTAAGATGTAGAATGTGGCATCCGTGGAAGTGTTCTGCTCAGATCCCCTTCGAGTGAAACAAATGTACAGAGTATAACTGACTGGTGGCCTTACCTCTATTGGCACTGACTCAGGAATCACTCTCAGTTAAAGATAAGGCAAGCCCAGGTACCAGTCCTGGCCCATTGTTACCTAACACAGGACTGCTCTAATTCAGAAACCCACTGTTATGGTCAAAACTTTCTCTAACTGTGCTTTGTCAGAAGATCTTCTCACCTCCTCCTTCCTTTCCTTTTTCTTTTCACACGTGTCAGAAATTATTTTTGTCTGGAGGTTTTCATAACTGACTTCTGCTCTCTCCTCATCTTTTATCCTTCATGGCCATTTCCACAGTACCTCTTTTACACAACAATTCCCATCTTGACATTTGTTTTTAGAAGTAACCAAATTGATACAATCAGTATAATTGATAAGTCTCTGGCCAAACTGTTCAAGAAAATACAAGGCACAAAAAACAAATATCAAGAATGAGAGTGGACATGGTCACAGATTTTAAAGACTTCAAAAGGATAATAATGGAATATTATATGTATTTTTTCAAGAAAAGGGAAATTTAACAGTTTTTAAAAATCTGATCTGACTTTTGAGTCAAGCAGTCCTACAGTGTTATGGCCTACATACAGTAATATTTCTGAAGACCAAGGGACTACATAATTGGATCTTAAGTAAAAATAACAAAACTTTTCTGTTTCCACATAAACAGATTTGAAATGATTTGTTTTTCTAAAGTACAAAGTATGACAATATTCTATGTCAAAAATGATTTTTGGAAAAAGAGCTATATTATCTTAATAACTTTACCTCTTTATTTCTAATGAAAATAGGAATCACTCACTAATGTGGTAAATAATGATCTATTAACCCTATATAATTGATAATGTTTCAAATTGCACTTGATTATCTCAAAACTCTCTACTCTGGCACCAAGTATGTGAAAAAAAAAAAAAAAGCAAGCAAACAATGCATAATATTGGAGATATCCATCCAACTAAGACCACCTCTTCCAATTATGTTTGGAAATAAAATCTGAAAATATTCTTTAGTGATCTTTCTAAAAGTAGGGTAGATAGGTTTGGCCAAGTTTCTACCAACCAGACAATTTTTTTCCTTGATGTATAAAAGTCACCTAGACAGATGATTTAATGAAAAAAGGCATCTCTTCATGTGTGCTAGAAAAGTGATATGGACAAGAGGATGTCAATATCTTTAAGAAAGTTCATATATTTCCATAGTTACACAGAACAAAATTGAGGAAAAATTTCTTCAGGGAACAATGAAAGTGATTATTATGGCCAAACAGAGACTTGAGTATAGAGAAACATATCTAAAACTTTTATAAAAGTTTAATTTTTGCAAATTTTAGTCCTCCAAATTTCCTGCCTAAATTTATCTTTAAGAAAAAAGGATAGTCCTTTAAATGTTAGATTAAGAAATGCATATTAAATTCCTGTGCTTTTAAAACACTACTATTCCTCCTCTAGTAGGTTCTTGCCCCAGGCAAAAACCAATGCCTAACAAAAATATTGAAGAGGAAGAAGAAAAAGGAAACCTCATGAGGCACACCAAGATATGTTAGGATTTTGAACAATCAAAAAGGCAAAGGTCATATGGGTCTCTGAAAACTCCTTGGAGGGAAAAATTGATCCATTCCTTTAATGTTCTTCACAACAAGTATTAATTCTTTTGGAATACTTTAAATATTATAAGAAAAAACCCATTAAGGAGAGGAGACTCAATTCACTACTTTTTCTGCCTGATCCATATGAGAACTTTCAAAACCAATCTTAGACGGATATATTCCCTGTTGATTTTGATTTTTGTATTATCTTAAACCAGAGAGGATTTATTTCCTTCTAAAAATATAGTTTAAAATAATCAAATAATACAATATCACCAAAGTTGCTATCAAGAAACTCTGCAAACACTTGCAAAAGGTTGTGAGTACAGGGAAAGACCAACAGTAAGAGCTAAGAGGAATATAAATTGGAATTATATCAATTTGCATGTTGTAACTGATTCTCTTTATCATTCCAAAATGACTATTAAGTTAGACTTCACATTAATAAATAATAGTAAAATACTGTCATTTTGTTATATATAACATCATTTGTAACATTATATTACTATTTATAGTATACTGACATAACACTTTATAGATTGCAAAGGTCCTTACAAAATTTAATCTACACAAAAATGATGTGAGAAGGCTTTGCTATTAAACTGCCTTTAGTAGTTTGCTCTAAAGTTACTTAATTCCTCTGGACCTTTGCTTCCTTATTATAGAAGGAAGGAATTACAGTAAACGATTTTCAAGACCCTTTCTAGCAGAAAAGTTCACTTAAAGACAAATGCTAAAGAAAAAACTTTCTCTGAAGTAATTTTCTTTACTTGTCACAAATCTCCAAAGTGGTATGACATATTATAGCTTATTTTAAACATCTTTAAATGTCTATAAAGCTCATACAATAAAAATTCACAAATAAAAATTATACAGTTCAAGGATTTTATTATATTCACAGTATTGTGTAACCACACCATTTACGTTTAGAATGTTTTATCAGCCTCCAAAACCCCATTGCTATTAGCAATCCCCTCCCACACTCTTAGCTATTAAGGTGAAAGGGTTCATCACACAGTCGTGTCCAACTCTTTGCAACCCCATGGACTGAACCCATCAGGCTCCTCTGCCCGTGATATTCTGCAGTTAAGAATACTTTGGTCTTACGTTTAGACCTGTAATCCATTTTGAGTTTATTTTTGTGTATCGTGTTAGAAAGTGTTCTAGTTTCATTCTTTTACAAGTGGAAGACAAGTTTTCCCAGCACCACTTGTTAAAGAGATTGTCTTTTCTCCATTGCATATTCTTGCCTGCTTTGTCAAAGATAAGGTGTGCCTAGGTGCGTGGGTTTATCTCTGGGCTTTCTATTTTGTTCCATTGATATATATTTCTGTCTTTGTGCCACTTCCATACTGTCTTGATGACTGTGGCTTTGTAGTAGAGCCTGAAGTCAGGCAGGTTGATTCCTCCAGTTCCATTCTTCTTTCTCAAGATTGCTTTTGCTATTTGAGGTTTTCTGTATTTCCATACACATTGTGAAATTATTTGTTCTAGCTCTTTGAAAAATACTGTTGGTAGCTTGATAGGGATTCCACTGGATCTATAGATTGCTTTGGGTAGTATCCTCATCTTCACTATATTGATTCTTCCTATCCATGAACACGGTATATTTCTCCATCTATTAGTGTCCTCTTTGATTTCTTTCACCAGTGTTTTATAGTTTTCTATATATAGGTCTTTTCTTTCTTTAGGTAGATATATTCCTAAGTATTTTATTCTTTTCCTTGCAATGGTGAATGGAATTATTTCCTTAATTTCTCTTTCTGTTTTCTCATTATTAGTGTATAGGAATGCAAGGGATTTCTGTGTGTTGATTTTATATCCTGCAACTTTACTATATTCATTGATTAGCTCTAGTAATTTTCTGATGGAGTCTTTGGGGTTTTCTATGTAGAGGATCATGTCATCTACAAACAGTGAAAGTTTTACTTCTTCTTTTCCAATTTGGATTCCTTTTATTTCTTTTTCTGCTCTGATTGCTGTGACCAAAACTTCCAAAACTATGTTGAATAGTAGTGGTGAAAGTGAGCACCCTTGTCTTGTTCCTGACGTTAGGGGAAATGCTTTTAATTGTTCACCATTGAGGATAATGTTTGCTGTGGGTTTGTCATATATAACTTTTATTATGTTGAGGTATGTTCCTTTTATTCCTGCTTTCTGGAGAGTTTTTATCATAAATGAATGTTGAATTTTGTCAAAGGCATTCTATGCATCTATTGAGATAATCATATGGATTTTATTTTTCAGTTTGTTAATGTGGTGTATTACATTGACTGATTTGCGGATATTGAAGAATCCTTGCATCCCTGGGATAAAGCCCACTTGGTCATGGTGTATGATCTTTTAAATGTGTTGTTGGATTCTGATTGCTAGAATTTTGTTAAGGATTTTTGCATCTATGTTCATCAGTGATGTGGGCCTATAGTTTTCTTTCCTTGTGGCATCTTTGTCAGGTTTTGGTATTAGGGTGATGGTGGCCTCATAAAATGAGTTTGGAAGTTTACCTTCCTCTGCAATTTTCTGGAAGAGTTTGAGTAGGATAGGTGTTAGCTCTTCTCGAAATTTTTAGGAGAATTCAGCTGTGAAGCCGTCTGGACCTGGGCTTTTATTTGCTGGAAGACTTCTGATTACAGTTTCTATTTCCATGCTTGTGATGGGTCTGTTAAGATTTTCTATTTCTTCCTGGTTCAGTTTTGGAAAGTTGTACTTTTCTAAGAATTTGTCTATTTCTTCCAGGTTGTCCATTTTATTGGCATATAATTGCTGATAGTCGTCTCTTATGATCTTTTGTATTTCTGTGTTGTCTGTTGTGATCTCTCCATTTTCATTTCTAATTTTATTGATTTGATTTTTCTCCCTTTGTTTCATGGTGAGTCTAGCTAATGGTTTTTCAATTTTATTTATCCTCCAAAGACCAGCTTTTGGCTTTGTTGATTTTTGCTATGGTCTGTTTTGTTTCTTTTGCATTTATTTCTGCCCTAATTTTTAAGATTTCTTTCCTTCTACTAACCCTGGGATTCTTCATTTCTTCCTTTTCTAGTTACTTTAAGCATAGAGTTAGGTTATTTATTTGACTTTTTTCTTGTTTCTTGAGGTATGCCTGTATTGCTATGAACCTTCCCCTTAGCACTGCTTTTACAGTGTCTCACAGGTTTTGGATTGTTGTGTTTTCATTTTCATTCATTTCTATGCATATTTTGATTTCTTTTTTGTTTTCTTCTGTGATTTGTTGGTTATTCAGAAGCGTGTTGTTCAGCCTCCATATGTTGGGATTTTTAATAGTTTTCTCCTGTAATTTACATCTAATCTTACTGCACTGTGGTCAGAAAAGATGCTTAGAATGATTTCAATTTTTTTTTTTTTTTAATTTTCCAAGGCTAGATTTATGGCCCAGGATGTGATCTATCCTGGAGAAGGTTCTGTGTGCACTTGAGAAAAAGGTGAAATGCACTGTTTTGGGGTGAAATGTCCTATTGATATCAATTAGGTCTAACTTGCCTATTGTATCATTTAAAGTTTGTGTTTCCTTGTTAATTTTCTGTTTAGTTTATCTATCCATAGGTGTGAGTGGGGTATTGAAGTCTTCCACTATTATTGTGTTATTGTTAATTTTCCCTTTCATACTCGTTAGCATTTGTCTTACATATTGAGGTGCTCTTATGTTGGGTGCATATATATTGATAATTGTTATATCTTCTTCTTGGATTGATCCTTTGATCATTATGTAGTGTCCTTCTTTGTCTCTTTTCACAGCCTTTGTTTTAAAGTCTATTTTATTTGATATGAGTATTGCTACTCCTGCTTTCTTTTGGTCTCTATTTGCATGGAATATCTTTTTCCAGCCTTTCACTTTCAGTCCCCTGTTTTGTCCCCTGTTTTGAGGTGGGTCTCTTGTAGACAACATATATAGGGGTCTTGTTTTTGTATCCATTCAGCCAGTCTTTGTCTTTTGGTTGGGGCATTTGACCCATTTACATTTAAGGTAATTATTGATAAGTATGATCCTATTGCCATTTACTTTATTGTTTTGAGTTCAAGTTTATACACCCTTTTTGTGTTTCCTGTCTGGAGAAGATCCTTTAGCATTTGTTGGAGAGCTGGTTTGGTGGTGTTAAAGTCTCTCAGCTTTTGCTTGTCTCTAAAGCTTTTGATTTCTCCTTCGTATTTGAATGAGATCCTTGCTGGGTACAGTAATCTGGGCTGTAGGTTATTTTCTTTCATCACTTTAAGTATGTCTTGCCATTCCCTCCTGGCCTGAAGAGTTTCTATTGAAAGATCAGCTGTTATCCTTATGAGAATCCCCTTGTGTGTTATTTGTTGTTTTTCCCTTGCTGCTTTTAACATTTGTTCTTTGTGTTTGATCTTTGTTAGTTTGGTTAATATGTGTCTTGGGGTGTTCCACCTTGGGTTTATCTTATTTGGGACTCTCTGGGTTTCTTGGACTTGGGTGATTATTTCCTTCCCCATTTTAGGGAAGTTTTCAACTATTATCTCCTCAAGTATTTTCTCATGGTCTTTCTTTTTGTCTTCTTCTTCTGGGACTCCTATGATTTGAATGTTGGGGCATTTAGCATTGTCCTGGAGGTCTCTGAGATTGTCCTCATTTCTTTTAATTTGTTTTTCTTTTTTCTTCTCTGATTCATTTATTTCTACCATTTTATCTTCTACCTCACTAATCCTGTCTTCTGCCTCCATTATTCTATTTGTTCCTCCAGGGTGTTTCTGATCTCATTTATTGCATTATTCATTATATATTGACTCTTTTTTATTTCTTCTAGGTTCTTGTTAAACCTTTCTTGCATCTTCTCCAACCTTTTCTCCAGGCTATTTATCTGTTATTCCATTTTGTTTTCAAGATTTTGGATCATTTTCACTATCATTATTTGGAATTCTTTATCAGGTAGATTCCCTATCTCTTCCTCTTTTGTTTGGTTTGGTTTGGTGGACATTTATCCTTTTCCTTTACCTGCTTGGTATTCCTCTGTCTCTTCATCTTGTTTATATGGCTATGTTTGGGGTGGCCTTTCTGTATTCTGGCAGTTTGTGGAGTTCTGTTTATTATGGAGTTTCCTCCCTGTGGGTGGGGTTGTAAGGGTGGCTTATCAAGGTTTCCTGGTTAGGGAAGCTTGTGTTGGTGTTCTGGTGGGTGGAGCTGGATTTCTTCTGTCTGGAGTGCAATGAAGTGTCCAGTAATGAGTTATGAGATGACAATGGGTTTGGAGTGACTTTGGGCAGCCTTTATATTGAAGCTCAGAGCTATGTTCCTGTGTTGCTGGAGAATTTTCATGGTATGTCTTTCTCTGGAATTTGTTGGCCCTTGGGTAGTGCTTGGTTTCAGTGTAGGTATGGAGGCATTTGATGAGCTTCTGTTGATTAATGTTCCCTGGAGTCCAGAGTTCTCTGGTGTTCTCAGGATTTGGATTTAAGCCTTCTGCTTCTGTTTTTCAGTCTTATTTTTACAGTAGCCTCAAGACTTCTCCATCTATACAGCACTGTTGATAAAACATCTAGGTTAAAGATGAAAATTTTCTCCACAGTGAGGGACACCCAGAGAGGGTCACAGAGTTACATGGAGAAGAGAAGAGGGAGGAGGGAGATAGAGGTGACCAGGATGAGATGAGGTGGAATCAAAACAAGAGAGAGCAAGCTAGCCAGGAATCACTTCCTTATGTGATTATGGTCCACAGTCTGGACCACTCAGAAATGTTCACGGAGTTATACAGAGAAGAGAAGAGGGAGGAAGGAGACTGAAGTGGCCAGGAGGATAAAGGGGTGGGGGATCAAAAGAAGTGAGACAGATCCAGCCAGCAATCAGTTCCCTAAGTGTTCTCCACTGTCCGGAACACACAAAGAGATTCACAGAGTTGAGTGGAGAAGAGAATGGGGAGGGAGGAGATAGAGGTGACCTGGTGGAGAAAAAGGAGAGTCCAAAGGGGGAGAGAGCAATCAAGCCAGTAATCTCACTCCCAAGTAAAAATGGGTACTGAAGATTGGGTTCTTAAAGGTACAAAATTGGTAATAAATACCAAAAAGCAAAGATTAAAAATCTAAAGTAGAGGTTGGATTTTCAAAAATACAATATTAAAGAAAACAAACAAAAAAAAAGTCACAAAAACTATAAAATATATATATATGAAGTTTGCTTTAAAAAATAGGGTCTCCCTCTTTTTTTGCAAAGTAATAATAGGTTATAAAAATGAAAATTAAAGGAGAAATAGAGGACTTAAAAATTAAAAGCAAATAAAGAATGATAGTAAAAATATATCTAGGACTTTCTCTGGTGGTGTTGTGGACAGTGTGGGGTCAGTTCATTGTTGGATAGTTCCTTGATCTGGCTTATATTTCTCAAGATCTATAGGCTCCTTCCTATGTAGTCGGTACTAACTACAGGGTTTTAATCTATCGCACCTGTCACTTCCAAGGAGGTTCCCTCTGTTTTAGCTTCTTCTGTTTACTGGTCTCTTCATTGTCTAATTTCCACCCTGACACAAAGGGGCAGTGGTGGACACTTTTTTAGGCTCACTTCTTCAGTCATGCTGTGGGGAGGGAGGGACGCTGCTAACAAATAACGCTGGCATGTGTTCGCAGTGTCTCCGCCACACAGAGTCTGCCCCCGCTCACGGCGTGTGTGCTTTCCCTGTCTACACTACTTAGGCTCTAGGTTGCTCTGCCAGGAATTGTCTGAGGCTGGCCCTGGGTTGTATGCACTTCCTAGGTCTAAGCGGCTTAGGTTCAGGTACTCGGGTAGTCCTCAGAGGAACAGACTCTGTTGGGCCTGCTTTTTATGCCCTTCCCAGGTCCGAGCAGCTCAGGTGACCAGGTGTTTGGTTAGCATGGTCGCTGCAATTTATTGCTTCCCCCATCCCTGCCGCTCGGTTTTCTGGGTATACAACCAGCGTATCTTCTCAGGTGGATGTTGACCATCCAGAATCCCAAGAGGTCTTGGTTAGCAACAAAGCCTGCTTGCAGTTTGGTAGATAATGCCTCTCTGGGGCCGCAATTACCCCTTCTGGCCCTGGCTGCCCTCGTCTGCCTGTCACTGGAGGGGAATAGGCCGGCCTGCAGCTGGCTAGCTCTGTTCAGTCCTTTGTTCTGTGAGTGGGCCTGGAGGTGTCTTAGGTTAGGGCTTTTGGCCTGGTAGTTATCCCACAGTCTGGTTTGCTATCCCTAGTTCCCTCATATTGCCCTCGAGGCATTCAGGCCCAGTCCTTACTCTAAGCAATGCAGCCCGTGCCTCCCTGCCCAGCCCCCGCTTGCTAGTGGTGGGTGCAGTCATCTGCGCTGCTTCTCCGCTGCGGGAGTTACTGTTGGGCATGTAATCTGTGGGTTTTAATCATTTATTTATTTTTCCTCCTGGTTATATTGCCCTCTGTGGTTCCAAGGCTCGCCACAGACTCAGCAGTGTTTCCTGGTGTTTGGAAATTTCTCTCTTTTTTAATACTCCCTACCCAGGACAGAGCTCTATCCTCTTTTCTCTCTCTTTTTATCTTTTATATTTTTCCTACCTCCTTTCAAAGACAATGGGCTGCTTTTCTGGGTGCCCGATGTCCTCTTCCGACATTCAGAAGTTGTTTTGTGGAATTTTCTCAGTGTTCAAATGTTCTTTTGATGAATTTGTCGGGGAGAAAGTGGTCTCCCCATCCTATTCCTCTGCCATCTTAGGACTGTCTCCTGTTTATGTAATTTTAAATTCAATATAGTCCAAATTATCTATTTGGCTTCTTTGAGGATTTTCTCTTTGTATAATTTTTCTGCAGTTTGAATATCATATGCATATATAGGATATAATAGATCTTTGTATTTATCTCATGATCTCTAAGCTTCCTTTATCTCAGGTTTGATTTCTGTTACTGAATTTGGCAAATTCTGTAGCTCAGTCAGTAAAGAATCTGCCTGCAGTGAAGAAGACCCAGGTTTGATCCCTGGGTTGGGAAGATCCCCTGGAGAAGGAAATGGCAACCCTCTCCAGTATCCTTGCCTGGAAAATCTCATGGACAGAGGAGCCTGGTGGACTGCAGTCCATGGGGTCGCAAAGAGTCAGGCACAACTGAGCGACTAACACTAACACTAAGCCATGTTACCTCAAATATTTTATTTTTTCTCTTTCTGGTATTCCTATTATGCATATGTTACACTTTTTAAAATTGTTCAACCCTTCCTGGATATTCTATTCTCTTATTTTCTTTGCTTTGCATTTAGTTTGGAATGTTTCTATTGACATAACTTCAGGCTCACTCATTTCTTTTTACACTATTCCCAGACTCTTGATTTTCCTTCCAAGGCATTCTTTATTTCTTTCACAGTGTTTTGTATTTTTACCATTTCTTTTTCATTCTTCTTTATAGTTGCTTATACTGCCTTTCTTTTCTTGCATGCTATCTACTTTTTACATTGGAGTCCTTAGAATATTAACCATAGTTATTTCAAATTTCTGGTGTGATAATCCCAAAATGTTTGCCATATCTTATTATGGTTCTGTTACTTTCTTTGTCTCTTTACACTGTGCTTTTTAATTTTAGCATGTATTGAAAAATTTTTTGAAAGCTGGACATGCTTTATCAGATAATAGGAATGAGGTAAATGTCTTATCAATAAACTGTGGGGAGGAGGGGGGCACATTCTATAATTTTATGAGTGGGTCTCAATCTTTGAATGGGTCTGTAACCCTGGGCTGTGACCTTCATAAGTGCTTCTCAGGTTTTGGGGTTTATTTTTTGCCTTTTAATTAAGAAAAAAAGCCTAGTTGTGGTGGGTTGGATGTTTCCCTTACTCTAGGTTGGTTAGGTTCTGCTCTGGCAGATAATTTCTCGTTTGTTAGAAAGTTAAATTCTAGTGAGAAAGAGGTAATGTATACTTCATTCTTATATGCTCTCGTTAATATCTTCATATAGTTATATTGATTCACACTCATTTCAGTATTGTATTGGAACTAACTAGATATTTATAATGTTTTATTGGTTATGTATTTTTCTAATAATTTAGAAATGCATATAAATTAGCAGGCAACATATCTTCTTCTCCACAAATACATAAAATCCTTGTGAATAGCATCTGGTTTCGAAATATCTTTTAATTGTTTTTAACCATACTACTTCCTTATCCTAAAAATTATCCTTAATGAATAGACTCTCATTTAATTAAATTAAAATGTGCTTTGTTCTTTATTTTGAAAGTCTGCCCAAGTACAGCTTCCTGGTAACTGCTTAAGATTTCTTTTTGAATATTCAAAAGACTCATCTTGTTCTTATTCAGAAAAGGTTTGCTAAAAGAAATATAATTCAAAAGAGGCATACTAACAGTCATTGATATTAATATAGCCTATGCTTCAGCAATACTGTATAGAAATGAAAACATCATAAAAGCAGAAAAAGATACACAGATGCATTAAAGAAGGCATCATACAGGAAGCAGGGGAATTGACAATCAACTTTCATTACCTTCTCACTTTTTCTCTTTATGCACAATTAACATTGCTTTCCATTTCTTTTGTTTATTTTGCCATTTATTCCAGTTTTAACCAAAATCTCAGCTTAATACTTTTATTTACCTTTTATTAATACTTCAGATTCTCAATTTTTCTGAAGTTATTTGTAATTATGAAAATGTAAAAAGCAGTCCAGCAATCTAATTGTTTGTTTGAACTGTATAAAGGAAGAAAATAATTTATTAAAATAGCCTTTAATGTGGTTATTTTTATGTATATATGTGTTTTTACTTAAATGCATACCTTGAATCTAGCAACCAAATTAAAACTTTATGCAACTATTATCTTAATGGATATGAAGAGTTAGAACAGAGAGTTAATATATAAAAAAGAAAAATAAACTTGACTATGTATCCACAGCAGTGTCTGACAGGAAGAAGGTGATTTATTAATATTTGCATGAAGATAAGTTATAAATTGGTTTTAAAATATTTTATTTTAATAAATAAAATTAATAAAATTTAATAAATTTTTTAATTTTCTTTTTTTATTGTAGAGTTGATTTACAATGTTGCATTAGTTTAAGTGTACATCAAAGTGATTCAGTTATAAATATATATATACACATATAGTCTTAAAATTTAATAAATTTAATATGTATTTAAATAAAATACTTAATAAAAAGTATATTTTAATTAATAGGTATAAAATAATTATTACTATCCCTCTATTCCATTACTTTTTTTGAATTCTCCATGTGCATTTGAAAAGAAGTAGTTCAATTTATCTAGATACACAGTTCATTATATATTCATAGAATATACATTATGATGTGTTTATGTGCTTTAAGATTATAAATTCTTACATGTAGTTGAACCATTTGATTTATCTTAATCCAGAAGTGATACGTTGAAGTCACCAAGTTTTATTGCCCTTCTATCAATAGAAGATGCCTTCTGCCAAAAAAGGTTTTTTAAATGTGGATGGACCTACAATTTATCATATTAAGGGAAATAAGTCAGAGACAGAGAAAAACAAATATCATATAATGACTTACATGTGGAATCTAAGGAAATAATACCAATGAGCTTACTTACTATATAAAATAGAAATAGACTTGCAGACATAGAAAACTAATTTATGATTACCAAAGGGGAAAGGAGGATGAGGAATAAATTAGGAGTTTGAAATTAACATATACACACTACTATACATAAAATAAGATAAAAAAGGACCTACTGTATGGCACAGAGAACTGTATTCAATATCTTATAATAACCTATAATGGAAAAGAATCTGAAAAGACTATATATATGTGTGTATATACATACATATATATATATAACTGAATCACTTTAATGTACACTTAAAACTAATGCAACATTGTAAATCAACAAGTAAAAAATAAAATTAAAAAAAGGTTAAAACATGGCTATCTTATTTGGTTCATGGGTGTTTATGAATGTTAAGGCAATAGCAACCCACTCCAGTACTCTTGCCTGGAAAATCCCATGGACGGAGGAGCCTGGTGGGCTGCAGTCCATGGGGTCGCTAGGAGTTGGACATGACTGAGCGAATTCACTTTCACTTTTCACTTTCATACATTGGAGAAGGAAATGGCAGCCCACTCCAGTGTTCTTGCCTGGAGGATCCCAGGGACGCGGGAGCCTGGTGGGCTGCCATTTCTGCGGTTGCACAGAGTCGGAAACGACTGAAGTGACTTAGCAGCATACCTTCATTATTGAAACTATACTAATATAACGTGCCTTTTTTCTTGTGATTTTTTTTTTTTTGCTGTGAAATTTACCTTTCCAACATTAATCTCATTTTTCTCTGACTTGTCTTTGCCTAGTATACTTTTGTCTCTCTTTTATTTCACTATCTTTTTAATTTTAGGTATATATCTTCTACACACATCTAGGAAGCTTTTATTTGCAAGCCATTCTGAAACTATTTGTCTTTTAAAAGAGGAATAAACCCAAAATACAGTTAGAGGTTAACACTTCATTCGGTCTCATGTCTGCCATCATTTTATTTCCTATTACTTGTGTTATGTGTTATGCTTATGTAGTATTTTTCACATAACTGTTCCCTTTTATTGACATTTTATTTGTATTTTTTTGGTTGTTATTTGCTTAGGCATTATGGAAATTTTATTGTTCTTTTCTAGTGATCACCATTCCTGTAATTTTTGGAAGACTTTTCCATGATGATACAAAATACATGCGTGGAAAAGACAGTCGAAAGGCTGTTTTTGAGAACATTTTATTGAAAACACTCTTGCACTCTTGGAAGATGGGGAGTAGCTTTCTTCAAAGAAAAAGGGTGCATTTGTTTCCTGATCCAGATAATAAAGATAATGGCTCCTTCTGCAGCAAGGTTTGGGTAGGTTTTCTATGACCTGCTTTAAAAGATTGAAGTTGCCTAACCTTTGGGTTCTTCAGCTGTGACATGAACCTACTGCATATGCAGTATGCACCTGTGCTCTTTTCACCCCCTGGGTCTAGGGAGGAAGGAAGCTAAGGAAATGAGAAGCTCCTTCTTGCCAGATGCCATCGTTCTGTCTTTATCTCGCTCAGGAGTGCCTTGTCATTTGCCAGCTTTTAGGAACTTGTGGGAGGCTAACCTGTGGCAGGCTAATTTGTTAGACTGCAAGTGGGATATCATTTCCTCTTTTTCACACTTCTTGATACTAACACGATCATTTCTTTTTATCCGCCTTAATGCTACTTCCATTTGGTTTCTCATTTCATAAATAACTTTTGCCTCCTGCCTGTTACCTATAGGCAATTGTTTAGCTTATTCTGTGCTCCCCTTTCTTTTTTTCTTCTCCAATTTGTATCATTGCTTTTATTTGTCAGGTTATATAACATTTTATAACAGTCTTCCATCTTTGTCCTCTTTTTGTATTGGTGTTAGATTTGTGGTTCAGAATGTTCAGTCTCACCAACTGTAATATTTTTGTCCAAATAAGACAAAGTAAGCCCAAGTATGTTGGTGAGGAACAAATGAGGGATATACAGAGAGAATGGCTTGTAGCCTGAGGGTAATTTGGGAGACTTTCTAAATGTGGATCCAGTGACTTTAAATTTATGAGACCAAAGAAGTAAGTGAAGAGTTCAGTTCAGTTCAGTCACTCAGTCGTGTCTGACTCTTTGTAGGTTACAATAAAAAGTAAATTTGGAATAAAAATAAATTAATATTTTTCTACTTAGGCCAGAAAGTAGCACAGTATCTTTCTCCCCCAAAACTTGCATTCTTTATTGTCTTTAGATCCAAAATCAGTTCAAGAAGCTGGCACAACAGATAATTGGTTCAGATCCTTCATGCTATTGACTCCATTCTTTCTAAGCATGTACATTTTCACCTGAGTTATATTTGATGGAGTACTCATAATTTTAAACACAGAATAAAGCATTATTGTCCTGAGATAGTTTTACATTTAAAGAAATACCATAAAACTCTAAATAAATACTTAAATGATAAAATTTTCCAAGAAAAGAAAATTTATCCAATTTTTTGAAAAACTGTAAAAATTTTCAATTACTATCTCAACAATGCTTTCTCAATTCCCTTTACTCTTCTTTCCAACTACTCTGTACCCTTTCTGGATAGATTCAGTTCAGTACAGTCACTCAGTCATGTCTGACTCTTTGAGACCCCATGAATCACAGCATGCCAGGTCTCCCTGTCCATCACCAACTCCCGGAGTTCACTCAGACTCACGTCCATTGAGTCAGTGATGCCATCCAGCCATCTCATCCTCTCTGGTCCCCTTTTGCTCCTGCCTCCAATCCCTCCCAGAATCAGAGTCTTTTCCATTGAGTCAACTCTTCGCATGAGGTGGCCAAAGTACTGGAGCTTCAGCTTTAGCATCACCCCTCCAAAGATATCCCAGGGCTGATCTCCTTCAGAATGGACTGGTTGGATCTCTTTGCAGTCCAAGGGACTCTAGACAGTCTTCTCCAACACCACAGTTCAAAAGCATCAATTCTTCATCTCTCAGCTTTCTTCACAGTCCAACTCTCACATCCATACATGACCATTGGAAAAGCCATAGCCTTGACTAGATGGACCTTTGTTGGGAAAGTAATGTCTCTGCTTTTCAACATGCTGTCTAGGTTGGTCATAACTTTTCTTCCAAGGAGTAAGCGTCTTTTAATTTTATGGCTGCAGTCACCATCTGCAGTGATTTTGGAGCCCCCCAAAAATAAAGTCAGCCACTGTTTCCACTGTTTCCCCATCTATTTCCCATGAAGTGATGGGACCAGATGCCATGATCTTTGTTTTCTGCTTGTTGAACTTTAAGCCAACTTTTTCACTTTCCTCTTTCACTTTCATCAAGAGGCTTTTTAGTTCCTCTTCACTTTCTGCCATAAGGGTGGTGTCATCTGCATATCTGAGGTTATTGATATTTCTCTCAGCAATCTTGATTCTAGCTTGTACTTCTTCCAGCCCAGCGTTTCTCATGATGTACTCTTCATAGAAGTTAAATAAGGAGGGTGACAATATACCTCCTTGACGTACTCCTTTTCCTATTTGGAACCAGTCTGTTGTTCCATGTCCAGTAATAACTGTTGCTTCCTGACCTGCATAGAGGTTTCTCAAGAGGTAGGTTAGGTGTTCTGGTATTCCCATCTTTTGAAGAATTTCCCAGTTGATGGTGATCCACACAGTCAAAGGCTTTGGCATAGTCAATAAAGCAGAAATAAATGTTTTTCTGGAACTCTCTTGCTTTTTCCATGTTCCAGTAGATGTTAGCAATTTGATCTCTGGTTCCTCTGCCTTTTCTAAAACCGGATTGAACATCTGGAAATTCATGGCTCATGTATTGCTGAAGCCTGGCTTGGAGAATTTTGAGCATTACTTTACTAGTGTGTGAGATGAGTGCAATTTTGCAGTAATTTGAGCATTCTTTGGCATGGCCTTTCTTTGGGATTGAAATGAAAGCTGACCTTTTCCAGTCCTGTGGCCACTGCTGAGTTTTCCAAATTTGCTGGCATATTGAGTGCAGCACTTTCACAGCATCATCTTTCAGGATTTGAAACAGCTCAACTGGAATTCCATCACCTCCACTAGCTTTGTTCATAGTGATGCTTTCTAAGCCCCATTTGACTTCACATTCCAGGTTGTCTGGCTCTAGGTGAGTGATCACATCATCATGATTGTCTTGGTCGTGAAGTTCTTTTTTGTATAGTTCTTCTGTGTATTGCCGCCTTTTCTTAATATCTTCTACTTCTGTTAGGTCCATACCATTTCTGTCCTTTATCAAGCCCATCTTTGCATGAAATGTTCCCTTGGTATCTTTAATTTTCTTGAAGAGATCTCTAGTCTTTCCCATTCTGTTCTTTTCCTCTATTTCTTTGCATTGATCGCTGAGGAAGGCTTTCTTATCTCTTCTTGCTATTCTTTGGAACTCTGCATTCAGATGCTTATATCTTTCCTTTTCTCCTTTGCTTTTCACTTCTCTTCTTTTCACAGCTATTTGTGAGGCCTCCCCAGACAGCCATTTTGCTTTTTTGCATTTCTTTTCCATTTCTTTTCTGGATAGATTAGAAGAAATCAAAATAGAAGAAAGAGGATTTTGTTCCTTGAAGGGATAGATATGGTTATCGAGAAAATTAACTGCAGTAAAATTTCCTCCTTTATAATAGGACCATGAAGATGAACAAGGAAATGTGCACATTTGGCCATGCTACACTTTAGCAAAAAGAAGAAAATATAAACTATGCCTCACAGAAATCAGAAACTCTATTTTCTTTCAACACTCCATAATAAGCACCTCTAGAATTAGAATGTTTGAAATTCAACCATATTTGCTTCCCTTTGATTAGCTATTTTAAGCTAAATTAAAGGGAATAAATTAATATATTTTATATATCCAATTTGTTAATTTCAGTAACAAAAAAGTAAGTGGGAAACCTTATATACTCTGTCTGTTTTTGTTATTTCCACTGAATGAAACACTGTGACTTATAGTCACATCTCAGAGTGCCTGCTTTAGGTGCAAGCTTGTGGTTTCCCTCTATTAGAGAGATGTTGTTCATCATTATGTGAAGTGGAGTTGGAGTCAAAAGATTTCCAGATAAATCTGGAATGGCAGTCAATTAGTCATCACTTTCACAGCTTGTCCATACATCTCTTGTTAAGTGAATGTTTATACACTTACCCTCCCTAAAGGCCCACTAGTAACTTTGTGAAACACACTGACGTAGAGCCATGACATAGCCCTGTTACAAAGTCTGTCTCCAATGGCAGTTAATCAAAGGATGCCATGAGCTCAATAAAACCTGTACTAATAATACAATACAGTGAGTATCTGCTGTGACTATTTCTGCTATAAATCTTGTGAGTGACTTACTTTAACAAAGAAGCTATTAATAAATTCAACTTGCAGTAAGGAAAACATACACAAAGCATCCTACTGCATGATGGTTTTCAGACCAGACTCTGAAGCAATAATTATTATTTTTTAAATATTACATTTGCCACTAGGATATCATGTTTACTCAATATTTGATGAGAATCAGAGCATTACATAAATATCAGCCATTTGATACTAGGAACAATGTTTATTTGAAACCCCAAGGCATCAGTTCAAGAAATAAGCATCTAACTTCCTTTAACTTAAATAGCAATCACTGAACTCCTCCAAAATAGAGCAAAAATGCACTGCTGGCCTTGGCTAACAAAATACAACCACATGTATTATTTAATTTCATTTTTTGTAATTGTATATATGTCTTATTATACATAAATATATATATATATATGTATTGTGTACATTGGAGAAGTTACTTCAAGGCATTTTATGATAAAGTTTTAAAAAGTACTTATCACTTTTTTTAAAGTTATGCCTTATTTTAGAGTTAAGAAAACACAATAAAATTGATCTAGCTATTTCTAAGAATTCTATAAGAGAATAACAATGCTAGTAATTCTAATGCCAAATTCAAGAAAATCTCACTTAAAATATCAATAAAATGCTGTTATAGCTCCCATAATTATGTATGCAGCAAATCCTAAGATTAATAGTTTGTGGTTGGCAGCAAAAACATGATTGAACAATCAGATAATACTCATAAGAGACATGACATAAAGGGCAAAAATTTCAAGCAAATTGATTTGTTACTCTCTCTTTCTATTTTTCAGAAATATTTAGAAAAATATTCATTTTTATCTAGAAATATGAACCATTTGGATTTCCCATATCTGTGCTGAGTTTGAAGGCTTCTTAATACACAAGCAGTTCATAAGTACATTCAAACTTAATGCATAATTCACAAAATAAATCTAATTAATAATTTAATCTTATGTTATTTCAGACTGGTAAGCTTTGGCTTTGCTTATATAGAACATTAAGTATTCATATCATATTCTGACATTCTTCTCTGTCCTGAATGCCTTAATTATTTTTCATTATGAACAGGATCACTGTTTATTAATCTGGTCTTGAAATAAAAGAACTTGCAGCAAGAAAAAAATGGCCACTGCATAGGTTAACTTCCTATGCACTTAAAATAAGTAATGTAATGGAAAGCATTGAAATGTAAGTTTGAAAAATACTTAACAACTCCTGGCATATGACAAGACCTGTGTCTGTATATTATAAATGAATTCTAACATTATTTAAAATGATATTAAATTAATCACATTAATGACTGCCAAACAGATGAGTCTATATAAATCTATATATAGATTGTTCGTGGATACATTTTGCAGTTAGATAAATTTGACTTTTTGCTAATAAATGAAAAGTTATTTTATGTAATTATTTCAAATAAATTGAAATTAAACCCAGGACAGCAGAGTAGATTAATAAATATCTAGTAATAGCAGAAAAATTATGTCTATATTAATTTTACTTGTGTTGTTCAGGAAGGAAATATTTAAATAGTATAACTGGAAAAAGTCACTGTAGAAATTCTTCATTTAATTTAGTGTACTAAACATTGCTTTTATCATGAAGTGACTCCAGGACAATTTCCATCTGTGTATGAGCTTACAAATACATCATACTTATTTTTAAAGTTAAGTTTCTTTTGGAAGGAATTAAATCATGTAGAGAGAGAGTGGCACTCCCATGATGGGATTAGTGTTCCTGTAAGAAGAAACTCTCTACTAAGACAGGATACAGCAAGAAGGCAAGTCAGAAAGAGGCATCTCACCAAAATCTGGCCATGCTGACACCCTGATCAGAGTTCTCAGCCTTCAGAACTGTGAAAAATGTCTGTTGCTCATAGGCTTCTGAGTTTAAATAAGAAAGAATCATGTCAGGAACTGGTAGATATCCCTTAATCTCTGATATTTAACTAATAATAGTAACCTACATGGAGAAGGCAATGGCAACCCACTCCAGTACTCGTGCCTGGAAAATCCCATGGATAGAGGAGCCTGGTAGGCTTCAGTCCATGGGGTCATGAAGAGTCGGACACGACTGAGCAACTTCACTTTCACTTTTCACTTTCATGCATTGGAGAAGGAAATGGCAACCCACTCCAGTGTTCTTGCTTGAAGAATCCCAGGGATGGAGGTGCCTGGTAGGCTGCCATCTCTGGGGTTACACAGAGTCGGACACAACTGAAGCAACTTAGCAGCAGCAGCAGTAACCTACAGTTGATGGCATCTAGTCTCATCACATCATGACAAATAAATAGATGAGTAGAAAATGAAAACAGTGACAGATTTTATTTTCTTGGGCTCCAAAATCACTGTGATGGTGACTGCAGCCATGAAATTAAAAGATGCTTGCTCCTGGGAAGAAAAGCTGTGACAAAGCCAATACTTTGGCCATCTGATGTGAAGAGCTGACTCACTGGAAAAGACCCTGACGCTGGGAAAGACTGAGAGCAAGAGGAGAAGGGAATGACAGAGGATAAGATGTTTGAATAGCATCACTGACTCAATAGACATGAGTTTGAGCAAGCTCTTGAAATTGGTAATGGACTGGGAAGTCTGGCATCTTGCAGTCCACGGGGTCACAAAGAGTCGGACACAACTGAGTAACTGAACAACAACAACAGTGGGATGAGGTCAGTCATTGTCACAGCACCGCATCCAAGATGATAACTATGAAAATGTGATGAACGTTAGGAGATTGTATTTAAACACAGAGTCTAGATTATGCAACTAAATAGTCTAAATTATGAATCCATAGGCACACAAAATGTAAATACATTTTTATCTAGTATCAAATAGTCATTGTAGCCTATGAAAGACTGGGGAAACAGAAACTCTGACACACATTTATTTAAAGCTATTCTACCAAAGAAAATAGTATTATATAGGCAGAGATGCTAGAGCATGAGTGAAAAAATCACTATTATTGGTGAAATTTTAGATTTTTGCAATATTCCAGCTGAATATTAATTTATTTAAATTTAAGACATTTATTGCACACCAACAGTGTTGAACTGACTGTGGCAATCATGGAGGTATGCCACTTGGATGCACATACAAAAGAAAACCTGCACTGGGAACTGCATCAGCTCACAATTGAATGACAACACTCTTAGGATCTGCTATAGCTTTCTAGCCAAGAACATAGTCTCTCTAGGTTGTCCGTGCTAATACTGGGCACAGTGCAATGCAAGGGCCTTGCTTTAGCCCAATATTAGACCTCTCTAACAGGCAGTCTTTGCTCTGGGGTTCCCTGTTGGCATGGCTGAGATTTTCTCAGAACTTCAAGAGTAGCTTTACTCATCCAGTAGTTCTTCTTTACCGCCTGTCTTTTCAGGTGTCAAACCTGCACCACAGTCTTGAAGACTCTCTCTACTACAACCCCCTCTCTCTTTTGAATTTCACAGACTATCCTCAATCAATTTTTTATCATTTCTAACTCAGTCTTGTTATTTGCTTTCCAGTAGAATCGCACTGATATATTGACTCCTGCGGTATAAATAATAAATGCTGACAGATTTCAAAATGTAGTCTTTTCTCTTTATTACCAAAGATAAATCTGGAGGGCTATTATCAAGTGAAAAATAAATACATTAATTTCTTGTTGCTACTGCAAGAAATTATCTAAACAACTTAGTGACACGAACAAGACAAGTGAATTCTTTTAAAATCTGGAGATCAGAAATTCCAAAAAGAGTTTGATGGAACTAAAATCATTTTATGGCCTCCCCACATGGAGCTAGTGGTAAAGAATCCACCTGCCAATGCAGGAGACATAAGAGACTCAGTCTCTATCACTGGATCAGAAAGATTCCCTGTAGTGGGAAATGGCAACCCACTCCAGTATTCTCGCCTGGAGAATCCCATGGAAAGAGGAGCCTGGCAGGCTATGACCTATGGGGTCACAAAGAGTTGGACACAACTGAAGTGACTGAGCACAGCACAAGATCAAGGTATTTACAGGGTTGTTTCCTTCTGGAAACTCCAGGGAAGAACCCATCTCCTTATCCTTTTCCACTTCTAGCTGCCATTCAGACTCCTTGACTTGTAATCCTTTCTCCCTCTGCAAAGAACATGACTCCAATCTGTTTCTGCCATCACTCTGCCTTTTCCATTGAAGTCAAATCTTCTGTCTTCCTCTCCCACCCTCACACCTCAACATTATCACTTTTCCCCTGACATAGAATGCAAATAAGTTGGAATAACTAAATATTAGTATCTGATTAAATATAAATCAGATTAAATTAAATCAGTCTGATTAAATGATTCTCAAAAAGACACTATAGAAGTTAATGTAATCATATGCAGTTGAAATCAATGATTCAGTAGTATTTTCATCTTTGTGCAGATAATAAGAAGGAAAAGATAACTAAGCTTTTATATCCAGTGCCTGGATCTTGATTGGTACCCAAACTGAGTTTTTCAAATAAACTTAGTTAGATGTTTCAAGGATTAAAACAGACTTTTGTATTTTGTTTTGCGTTATTGGTTGGCATTTACTAACACAAAATGTTTTCCTCTATTTCTTTGCTTTGATCGCTGAAGAAGGCTTTCTTATCTCTTCTTGCTATTCTTTGGAACTCTGCATTCAGATGCTTATATCTTTCCTTTTCTCCTTTGCATTTCGCTTCTGTTCTTTTCACAGCCATTTGTAATGCCTCGCCAGACAGCCATTTTGCTATTTTGCATTTCTTTTCCATGGGGATGGTCTTGATCCCCGTCTCCTGTACAAAGTCACTAACCTCCGTCCATAGTTCATCAGGCACTCTATCAGATCTAGCTGCTTAAATCTATTTCTCACCTCTACTGTATAATCATAAGGGATTTGATTTAGGTCATACCTGAATGGTCTAGTGGTTTTCCCTACTTTTTTCAATTTAAGTCTGAATTTGGCAATAAGGAGTTCATGACCTGAGCCACAGTCAGCTCCTGGTCTTGTTTTTGCTGACTGTATAGAGCTTCTCCATCTTTGGCTGCAAAGAATATAATCAATCTGATTTCGGTGTTGACCATCTGGTGATGCCCATGTGCAGAGTCTTCTCTTGTGTTGTTGGAAGAGGGTGTTTCCTATGACCAGTGCATTCTCTTTGCAAAACTTTATTAGCCTTTGCCCTGCTTCATTCTGTATTCCAAGGCCAAATTTGCCTGTTACTCCCCTATAATGAAAAGGACATCTTTTTTGGGTGTTAGTTCTAAAAGGTCTTGTAGGTCTTCATAGAACCATTCAACTTCAGCTTCTTCAGAGTTACTGGTTGGGGCATAGGCTTGGATTACTGTGATATTGAATGGTTTGCCTTGGAAACGAACAGAGATCATTCTGTCATTTTTGAGATTGCATCAAGTGAAGACTTTTGAGAGTCCCTTGGACTGCAAGGAGATCCAACCAGTCCATTCTGAAGGAGATCAACCCTATGATTTCTTTGGAAGGAATGATGCTAAAGCTAAAGCTCCAGTACTTTGGCCAACTCATGTGAAGAGTTGACTCATTGGAAAAGACTCAGATGCTGGGACGGATTGGGGACAGGTGGAGAAGGGGACGACAGAGGATGAGATGGCTGGATGGCATCACTGACTCGATGGACATGAGTCTGAGTGAACTCCGGGAGATGGTGATGGACAGGGAGGCCCAGCGTGCTGCGATTCATGGGATCGCAAGGAGTCAGACACGACTGAGCAAATGAACTGAACTGAACTGCATTTTGAACTCTTTTGTTGACCATGATGGCTACTCCATTTCTTCTAAGGGATTCCTGCCCGCAGTAGTAGATAGCATAGTCATCTGAGTTAAATTCACCCATTCCAGTCCATTTTAGTTTGCTGATTCCTAGAATGTTGACATTCACTCTCGCCATTTCCTGTTTGACCACTTCCAATTTGCCTTGATTCATAGACCTGACATTCCAGGTTCCTATGCAATATTGCTCTTTACAGCATCGGACCTTGCTTCTATCACCAGTCACATCCACAACTGGGTATTGTTTTTGCTTTGGCTCCATCCCTTCATTCTTTCTGGAGTTATTTCTCCACTGATCTCCAGTAGCATATTGGGCACCTACCAACCCGGGGAGTTCCCCTTTCAGTTTCCTATCATTTTGCCTTTTCATACTGTTCATGGGGTTCTTAAGGCAAGAATACTGAAATGGTTTGGAATTCCCTTCTCCAGTAGACCACATTCTGTCAGACTTCTCCACCATGACCCTCCCATCTTGGGTGGCCCCACAAGGCATGGCTTAGTTTCACTGAGTTAGACAAGGCTGTGGTCCATGTGATCAGATTGATTAGTTTTCTGTGATTTTGGTTTCAGTGTGTCTGCCCTCTGATGCCCTCTCGCAATACCTACCATCTTACTTGAGTTTCTCTTACCTTGGATATGGGGTATCTCTTCATGGCTTCTCCAGCAAAGCACAGCTGCTGCTCCTTACCTTGGATGAAGAAATAGAGGGAAACAACAGAATGGGAAAGACGAGTGGTCTCTTCAAGAAAATTAGAGATAGAAAGGGAACATTTCATGCAAAGATGGGCTCGAAAAGGACAGAAATGGTATGGACCTAACAGAAGCAAAAGATATTAAGAAGAAGTGGCAAGAATACACAGAAGAACTGCACAAAAAAGATCTTCATGACCAAGATAACCACGATGGTGTGATCACTCACCTAGAGCCAAACATCCTGGAATGTGGAGTCAAATGGGCTTTAGAAAGCATCACTATGAAAAAAGCTAGTAGAGGTGATGGAATTCCAGTGGAGCTGTTTCAAATCCTGAAAGATGATGCTGTGAAAGTGCTGCACTCAATATGCCAGCAAATTTGGAAAACACAGAAGTGGCCACAAGACTGGAAAATATCAATTTTCATTCCAATCCCAAAGAAAGGCAATGCCAAAGAATGCTCAAATTACTGCACAATTGCACTCATCTCACAGGCTAGTAAAGTAATGCTCAAAATTCTCCAAGCCAGGCTTCAGCAATACATGAACCATGAACTTCCAGATGTTCAGTCTGGTTTTAGAAAAGGCAGAGGAACCAGAGATCAAATTACCAACATCTACTAGATCATCAAAAAAGCAAGAAAGTTCCAGAAAAACATCCATTTCTGCTTTATTGACTATGCCAAAGCCTTTGACTATGAGGATCACAAACAACTGTGGAAAATTCTTCAAGAGATGGGAATACCAGAGCATCTGACCTGCCTCTTGAGAAACCTATATGCAGGTCAGCAAGCAACAGTTAGAACTGGACATGGAACAACAGACTGGTTCTGAATAGGAAAAGGAGTACGTCAAGGCTTTATAGTGTCACCCTGCTTATTTAACTTCTATGCAGAGTACATCATGAGAAACACTGGGCTGGAAGAAGTACAAGCTAGAATCATGATTGCTGGGAGAAATATCAATAACCTCAGATATGCAGATGACACCACCCTTATGGCAGAAAGTGAAGAAGAATAAACAGCTTCTTGATGAAAGTGAAAGAGGAGAGTGAAAAAGTTGGCTTAAAGCTCAACATTCAGAAAACGAAAATCATGGCATCTGGTCCCATCACTTCATGGCAAATAGATGGGGAAACAGTGGACCAGTTTCAGACTTTGTTTTTCTGGGCTCCAAAATCACTGCAGATGGTGATTGCAGCCATGAAATTAAAAGACACTTACTCCTTAGAAGGAAAGTTATGACCAACTTAGATAGCATATTCAAAAGCAGAGACATTAGTTTTGAACAAAGGTCTATCTAGTCAAGGCTGTGGTTTTTCCAGTGGTCATGTATGGATGTGAGAGTTGGACTGTGAAGAAAGGTGAGCACCAAAGAATTGATGCTTTTGAACTGTGGTCTTGGAGAAGACTCTTGAGAGTCCCTCGGACTTCAAGGAGATCCAACCAGTCCATTCTAAAGGAGATCAGTCCTGGGTTTTCATTGGAAGGACTGATGCTAAAGCTGAAACTCCAATACTTTGGCCACCTCATGTGAAGAGTTGACTCATTGGAAAAGACTCTGATACTTGGAGGCATTGAGGGCAGGAGGAGAAGGGGATGACAGAGGAAGAGATGGCTGGATATCATCACCAACTCGAAGGACATGAGTTTGAGTGAACTCCGGGAGTTTGTGATGTACAAGGAAGCCTGGTGTGCTGCAATTCATGGGGTCGCAAAGAGTCGGACACGACTGAGTGACTGAACTGAACACAAAATGAGTATTGAGTTAAAAGGTATGTGAATATAGCATGAAGCCATGAAATCTGCTTGTTCTTTCACAGACTAATCTTTTTTCTCTTGTGCTCAGTAACATAATAGGCCATAGTCAGAGGTATGCAATACTATCTAGCATTGTATAGAGGGAATCAATAGTATAGTCCTATTAAACTCTGCAAAACAGTTTACTTTATGATATAAAGTGGAATTGTGATAGATTTTTAAAGTAAAGAATATTTCTACATTCAACTCAAACAAGAATAACGTTGAAAGCAGTAACTTTCTCTTTGTGGAAACCCTGTTTTTTCTTTCTTTTTAATTTTTTTATCTTGAAAAATAAAATTTGCCTATGTGGCCTAATTAAATGACATTGAATTCTGGCTTGTCCTTTCACTTAAAATTGCTTTGGCTTTGTACCAGCTTCTGAATAAAGGACTAAATGTCTTCTTTTAAGGTAGCCACTGACTCTAGAATACTCCTAGTTAAAAACAGTAGCTCTTACTCAATGGCAGTGTTTCATAATATATGCAACACTTGAGACCAGAATTATTGTAAATGCTTATAGTCAAAATTAATGCATACCAATATTTGTGTTCAGGGTTTTGTTTTTCTTTTTTCTGATTAGTGTATTTCCTTCACTGAATAGTTAATTCCAACACCATAATGAATGCCAAATATTTTTATTATCCCTCCTACAAGCATATTTATAATGGATGCCAAGTTTTCAACATTTACACTGCTTTCCCATATGATTAAAATCTCAAGCTGATTTTAAAACATCAGTCTTAAGGAGATGATAGTATTTATTTAAACATCTTTTAAATAACATGAAACTCTTTGGAAACATAAAATATGAGTTTCTCTCAGGAGAATTACATGGGGAGAACAAAGTTCATTCACTCTGAGAAAGAATGCAATGGTGTCTGTTGCAAAAAAAAAAGTTTAAAATCTTGATAAACAAATGAAATATCTATACTATGAAAATTGTTTTAAACTTAATAAAATCAGAAATATTAAAACTAATGCAAATTTATTTTGCTATATACTTTTGTTTCAAAAAGACAGAATTGTGTGTATAGAATGTTAGCTTTTTAATATATGAATAAAATGAAGAGAAAATATATATATAATTCTTTCTCTTATACTTTATTTTTATGTATATATATTTATATATACACACAGATATAAATATACAGAGCAATATATGTAAAATATTATATATATATATATATAAACTGTGTGTATTGTCTTGTATATCCTTTAAAATGACTTGTAAATTCTCTGAATGTAGTATTATATATTGTCTGGTATATTCTTAAAATAATTACAACAATTATTAAAGGGCAACTATGGGAAGACTTGAGTAGGTGAAGGAAAAAATGGGAGAAATTTCTTCTACAAAATATCACTTTTGCCAGGCATATGTATAAAAATAAATGAAATATTTAAAACAAATTATCTCCATTTTATGTCTATATCTGTTTTACATAGAAATAGAATGACATAGTATTATAGATAAAAATATAGATACATCACAATAATAATTACTCTTGTATCAAACTGCTAAAATATTACCTACATACAAGCAAGAGGAAAATGCTCCTTGCTGTCTAGTGAAAGTGAAGTTGCTCAGTCATGTCCAACTCTGCAACACCATGGACTGTAGCCTATCAGCCTTCTCCATTCATGGGATTTTCCAGGCAAGAGTACTGGAGTGAGTTGCCATTTCCCTTCTCCTGCTGTCTAATGAGCCCAGGTTTTAAAAAAAAAAAAAAAAAAGTGAGTCAATACTAATGATGAAATATATAAATAATGAATGTGATGGATTTTCCAGAATGAATATCCCATTACATATGAAATAAATACTAAGCAATTTTGTATACAATCAAGTATATTTGGTTTTGTTTAGTATTTTGCATAATTAAGGGTATTTTTCAGAGTCAAATCTTAATATATGGTTATTTAAAATGTTTCACTGCTGAAGAGGAGACCAAGTTTTAATTTTTATAAATAAAACAAGAGAAATGAGAGCAGACTACTATTTTGGATTCCTTATCATGTGTGGACTTAAGGTTAATATAGCAGCTTCTAAGGTGGCTCAGTGGTAAAGAATCCACCTGCCAAGCAGGAGATGCAGGTTTAATCCCTGGGTTGGGAAGATCCTCTGGAAAAGGAAAGGGCAACCCATTCCAGTATTCTTGCCTGGGAAACCCCATGGATAGAGGAGCCTTGTGGGCTATAGTCCATTGGGTCACAAAAGAGTTGGACACTTAACACCTTGTTCAGTCAGTCTTGTCTGACTCTTTGCAACCCCGTGGACTGCAGCACACCAGGCTTCCCTGTCCCATTTCCCAGAGTTTTCTCAAATCTATGTCCATTGAGTCACCTATCCAACCATCTCATCCTCTGTCACCCCCTTTTCCTCCTTCCCTCATTTTTTCCCAGCATGAGGGTTTTTCCAGTGAGTCGGCTCTTCACATAGGTGACCAAAGCGTTGGAGCTTCAGCTTCAGCATCAGTCCTTCCAAGGAATATTCAGGGTTGATTTCTTTTAGGATTGACTGGTTTGATCTCCTTGCAGTCCAAGGGACTCTCAATAGTCTTCTCTAGCAGAATAGATCAAAAGCATCAATCCTTTGTCACTAAGCCTTCTTTACGGTCCACCTCTCAGATCTGTACATGACTACTGGAAAAATCATAGCTTTAACAATATGGACCTTTGTGGGCAAAGTGATGTCTCTCCTTCTTAATACACTGTCTAGGTTTGTCATAGCTGTTCTTCCAAGGAACAAGTGTCTTTTAATATCATGGCTACAGTCACTATCAGCAATGATTTTGGAGCTCAAGAAAATAAAACCTTCCACTGTTTCCATTTTTTCTCCATCTATTTGCCATGAAGTTATGGGACTGTACGCCAAGATCGTAGCTTTTTGATGTTGAGTTTTAAGACACTTTGTTCACTCTACTCGTTCATCCTCATCAAGAGACTCTTTTGTTCCTCTTCACTTTCTAACATTAGAATGATATCATCTGCATATTTGAGATTGTTGATATTTCTCCTGGAAATTTTGATTCCAGCTTATGATTCATCTAGCCCAGCATTTCACATGATGTACTCTGCATGTAAGTTAAATAAGCAGGGTGACAATATACTAAACAACAATATGTATTATAGATGATATGTTGACCTTGTTTTTGTATTCTTCAGGCAAGGATACTGTTGTGGGTATCCATTCCTTTCTCCAGGGGATCTTCCAGACCTCAAGATTGAACCTACATCTCCTGCATTATCATGCAGTTTCTTTACCATCTGAGCCTCTAAGGAAGCCCCCTTTCACTTTCACTTTCCATAGTATTATATAGAATTAATGGATACGTAACCATTATTCTTTGTACCTCAAGTACACAACCCCATATGACTTCAGGATTATCCTGGTGTAGGGTAATATCTGAAATAGATTCATTGTTTTTTACTTAATCTTTCTATCTCTAATGACACAGTTTCAAGTATACTTTCCTCCATATCCAGTGTTGGGTTATCACTAAAATAGTAATATTATCACATAAACACTGCTATCAAAATGTGATTATAGTTCCAGATGTAGATTTATTTTACTCATAGTTACTTATTTGCCTGTATTATATGTAGTTTTCCACTTTGTTTTTCGTTGTTGCTGTTTCTTTGTTTTTGTTTTTCCCTAGAAAAAGAAAAATGGCGGTTTAGTCGCTAAGCTGTGTCCAACTCTTGCGACCCCATGGACTGTAGTCCACCAGATCCTCTGTCCATGGAATTCTCCAGGCAAAAATACTAAAATGAGTTGCCATTTCCTCCTCCAGGGCATCCTCCCGACCCAGGGAATTTATCATCTCTGTGTTTACCCTGATCTTACTTTTCTCAAGTTTCATGTAACAATCAAAAAAAATTACATTGACAGCTTCCCTGGTGGCTCAGTGATAAAGTAAGAGACATGGGTTCAATCTATGATCCAGAATATCCCACACACCTCAGAGCAACTAAGCCTGTGCATTACAACCATTGAGCCTGTGCTCTAAAGGTGGAGAGTTGCAACTATTGAACCCATGTGCTGCAACTTCTGAAGCCTAAATGCTCTAGATCCTATGTTCTGCAACAAGAGAAGCTACTGCAATGAGAAACCTTCACATTGCAAGGAAGAGTAGCTCCTGCTTGCTGTAACTAGAGAAAAGCCCACACAGCAATGAAGACCCAGCACAGCCTACAATAAATAAACATTTTTTTTTTAAAAAATCAACTACACTCCAATATAAAAAAAATTTTTTCACTGAAGGGTCCATTGTATATTATGTGTTGTATCTCAATAGAGTGCTCAAATAAGTGGATAAATGTATTAAGAGTTTTTTTTTTTAATGCACTTTAAAAAATGTACATGTCTCTATGTTATTAATTATAATATCTGAAAATATTTTAGCATTTCTTTTTACTATCCTATAAAAATAAGCTATTTTTCTCTTGATTTCCTTTTTTTTTTCCACCCGATTTTCCTTCTTAAATTCTGCTTGTACCTATTTCCAGGCTCTATCCTTAAATGTTGGAAGTTCCAGAAATCAGTGCTCCCTTCTCTGCTCTGTCTATGCCCCTCCCTATAGACCCTTATCCAGTCACATGGATTTATATAACCTCTATTTGCTGCAACTTTCATTTATATATTTATAAATGCAGGAGATGTAAGAGACATGGGTTTGATTCCTGGGTCGGGAAGATCCCCTGGAGGAGGGAATGACAACCCACATCAGTATTCTTGCCTAGAAAATTCCATGGGTAGAGGAGCCTGGTGGGCTGTATGTAGTCCACAGGATCACAGAGTTGGACACAACTGAAGTGATTTAGCACACATATACACAACATGTCTTCAGTCCCACTTGCACATATTTCTGAATGGCTTTCTCTAAAATTTCAGGTTCTTCCTAATGGGCTTCACCATTAAATACAAATCATCAGTATCCACACTGCCACTCAAGCCAAATATCTAAGTTGTGGTCTTAGTCATAAAAAAAGAAAAACTGCACTAGGCCAATGTTACAAGCAGGGAAGATTTTATTCAAGAATATTGTAAAAGGGAAAAGAGACTGAATTCAACACTTTTTCTTTTATCTTGAAGTATAGTTGATTAACAATGTTGTGGTAGTTTCAGGTATACAGCAAAGTGTTTCAGTGATACATATACATGTATATCAACTCTATTGAAACAAATGGCCAGACGGTTTTCAAGCCCTGAGATCAGCTAGTAAAAAAGTATTCAAAGTGGACCAGAAGTTGATCGATATGATTAAGCCATCTAAGTTTGCTAATTAGTGTTTTTCTGAGTTAGACTCCTATGTTCCCACAAATACTCGGAGATAGGGACACAGTTCTTGATGTTTACATTTCAAAGGCATAACTCCTAGATCCTTGGAAAAGACATTCCTAGATAATAGAAAACATCCATATTAAAGATGGAGAAAAAGGGAATTTACAATTGCATGTTTTCTAAACTAAATTCTCTAAGGAAAGGGATGTTAGAAATCCTTAGTTAGGAAGAAACCACTTTAAGGACTAGACAAGCTGAGAGGAACGCTAAGGCCTTCTTGGTCATTATCTTCTTTCACTTCCGCCTTTAATCCATTATTATATCCTGCTTACTCTATTTCAAAAGGTCACAGATTGTTGAAATTTCTCAATCTCTCCTTAAAATGTTTAGTCCAAACTATTATAATTCTACATTGAGGCAATAACCTCCAACTCTTCTTGTCCCCATTGCTGTGTGTGTGTGTGTGTATGTGTGTGTGTGTGTTAGTCAGTTGCGTCCAACTCTTTGTGACCCCATGGACTGTAGCCCACCAGGTTCCTCTGTCCATGGGGTTTTCCAGGCAAGAATATTGGAGTGGGTATCCATTCCTTTCTCCAGGAGATCCCAACCCAGGGATCAAACTCAGGTCTCCTGCATTGCAGACAGATTCCTTCTTGTCTGAGCCACCAGGGAAAACTCTTACAATTTGTACTCAGTTCAGCATCATTAAACAGCATAAAGGGGATTCCCTGGTGGCTCAGTTGGCAAAGAATCTTCATGCAATGGGTACCTGGGTTCAATCCCTGGGTTGGGAAGATCCTGTGGAGAAGGAAATGGCAACCCACTCTGGTATCTTTGCCTGAAGAATCCCATGGACAGAGGAGTCTGGCAGGCTCTAGTCTGTGGGATCACAAGAGTTGGACACAACTTAGTGGCTAAACCACAGCAATGATCAAGTTATGGTAATCTCCTTATGGTCCAATGGCTCCCAATGAAAGGCGACTGAGTTCCATCCATGGTCAAGGAACTAGATCCCACCTGCCATAACTAAAGATCTCCCATGTGACAATAATGACCTTGCATGGGGCAATTAAGACCCATAGCAACTAAATAAAAACAAATAATAATAATGATGATCATGTTATTCCCCTAAGTGAAAATGTATACTTCAGTCCCATTGATCACAAAATAGAAACCATTCATTTTGCTGTAGTTTACAGTTTTAACACACCGACTTTATCTCTTTCCTCTTCCTTCTATAGGACATTCAAGCTTTCCAAGTCTTAAACACAAAAACTCACACAGTCTTAAGATCTTGGCTCTAGATGTTTCTACTTCCTAGAATGTTCTTTCCACTGATCTTCATGTGCATGGATCTTACTATTCAAAATTTAATAGTCAATTAGTAGCTTGGATTGTTTATATTATATCAGTTCATCTCAGTTTAGTAGCTCAGTTGTGTCCGACTCTTTGTGACCTTATGGACTGCTGCACACCAGGGCTCCCTATCCATCGATAACTCCCGGGAGTTTACTCAAACACATGTCCATTGAGTCGGTGATGCCATCCAACCATCTCATCCTCTGTTGTCCCCTTCACCTCCTGCCTTCAATCTTTCCCAGCATCAGGGTCTTTTCAAATGAATCTGTTCTTCACATTGGGTGGCCAAAGTATTAGAGTTTCAGCTTCAGCATCAGTCCTTCCAATGAACACCCAGGACTGATTTTCTTTAGGATGGACTGGTTGGATTTCCTTGCAGTCCAAGGGACTCTCAAGAGTCTTCTCCAACACCACAGTTCAAAAGCATCAATTCTTCCTTGCTCAGCTTTCTTTATAGTCCAACTCTCACATCTATACATGACTACTGGAAAAACCATAGCTTGACTAGATGGACCCTTGTCAGCAAAGTGATGTCTCTGATTTGTAATATGCTGTCTAGGTTAGTCATAACTTTTCTCCCAAGCAGCAAGCGTCTTTTAATTTCATGGCTGCAGTCACTATCTGCAGTGATTTTTGGAGCCCCCCAAAATAAAGTCTGTCACTGTTTCCACTGTTTCCTGATCTATTTGCCATGAAGTGATGGGACCAGATGCCATGATCTTAAGTTTTCTGAATGTTGAGTTTTAGGCCAAATTTTTCACTATAATCTTCTCAGCATTGTTTTCTTTTAAGCCAATGTTGTTTTTTTTTTTAAAATAACATTTTAAATCATATATAGTTTTCTTTTAAAGAAATATTCTGTTTTTCTTCACTAGAATGGATTCTGAACAAGAGGAGGGATCTTATCTATTTTGTTCATCGCCAAATCTGCATCACAAAAGAAGGAAGGAAACAAAAGTACCCTGCCATGGTAGCTACTGTTAAAGATTTTTTAATATAAATAAAAAATAAATATGTAAACTATTTTAGCAATATACTTACTCAAATTTAACAGAAAAGAAATTGGAAGGGGAGAGATTAAGTATTATATTCAAGGTCAACTACATGGCAGAAGCTGTATAGAGGAGGGTTTTTTGATTCCCAGACCAGAATTATTGATTTATAGACAGTATTATTATGTAACCTATTTTGATGATTTAAAGCCCACTGAATAAAAATGGTTTGTCTTCTTAGAACATCCTAA
This sequence comes from Oryx dammah, assembly GCF_014754425.2. NCBI lineage: Eukaryota > Metazoa > Chordata > Mammalia > Artiodactyla > Bovidae > Oryx > Oryx dammah. The sequence continues at coordinate 24,712,647 of NW_024070196.1, forward strand.
AACTAAAACTCTCCTTTTGGGAATGACTTCTTCCATTATCAGATATTTTTCTCTCAGTAGGGAAAATATTAGTTTAAGGATAATGACTTACATCCTTAACACATTAGCAGGAACCGATTTATCTGGTTAACACACAGCAAGGATCCTCAAGGAAAAGTGCCAGAGAAGTTTTGTTGATGTAACATTTCCTAGGAGGTAAAATGCTGCAGTGGGGGTCAGAAGCCTCTTGGGAAATCTGAGTTTTTAAACCTAAAAAGGAACATCTCCATGTAAATACTGACAGAAAGACTAGAAGCAAATTTTTCCCACCTTATTTTTAACCCACTCTTGGATACTGTTGTGGTATTTGATAGTTAAACATTCAATATAATAATAAATAGTAGTACTTTTAATAACTGCCATTTTCAAGAATCTATTAGCTAGTCATTATGTAATTAGCATAGTTTCTTATATGTGTGCCTTCAACCACATAGTAATAAATCTAATGTTATTTTAAGTATAAGAAATATGAGAATGAGTTCAAAGAGAGTAAACAACTGTGCAAAATAATGCCATTACTGAGTGGAGAATTTAGATTTGAATCTAAATCTTTCTGACCTCATACAGCTTTATATAAAAGCAAATATTAGTTTAATGTTTAAAAATAGTATTTCCCATAATTTTAATAGAATATCTGCTTTAATTATTGGTGTCTGGATGATCTAAGGAGTGAAACTTAGTGTCAAGATACCTATGTGCAATAGGCAACAAGGTAAGTTTCAAAATAACACATTCCTAGAGTCATATGGAGAAGATCAGCCCTTGGATTTCTTTGGAAGGAATGATGCTAAAGCTGAAGCTCCAGTACTTTGGCCACCTCATGTGAAGAGTTGACTCATTGGAAAAGACTCTGAGGCTGGAAGGGATTGGGGGCAGGAGGAGAAGGGGACGACAGAGGATGAGATGGCTGGATGGCATCACTGACTCAATGGACGTGAGTCTGAGTGAACTCCAGGAGTTGGTGATGGACAGGGAGGCCTGGCGTGCTGTGATTCATTGGGTCGCAAAGAGTCAGACATGACTGAGCGACTGAACTGAACTGAACTGAGAGTCATATGGATATCTAAAATATACTTATCAGCTATGGGTTGAATTTATTTAAATTCCCTTTACTTCATTTACAATACTAACACTATAAAATTTGGCTATTATTCTGTACACAAAAGGATGTTTTCAAAAACTGGATGAAAATTACTTAGCTAGAGTCAACGTGTTCAATAATTGGTAGTGTGATTGCTATTATTGCTTGTAATAGAAAGAAAAACCCTGATGATGTGATATAATATATCAGAAAGTTATAAAACATACCAGGCATTGCTGCTGCTAAGTTGCTTCAGTCATGTCCGACTCTGTGCGACCACATAGATGGCAGCCCACCAGGCTCCCCGGTCCCTGGGATTTTCCAGGCAAGAATACTGGAGTGGGTTGCCATTTCCTTCTCCAATGCATGAAAGTGAAAAGTGAAAGTGAAGCTGCTCAGTCCTGTCCGACTCCTAGCGACCCCATGGACAACAGCCCACCAGGCTCCTCTGTCCATGGGATTCTCCAGGTAAGAGTACTGGAGTGGGTTGCCATTTCCTTCTCCGATACCAGGCATTACTGGACTTTAACACATAGTACATCATTTCTTTCACAAACTCTTTTAAGAGTTTATACAAATACTGAAAACTTTATGAAATAATGAACCTTGGAAGTCAGAAGGCTTCTCAGGGGCTTCGTGGTAAGGAATCCACTTGCCAATGTGGGAGACACAGATGACATGGGTTCGATCCCTCCCTGGATTGGGAAGATCCCTAGAAGAGGAAATGACAATCCACTCCAGTATTCTTGCCTGAAAAAATATCCCATGGACAGAGGAGCCTGGTGGGCTACAGTCCATGGGGTCGAAAAGAGTTGTACACAACTGAGCACACATGCAGAGAAGTCAGAAAAGTATAAAGAAAAACTCCTTTGTTCAACCACAGTTTCTTATGTTTTGACTCAATAAATAATTATTAATTGGTGCTATTCAGTTTTCATGCAACCATAGGATCCTATTTGTTCTATATAGGGAAAGGCTATCTTTTAGGGACAATACAAAACTTTTAATATCATTCCTCTTAAAATTACAAGCTTCATTTTTTATAAGGCACTTATTTTTCACTTACCTATACAAAGGGTGAAATAAACTGGAAGCAGTAAAACATAGTAGTCAGTTAATTAAAATCAAAATGTTTAGTTTCCAACCCTAGTTTTTCCAGGTTTCAAACCTAACTTTAACCATGCTAGCCGTCAAATTTGGGAATATTACTAACCTACTCATTTCCTTCAACTGTGTATTCACAGAAAGTGCAAGTGAAAGTGTTGGTCAGTCAGTTGTGTTCCGCTCTTTGCGGCCCCATGGACTGTTCCTCTGTCCATGAAATTCTCTAGGCAAGAATACTGGAGTGGGTTGCCACTTCTTTCTCCAGGGTACTTTTGTGACCCAAAGGTCGAACTCAAGTCTCCCACATTGTGGGCAGATTCTTTACCATCTGAGCCACCAGGTAATCCCATTCACATAAAAGGTTCTAGGAATTAAATGAGAAAAGGGATGTAAAAATCCTTGCATATTGACTGGCAGTAAGCTAAGTACAATAACTATGAATTATTACTAAATAACTATTAAATGGCTATTAAGTATTACATTCTCAAAATTCTGTTTCCTTAGCTGCCTTTTTTGAGAACAGTTGCATTGATTTCTTTTAAACTTCATCTTCCAAGTAAAATGTAAGTAATTACTGCTTATGCTCACAAAAATATTCATTTTATTGGACAATAAATATAAATTAAATCTTATTCACTTTTAATATAAGAATTTCTATTAGTTTTCCTAATCACACCAAAGATATTGGATATCAAAAGAAAGATAAACTAATTTCAAAACCACTTAACTTCTATGAAATTTAATCAAAACTGATTTTTGAAATCTTAGAATTACATTTTCATATAAATCAACTGAGGTTATAGGACTATTTTAAATATATGATCTTATAGAAGCATGAAATTTTATCATACTTATATATCTAAATATATATACTCATGTATATGTACATACATACATACATACCTATCAACATATATACATGCATATATCTATCTTCTGCAGATTTGGACATGACAATTTAAAATGAATAAATGATGTTAACATCAAAATAATTGTACCTTCCTATTGAAGCAGCAGGTACAGAGTCAATTATAATTTCTTCATAAATATAACATTTACAAAAAATAAGCTTCTAAATATAACACATTTGTCATAGAAGAAAGATTGAAAAATCATATTAATATAAGCAAAAGAGCATGAAAAAAGATATTAAAAATCATATTAAAAATCATTTACTTGACTCGTATTTTGAGTGTGAGAAAAAATTTTAGTGTACACTAAAAGGTACAAAGCTTTCCACCAAAATTTGTGCAAAAGTAACTGCGGCAATTCAGACTTTAATGTTTATGAACAAAGAAACATTCTGTTTGATAAATCTACTAATTCTATTTTCAAATAAACTTTCTTCATAAGTTTGAAATACCTACATCCATTTATGTGTACTTAGTATCATCACAAGTATGTACTGACACTATCAAATGCACCTGGATTCTTATCTCTTAGTTTTAGAAGATTTAATTACAACAATGGCTGACTGTTATCCTCTTCTAATCACAATTTCACACAATTGAATGAAGCTAACTGAAGGTACCAAACCATGTCAGGTTGTCTGTTAATATAAAGAAGTGGAGACCCCATGGACAATTAAGTCAAAGGAATTCACTAGCTTATTAATCAAAATCTGGATTATTTTCTTACTAACAAAGAACAAAGCTACATTTGGGATTATTTTTTGTCCCATAAAAATATATTTCAAAATAATGTTTATTTAATGTAGTAGATTTAACTTTCAGATCTCCTACTTACTTTCTGTATAATCAGTAAATTAATTTTATTACTGTTGGTATTCAATAAATAAATAGTTTATGGCAGATTAATTAAAAAAGAAGACTGAGTATATGTTTGTAATCTAAAACGATGCAGTCTTGGCAGGATTTATGCCCCACCCACTCCCCAGATACAAATATATGTTGCTTTCTACATGTATTTTCCTCAATGAAATATATTCATAGTAATACTTCAGTTATTATATAAAGGTGCTCCTGCTACTGCTGCTAAGTCATGTCCAACTCTGTGCAGCCCCATAGGTGGAAGTCTACCAGGCTCCTCTGTCCCTAAGATTCTCCAGGCAAGAACACTGGAGAGGGTTGCCATTTCCTTCTCCAATGCATGAAAGTGAAAAGTGAAAGTGAAGTCACTCAGTCATGTCCAACTCTTAGCGACCCCATGGACTGTAGCCTACCAGGCCCCTCCGTCCATGGGATTTCCCAGGCAAGAGTACTGGAGTGGGGTCCCATTGCTTTCTCCAATAAAGGTGTTAGCTATTTTAATTTTACTTTCTATAATACATTTCTAATGTACCTTTGCATAATAATTGGTGAGAGCAATCAACTAAGTTTTGGCATCTGAATCATGTATTGTTTCATTTCCAATGAGAAATCTCATATTATTGAAATGTGAATCAGTTCAGTTCAGTTCAGTCCCTCAGTCGTGTCCGACTCTTTGCGACCCCATGAATCGCAGCCAGGTCTCCCTGTCCATCACCGACTCCCAGAGTTCACTCAGATTCATGTCCATCGAGTCAGTGATGCCATCCAGCCATCTCATCCTCTGTCATCCCCTTCTCCTCCTGCCCCCAATCCCTCCCAGCATGAGTCTTTTCCAATGAATCAACTCTTCGCATGAGCTGGCCAAAGTACTGGAGCTTCAGCTTCAGCATCATTCCTTCCAAAGAAATCCCAGGGTTGATCTCCTTCAGAATGGACTGGTTGGATCTCCTTGCAGTCCAAGGGACTCTCAAGAGTCTTCTCCAACACCACAGTTCAAAAGCATCAGTTCTTCGGCGCTCAGCCTTCTTTACAGTCCAACTCTCACATCCATACATGACCACAGGGAAAACCATAGCCTTATATAATCTCAGAAAAAAGAGACAGGGATGGTTTAAGTACTACTAAATTATAAAATTATTCTTTAGTAAGTCATTATTTTTTCATAAGCCTGTTTAACATAGTCTTTATCCATGCTAGTTACAAATATAATCTCTCTCAGTTAATGGAACTGATAGGTTTTCAGTTGTTTTACCACGTTCTATTGCAAATTATTATTATTTTTATGTCAGGAAGGAAAAAAAAATCCCTAGAGAGGTAAAGGTTAGTTAATTTTATGCCTTATAGGTGGTAAACTGAGAATCTTTCACATTATATATATATATGTATATGTGTGTGTGTATATATCTATATTTATGTATATATATATATATATGTCAGACAAGTTTTGAATTATATTTGTCCACTTTGAAGTTTTTTTATATCAAAAGTTTGATTTCTGTGTAAGAACAAGTGATTTTAAGAATAATAGTGTGAAACATCATAGGTCATTTGAAAGGAAAGCCCAGGGTTAGAAATGAGTTGTTTGAGGCTAATTACTCAGGAAGTAGGTCAGAAAGAGTCAGACTTTTTCAAATACAATGCCACCAGAAAGATGAAGTTGTCTGCCAGTTTCCCATTTTTAAAAATATTTATTTACTTGGCTGCCTCAGGTCTTAGTTGCAATATGTGGCTCCGAATCTTTAGTTGCCACATGTGAACCCTTAGTTGTGGCAAGTGGATGTAGTTCCCTGACCAGGGATCAAACCCCAGGCCCTCGGCACTGGGAGTGTGGAGTCAGCCACTGGACCACTAAGGAAGTCCCTAGTTTCCCATCTTTATCTGAAGTAGACTCACTCAATGTTCAGTTCAGTTCAGTTCAGTCACTCAGTCGTGTCTGACTCTTTGTGACCCCATGAATCGCAGCACATCAAGCCTCCTTGTCCATCACCAACTCCCAGAGTTCACTCAGATTCATGTCCATCGAGTCAGTGATGCCATCCAGCCATCTCATCCTCTGTCGTCCCCTTCTCCTCCTGCCCCCAATCCCTCCCAGCATGAGTCTTTTCCAATGAGTCAACTCTTTGCATGAGGTGGCCAAAGTACTAGAGTTTCAGCTTTAGCATCATTCCTTCCAAAGAAATCCCAGGGCTGATCTCCTTCAGAATGGACTGGTTGGATCTCCTTGCAGTCCGAGGGACTCTCAAGAGCCTTCTCCAACACAGTTGCTTCATTTTACCATCTGATTAAAAAACATTGTTTTGGGAAAATGCCCTTCAGCTTCTTTCAAAGATTATTTGTCTTTTTAAGTACAGCATTTGAAAGGAATAGAAGAGAGTTTATCCTGTAGGAATCATTAAGCTGACAAAAGTCTTTAAAGCCAGAACCTGGAAAAATGAGAGTTTGAAGTATTATTCTAGTCCTATCAAGGTAACTTCATTGCTAGTTAACTAAGATAGACATCTAGTTCAAAAGTCACATACCATTCCAGAGAGATTAGAAGAAATATGCACAGTTAGCATGTCAATAACTGTGATGGGCACAAATGGGCACTAAATCTATTTTATATAGCTCTAAATTAGTCAGTATGCCAGAGAAGGAAATGGCAACGCACTACAGTGTTCCTGCCTAGAGAATCCCATGGACAGAGAAGCTTGGTGGGCTACAGCCTGAGGGATCACAAAGAGTCCCACAGGACTGAAGCAACTTAGCATGCATACATGCAGTCAGTATGCCAAAGGAACTCATGAAATCTATGGTTCCAGTTCATTGGGGCTGATTAAAAGGATGCTTGTTATTTGCTTATAACAAAAAAATGAAAAAGAATAAAAAATGTTCATGCCATAAAATTGTTACTAAATCTGGAATTCCAAACAATTCTAATTAACTTGATATTTTAAAGATCAAATGTGTTGTTTGCAAAATCGGCTTTGCGTTTCTTGATCAAAGTTAAAACAAACTCCAGTAACATTTGATAAATATTTTTGAACATCTACAATGCTCCTGGGAAATAAGATAAGCAAACAAGAAAACAAACGTGCCCTAGACATCCTTATGAAGCTAACTGACAAATGGAGAGTATTAGGGGTAAATTGTGTCCCCGCAACATTCATATGTTGAAATCTTAATCACTCAGTACCTTAGAATGTGTTAAGGGTCTTCACAGGTATTCAAGTTACAGTAAGGTTATTAGTAAGGTGGACCCTAATCCTATATGATTGATGTCCTTATAAAAATATATCATTTAAAGATAGGCATACCAGAAAATGATATGAACATGAAGACAATGAGAGAGACCTACAAGAAATTCTTTCCCATATAGCCCTCAGAAAGAAGCAATCCTGTAAACACCTTGATGTTGGAATTCTAGTCTCCAAAAATCTGGGACAAAATGAATTTCTGTTTTTTAAACCAATATAAGTTGTTTTTATAAGTTGTTTTTGTTAGTTTGTTACTTCATTACTAACAGGTGAGGGGAAATTAAAATATATTTGTATATAAGATGCTATTAATTTAATTACAGATTATATCACTTAATATATCTTGATCCCCATCCTATAAATTTCTGTCCATTTTTTGAAGGATAGATCAAATATCAGAGATCTCCTCAAATTATTTTAAATATTTTGATTATTCTTTTCTCCTCTACTATTTATCCCTCTCCAGTAGACCTAATTGTTATCTGCAACAGTCACTTTTCTACATCATTATTTTTTCATCAGAAACTTTTGAATGGCTGAAGGCATATACCATGTGTAATGACATTTTTTAATATTTCATTGAGCTTAGTAGGCATTGCCATAACAGATACTTTAATATTTGTGTAATAGATTTCTTTGCTCCTATCACACCATCAGACCTCTTTTTCTTTCAGTTATACCCCCATATCATCATAAGAAAACACATCTCTATTCATATAGTTTGTTTTTCACTATATTCTTAAAATATAGTTATTTTAAATGCTATTTAATGTCTTCAAATTGCTAATGTATGATTTCAACAAAATGTGAAAGCTCTGACTTTCACTTATAAGAGCTATAAATTATCCTCCAGATGCTTTAATTTACTTCTATGAACTGTTATACCATGGTTTCCACACGTTTAAATTTTAAGTAGATAATACAAAGTCACTCTTTAGGTATTCTAATCAGCATGTGCATGGAAGGCACTACTGGCTGCTTAAATGTACCAGTTCATGCTCCTTTTTTTTTGAAACAAGACCTGAATTTGGTCAAGAATCAGGCAATATCTCTGTAATCCACAATAGAAAATATAATTTATCTGAGTTAACCATATTCCACTACCTTTACAGAGACATTGGATTTATTCAGCAATTCACTCAACAAGCATTTACTGCAAACTTCACTGTGTTCTTGGCACAAGGAAAGAGAAGACAATACTGTCCTTCTGGGGCTTACATTTTACCATCACCAATAAATATCCTGTATCTTTCTCAAGGATTTTGGTATATGAATGAGAAAAAAGTAGACAGCAGATAAAAACTATCTTTTAAAAAGTTAATATTTATATTAATACTCTGTCTTGTTTAGATTTATGATCAGGACTATAACTAGTTGCATATCTTTATGGATATAAATTGTTGATTAATAATGTGTACTTAGTCCCTGAGTAAGAACAGTAAGAACTAAACACTATTACGCATGTTATTTCTAACCCAGGAATTGTCAATATTAGTTTTAAAGCACAGGAAAGTTCAGAAGCTATGAGTGAAAAAAATGTTTCAGTCAATGCCTACTTTAAAATAAGCAAATTCCATGTAATTTGGGTGAAGTTTCGGTGGCTTTCTTTTTATTTTTGAAAGTCTAACTTAAAATAGTTAAATAATGTATCTTTAAATAAATATATTAACTTAAGATCTACTTATACTATTACATACTTATTAACTACCTAAATGATTTTTATGTCTTTCAGATTGTCTCCTAAATCATTAAGTACTCCTTGTTTGTGGGCAACTAACATTATTGAATTATACAAGGGAAAAAAATTGTATAAAACAAGCAGCTGAGATAATCTTATTTTAAAAGGATACTGTATTTATTCAGGACAGACTAGACTTTGAAGCTCTGAGTTTTATCAATTACCTTGTCTGAAATTTGTGCAAATCGTATTATATGAAAACCAGTAGCAATAATTTTTATAGAAGTATTGTACATTTAAAATTGCTTCATAAAAGTGAATGTTAGTGAACACAACTCAAATTAAGTTCCAATCATCTTTTTATATGTATTTGTGTGCTTAGTCACTCAGTTGTGTCTAACTCTTTGTGACCCCATGGACTGTAGCCCAGCAGTCTCCTCTGTCCATGGGGATTCTCCAGGCTAGAATACTGGAGTGAGTTACCATGTCCTCCCCCAGGTCTTATATGTATTTAAAACTCTATATTGTACATATTATTTGGCTGTATCCCAAGTGCACAGACTAAATAACAAAAAGTTTTTGTGCAATTTTATAATAATCTTGACATAAAATATATGGAACTGGGTTTAAATCTTAAGTAATAATAATGAATTAAAGACTAATGAAAAAAGCAAGCTATAAAATGCAAATTTCTTTTCAAAAATTTTATGTACCCACATATGTACCCTGTTCAAAATTATTTAAATAAACTATACAAATCTTACTAGAAAATGACATTATCTCTCCCCATTAAATAAATTAAATTATTTAATTATGTAGTAATTAAATAATTAATTTTTAATGATATCCTTATTTTCAAATGAAATTAACAGTCATTTGACTTATTTATAGTATACTTCAGTATTGGCTATTTCAATTTTTTGAGTTTTATTTTTATTTTTTTACTTTTGGGATACCATTCTCACTAGCTCTTCTCTCATTTTCTAATAATTATCTTGAGCTGCTTCACTATTTTGTTTCCCTCATCACCCAGAATCACATAGTCAGTATATAAGAACACAGGAGTACAAATTGTATATCATAAATTCCAAACCCAGAATCTTGCCACTAGGTTACATTACCATAATAAACAGCTATCACATCTGTCTCCTCTCTATCACAGTTCCCATCACATTAATGCAAGACATTCATTCATTATTTGAGAAAGTAGACAGCAAGAACCTCTTATATACCAGACACCTTCTTGGTGTTATAGATATATCAATGAACCATGCAGACAAAAATGCTGACACACCTGAAATTTATATCCCAGCAGGAGGAAAGACCGTGAATAATAAGCATAGTAAGAGGTAAAGGACATTACATGCTAGAGATGTTTTGTGTGTATGACAAGGAGAAACAGGAATGATTGGAAAAGAATTAGAATCTAAGTTTAATGGTCAGGATAGACCTCAGCGAGATGATTGACACTTGAGAAAATACTTGAAGAATGTGAGAAAGTTAATATGAATTTATCTGACAGAGGAACATTCCAAACATCGGGCAAAGGTGTAGAAAAGCCCTAAAACTTAAAGGTCTCTGATTTGCTGAAGAAAGAAAATAAAGGTCAGTGTGCTGCAAATGGAGTGAGCAGAAACAGTTCATGGAGTTTGAGGGTTAATTATGCAGAATCTAGGAGGCCATTGCAAAACTGAATTTCATGCCAAATGAAATGGAAAGTCTTTGAAGAATGTAAATAACATTTTTAATAAATCCTTTGACTACTATTTTGTGAGAAAATGATCTAAAAGGGCAAGGATGGAGACTAGTAAGCCACTAAGGTGGCTCTATTTTTTTAATGAATCATAGTTTGTATACAATGTTGCATTAGTATCTGCTGTACAGCAAAGTGAATCAGTTATACATACAGACACATATCTACTCTTTTTCAGATTATCTTCCCCTATAGACCATTACATTGGGTGTAGCTCCTTGTGCTATACACTAAGTCCTTATTAGTTACCTATTATATATGTAGTAGCACATATATGTTAAGGAGAATTTCCCTGGTGGCTAAGATAGTAAAGCATCTGCCTACAATGCAGGAGACCTGGGTTCGATCCCTGGGTCAGGAAAATCCCCTGGAGAAGGAAATGGCAACCCACTCCAGTACTCTTACCTGGAGAATCCTATGGATGGAGGAGCTAGGGCTACAGTCCATGGGGTCGCAAAGAGTCGGACACGACTGAGTGACTTTACTTTCACTTTTCACATATATGTTAAACTCAGTCTCCTAATTTATCCCTCCCCTTTTATCCCCCTGGAAACCATAAGTTTGTTTTCTACATCTGTGACTCTATTTCAGTTTTATAAATAAATTCCTTTGTACCATTTATTTATATTCCACATATAAGCAATATCACATGATATTTGTGTTTCTCTGTCTGACTTACTTCATTCAGCATAACAATCTGCGGGTTCATCCATGTTGCTGCCAATGGCATCATTTCATTCTTTTTTATGGCTGAGCAGTATTTCATTATACCACTATTCTTTATCCATTCCTCTGTCTTTAATCAAAATGAGGTGTTGCTTCTGAGAAGAACGTAGTAGCAGTTGTATCCAAGATGTCATCAGATTCTGAATTTGAAATGTAAATGGGAGAAAAATGATGACTTCAAATTATTTCTTTCTGAGCAACCAAGATGGGTTCAGCCTCAAAGGAGATGGAAAAACTGCTTCATCTGAAGAAAATTTCAGATAGAGTACAGTAGATGGTACCAGAGTTCTGTTTTTTGCATGTTAACAGTGTGAAATGGCAATTTTACAACTATGAGGAAATGAAGATTAGATAATAAGATAGAGAAATCTGAAGTTGAGGACAAATATCTAGAAAGTTGTGATGTAATGCTCTAAGTTGAAATGAGATCGGTTCGTAAATGAATGTAGACAGAAAAGAGAAAAAAGAGAAGAGAACCAAGTCCTAAATCCAGGTAATTTCCTGATGACTCTCACTCAAACTACTGGAAAAACTCCTAACTCTATGATTTTAAGCTCCATCATATCTAATTAATGTATCTAATTTAATCTCTCTACTATTATTATAACTACTTTCCTACAAGTATTATTTCACATCTCCCACTGTAAGAGAAATAAAAGGGTGCAAAAATTTTACCTTGGTGTACATGATGCTTAAGAGTTTAAGCCATACCAATTTTTTTTCTTATCGCTCTTTTTCCATATCATGCACCGTATCTCAGTCATATTACACTTCCAATCAACCAAAAGTCACCCCAAACTTTCTCATTCTCGTTTTTCACATGATATTACATTTTGAAATGTTTTTGTTAACTGTTCATTCAATGAAATGTTTTCTTCTTATAATTCATAATTCAAGATTTTAAAGTAGATTTCCCTGATCTCATGGAAATGAGATTAGGACAAAATTGTAAGTCTATATTGCCATTACCCTGAGGATTTCTTAAAGACAGATTCCATATCTCTTCTAAATTTGTATGCTGAGCTCTTGAAACAGTATACATAATATAGTAGATATTGACTGAATTAACAGAATAAAATGTTTCAATAAGGAAATATTATTTGAGTGAGTATTTGTAGTCAGTATTCACACATAATATGGTTACAAGTATATCTGCTTGGGGGGTACACAATGTAATAGAAACTATCATAAATGCTTATTACTACATATGTGTTCATTTTATGAAGCACTCATTCTAAACACAGAAAAGACAATAGCACCCCACTCCAGTACTCTTGCCTGGAAAATCCCATGGATGGAGGAGTCTAGTCGGGTGCAGTCCAAGGGGTCCCTAAGAGTTGGACACAACTGAGCGACTTCACTTTCAGTTTTCACTTTCATGCACTGGAGAAGGAAATGGCAACCCACTCCAGTGTTCTTGCCTGGAGAATCCCAGGGATGGGGGTGCCTGGTGGGCTGCTGTCTATGGGATTGCACAGAGTCAGACACGGCTGAAGTGACTTGCTAGCAGCAGCAGCAGCAACATTCTAAACAAAAACATTTTATCATCCCTTTGTTTAGTGAGTCAGCCGAAAGCAACCTGGGAATGAGCTTATTTTGAAAGAATTTTTTGATAACAGATTAATATATAAGGAAAGACTGATAGAGTGAAGAACATTTTTTAAATATCAAGAATTAAAAGAACATAAACTCAAATAAATAGACTGATTGAATACAGAAGACAAAATAACATCAGTCTATGTCAATGAAAGTCTTTAATAAAGCTGTTTTCATCTAGGCCCATTCCGAAATTGACAACCTGAAATTTATCATTTGAAAAATAATGACATAAACAATAGTTCCATTCTAACTGAGGATATTGTTTTCAAATTGTTTCTTGATTAACCATGGTGGGATCATTTAGACAAACCAAAACAATCAATTCATTTGACAAGATCTATGGGTACTATAAAGTATTTGACAATGAATTCTAATATTTTTTAAATTGTAAAAGGATACAAGTAGTGTTACAAGGACCTGAGTTGCATTATTTTTTTAACCAATTTTATGTGCTATGTCCTACAAATGCATGAAATAATTTACCAAGAGAAAATGATAGTGATATATTAGACTCAGTGACCACCCATGCTTTCCAGTAATATTTTATTATTTTCTCTTTTAAGAAAGATTATGGAGTTATTTCATTAAATTTACAGCATTGCATAAAATCAAAGTTTTTTAAGTTTTGATAAGTAGCAGAATACTGGCTGACTATTTTTCAGAGTCTCAGGCAGATCTTATCTATTTCCTTCCCTCTCTCCCTCACTCTCTTCTGCCATCCCTGCCTCCTTTCCTTTCCTTCCTTCCTCCTTTCCCTCCATCTTACCTTCCTTTGACAACTCATTTCATCAAATACATACTTAAACCCACAACTTAGTATTTTGTTGGGTAGGGATATCAATGAAATGAATGATACAGTTCTGTCTCAGTGAGATTATAATGTAGCTGAAAATAAGGCAGGAATATAAAAACTGACTCAATGGACATCAATTTGAGCAAACTCTGGAAAATAGATGACAGAGAAGCCTGGCGTGCTGCAGCCCACAAGAGCTGGACATGACAGTGACTGAACAACAACAAAATAAACAAAAGTATTAAAATAAGACAAAAGTCATATGAGGAGGCAAATAACAAGGGATACAAGACAAAAATATTTAAAGTGCTGTCAATTTCTATGAATGCAGAGGTCTCTGTAGGATTAAAGAGCCAGGAAAGTCTTTTTGGAAGATATACAGATTGCATAGGCTCCTGAATGATGGTAGGGTTTCTATAAAATATACTAGGCAAAGGAAAGTTGGAAGGTGCCTCAGTGGTAAAGAATCCACTTGTCAATGCAAGAGACGCAGGTTCAATCCCTGGGTAGGGAAGACTGTCAGAGAAGGAAATGGAGATCCACTCCAGTGTTGTTACCTGGGAAATCCCATGGACAGAGGAGTCTGGCAGGCTACAGTCCAGAGGTTCGCAAAGAGTCAGACACAACTTAGTAACTAAACAACAACAGTGAATCTTAAGGTACAGTTAGATTAGGGATTAATCAAGAGGGATTTGCTGAAATTTCTTCATTAGACCACAAGTAATTCAAGTTGAAGGAAGAAAAGAGTCTCGGAAGGGCTAAAAGTCAGATTACTCATGATAAGTAGGTTACATAAAATAAAAGCAAGAGATATGAAGAATTTTGACATAAAGCTAAGGACAAAAGTGTCCAGTGAAAGCTTATTTATTCCTCCAAAGTGAGTGAACTCAAAGTTTGAAGGAAAGGGGGGGACAGTAATTGTCTTTCATTTGAGAATAAAAGATGTTGAAGGAGAATAAAGTAAATAAGAGCAAGCTTTCTTCTGTTGTTTCTTCAAGAATGTAGAGCGTTGGGGACAACATTTGGGCTTTCCAAAAAAGAAATTAAAGAAATATTAACTAAGTAAAAATCATTTCTTAGCATAAAGATGCCAAAATTTCTATTTTGTGACATTGTAAAGTTTTGTTTAATTACATCTAAGTATTTGAAGTCGGGCTTCCTAATTTAGCTTGTCATGTTTTGATTTCCACTGAATCTATTTACTATCTGTGTCTCACTGCCTAAAATATCTAATACTTAAGTTACTGTAAGTTAACAGGCCCCTAAATATGCTTAATTGGAATTTTAGTCTCTAGTGTGCTATTGCTTTGTTATTACTATTTGCAGTTCAATTAGAATCAGTTATGTTCATCACAAAATGAAAAGAAATTTTATCATACACTATCAAATCAAAAAATCAACATACAGAATTTACCTCACATGGTGATGAAGGCAGAAAAACAAAAACAGACTAGAGTCCCAAGTGTAGAAATGATGTTCTATTAGAAAACTAAAGAAGCAAAAGTGTGATCTTGTGTGTGATCATAAGGTATAACCATGCCTCTGTAACTATTCTTCCTTTTAGATATTAATTTTGGAAATTTCCAATAATGTTGACTTTTTCCATCTACTGACAATATATGCTTTGATGGTACAAACCCCAAAGTATATAATCTCAGACTTTCAAAATGATTTGAAGGAGAAGAGCAATGCCTACAGTAGATAAGTTGGTGACAAGAAAAAACCTCTCTGAGTTATTTGAAATCCATCCAGTTCAGTTCAGTCCCTCAGTCATGTCAGACTCTTTGCAACCCCATGAACTTCAGCACGCCAAGCCTCCCTGTCCATCACCAACTCCCGGAGCCTTCCCAAACTCATGTCCATTGAGTTGGTGATGCCATCCAACCATCTCATCCTCTGTCGTCCCCTTCTCTTCCCACCCTCAATCTTTCCCAGAATCAGGGTCTTTTAAAATGAGTCAGCTCTTTGCATCAGGTGGCCAAAGTAACTGGAGTTTCGGCTTCAGCATCAGTCCTTCCAGTGAACACCCAGAACTGATTTCCTTTAGGATGGACGGGTTAGATCTCCTTGTAGTCCAAGGGACTCTCAAGGGTCTTTTCCAACACCACAGTTCAAAAGCATCAATTCTTCAGTGCTCAGCTTTCTTTATAGTCCGAGTCTCTCACATCCATACACGACCACTGGTAAAACCATAGCCTTGACTAGACTGTCCTTTGTTGGCAATGGCTCTACTTTTTAATATGCTGTCTAGGTTGGTCGTAACTTTCCTTCCAAGGAGTAAGTGTCTTCTAATTTCATGGCTGCTTATCACCATCTGCAGTGATTTTGGAGCCCAGAAAAAGAAAGTCAGACACTGTTTCCATGGTTTCCCCATCTATTTGCCATGAAGTTATAGGACCAGATGCCATGATTTTAGTTTTCTGAATGTTGAACTTTAAGCTAACTTTTTCACTATCCTCTTTCACTTTCATCAAGAGGCTTTTTAATTCTTCTTCACTTTCTGCCATAAAGGTTGTGTCATCTGCATTTCTGAGGTTATTGATATTTCTCCTGGCAATCTTGATTCCAGCTTGTGCTTCATCCATTCCAGTGTTTCTCATGATGTACTCTGCATATAAGTTAAATAAGCAGGATGACAATATACAGCCTTGATGTATATTTTCCTATTTGAAACCAGTCTGTTGTTCCATGAAATCCATTACACTGAGATTTAGATTCTTTTCCCTACATATTTCTGTGTAAACAGCTTAATAATATACCAAGCACGCCTTTCTTCCTGTAAGGCCTAATATCTTTTTTAAGAAGATTCCTCAAAGCAATTCAAAATCAATACTAAAATCCATCCTTTTTATCCCTTAGTAGGTCATCCAAAATTTTCGTTGGCTTTCATTGAAATATATTCTAAATGAATAGTTTCCTTTAAATAAGTGATAGGCTTCTTTTTTTTAAACTTTATTTTACTTTACAATACTGTTTTGGTTTTGCCATACATCAACATGAATCCGCCACAGGTGTACATGAGTTCCCAATCCTGAACCCCCCTCCCACCTCCCTCCCTATACAATTTCTCTGGGTCATCCCAGAACACCAGCCCCAAGCAAGTGATAGGCTTCTTAAGCATTTACTTTGTTTCTTAAGACTCTTAAGTCATTCAATTACTTAGCTTTTAATATTAATACATGAATGCATTTAATAATTCATTCAGCTAGCCACATTGTTATTTTCTTTTGCTGATTATCTTCATTCCTTCTTATTATATGTTCAGCACATTTAGTTGGCTCACAGCATAGTGAATATTTATTTTTTTCTATGTACATTTCACATAATATAAACACTTCACAGAGAATTACTATTATGCATACCTTCTCAGTAACATTTGACAACTGTAAAATGTAAAATATTTGATGATAAACTTCAAGGAATATAGTGAGCATTCATTCACAGCTTCACTAAGCTTTTTTTAAACTAATAAGATCATATTCGGTATCTATCATAAAATATCTGTGATGATATTTTAACATTAAAAATATTACTTCAAAAGTTACAAATTAAAATTTTAAGTTTCTAACTGTAACCAATGAAGATATAATAGAAGTATTTGGCTGAGATTGTAAACATTTAAATATATGTAATGGTATTATGTTCTATACATCTGCATCAAAAAGGTACTTAATAATCAGTTATCAATATCATATCCCTACATGATTTACATATTAACTTAATCAGAAGTTGGAGTGTTAATTTCCTAAACAACAACAACGAAAATTAACATTTCATTATTAGCTACAGAAATAAATTTTTATCTAAAATGAATACTCTATTATAATAAGATTTTCAACACACTGAACTCTAAGACCTACTTCTAATGCCACTCAATGGCTCAGTCCCTTAGAAAATTGATAATCTTGTGTGTACATATTCATCTCAGTTAGATTAAATAATTTGCTCTGAGAAAACTGTCACAAGAAAGCAACCCTCTAAAAAAAAAGTGGGGGACGGTCTTTAGGATGTCCAAGAGGCACAGGAAAAGATGCTCAACATCACTAATTATTAGACAAATGCAAATCAAAACTATAATAAGGTATCAATCACCTCACACCAGCCAAAATGGGAATCAGTAAAAGGTTTAAACCGTAAATGCCACAGAGGGTATGTAGAAGAGGGTGTGTGGGGAAGAGTGTTAGTTGGTGCAGCCATGGTGGAGAACAGTATGAGTGAGTGAAAGTTGCTCAGTCATGTCCCACTCTTTGTGATGCCATGGACTTCTCCAGGCCAGAATACTGGAGTGGGTAACTGTTCCTTTCCCCAGGGGATCTTCCCAACCCAGGGATCAAACTGAGGTCTCCCACATTGCAGGCAGATTCTTTACCAGCTAAGCCACAAGGCAATCCCAAGAATATTGGAGTGGATAGCCTATCCCTTCTCCAGAGGATCTTCCCAACCAAGGAATAGAACCAGGGTCTCCTCCTTTGGCAGGTGGACTCTTTACCCACTGAGCTAACAGGGAGGACAATATGGAAGTTCCTTCAGTCTTCACTTCAGTACAGTTCAGTCACACAGTCATGACCGAGTCTTTGCGACCCCATGAATTGCAGCACGCCAGGCCTCCCTGTCCATCACCAACTCCCGAAGTTTACCCAAACTCATGTTCATTGAGTCAGTGATGCCATCCAACCATCTCATCCTCTGTCTCCCCTTCTCCTCCTGCTCCCAATCCTTCCCAGCATCAAAATCTTTCCAATAAGTCAACTCTTCACATGAGATGGCGAAAGTACTGGAGTTTCAGCTTTAGCATCATTCCTTCCAAAGAACACCCAGGACTGATCTTTAGAATGGACTGGTTGGATCTCCTTGCAGTCCAAGGAACTCTCAAGAGTCTTCTCCAACACCACAGTTCAAAAGCATCAAATCTTCGGTGCTCAGCTTTCTTCACAGTCCAACTCTCACATCCATACATGACTACTAGAAAAACCATAAGCTTGACTAGACGGACCTTTGTTGGCAAAGTAATGTCTTTGCTTTTGAATATGCGATCTAGGTTGGTCATAACTTTCCTTCCAAGGAGTAAGCGTCTTTTTAATTTCATGGCTGCAATCACCATCTGCAGTGATTTTGGAGTTCCAAAAAATAAAGTCTGACACTATTTCCACTGTTTCCCCATCTATTTCCCATGAAGAGATGGGACCAGATGCCATGACCTTAGTTTTCTGAATGTTGAGCTTTAAGCCAACTTTTTCACTCTCTTCTTTCACTTTCATCAAGAGGTTTTTAGTTCCTCTTCACTTTCTGCTATAAGGGTGGTGTGATCTGCATATCTGAGGTTATTGATATTTCTCCCAGAAATCTTGATTCCAGCTTGTGCTGCTTACAGCCTGTTTCTCATGATGTACTCTGCATGTAAGTTAAATAAGCAGGGTGACAATATACAACATTGATGTACTCCTTTTCCTATTTGGAACTAATCTGTTGTCCCATGTCCAGTTCTAACTGTTGCTTCCTGACCTGGATACAAATTTCTCAAGAGGCAGATCAGGTGGTCTGGTTTTTCCATCTCTTTCAGAATTTTCCACAGATTATTGTGATCCTCATAGTCAAAGGCTTGGCATAGTCAATAAAGCAGAAATAGATGTTTTTCTGGAACTCTCTTGCTTTTTCAATGATCCAGCAGATGTTGGCAATTTGATCTCTGGTTCCTCTGCCTTTTCTAAAACCAGCTTGAACATCAGGAAGTTCACGGTTCACATATTGCTGAAGCCTGGCTTGGAGAATTTTGAGCATTACTTTACTAGCATGTGAGATGAGTGCAATTGTGCAGTAATTTGTGCATTCTTTGGCATTGTCTTTCTTTGGGATTGAAATGAAAACTGACTTTTTCCAGTCCTGTGGCCACTGCTAAGTTTTCCAAATTTGCTGGCATATTGAGTGCAGCAGTTTCACAGCATCATTTTTTAGGATTTGAAATAGCTCCACTGGAATTCCATCACCTCCACTAGCTTTGTTCGTGTGATGCTTCCTAAGGCCCACTTGACTTCACATTCCAGGATGTCTGGCCCTAGATGAGTGATCACACCATCATGATTATCTTGGTCGTGAACATCTTTAGTACAGTTCTTCTGTGTATTCTTGCTACCTCTTCTTAATATCTTCTGCTTCTGTTAGGTCCATACCATTTCTGTCCTTTATCAAGCCCATCTTTGCATGAAATGTTCCCTTGGTATCTCTAATTTTCTTGAAGCAATCTCTAGTCTTTCCCATTCTGTTCTTTTCCTCTATTTCTTTGCATTGATAGCTGAGGAAGGGTTCCTTGTCTCTCCTTTCTATTCTTTGGAACTCTGCATTCAGATGCTTATATCTTTCCTTTTCTCCTTTGCTTTTTGCTTCTCTTCTTTTCACAGCTATTTGTAAGGCCTCCCCAGACAGCCATTTTGCTTTTTTGCATTTCTTTTCCATGGGGATGGTCTTGATCCCTGTCTCCTGCACAATGTCATGAACCTCAGTCCATAGTTCATCAGGCACTCTATATATCATATCTAGGCCCTTAAATCTATTTCTCACTTCCACTGTATAATCATAAGGGATTTGATTTAGGTCATACCTGAATGGTCTAGTGGTTTTCCCTACTTTCAGTTCATGATCTGAGCCACAGTCAGCTCCTGGTCTTGTTTTTGCTGATTGTATAGAGCTTCTCCATCTTTGGCTGCAAAGAATATAATCAATCTGATTTCAGTGTTGACCATCTGGTGATGTCCCTGTGTAGAGTCTTCTCTTGTGTTGTTGGAAGAAGGTGTTTGCTATGACCAGTGCGTTCTATTGGCAAAATTCTATTAGCCTTTGCCCTGCTTCATTCCATACTCCAAGGCCAAATTTGCCTCTTACTCCAGGTGTTTCTTGACTTCCTCCTTTTGCATTCCAGTCCCCTATAATGAAAAGGACATGGGTGTTAGTTCTAAAAGGTCTTGGAGGCCTTCATAGAACCGTTCAACTTCAGCTTCATCAGCATTACTGGTTGGGGCATAGACTTGGATTACTGTGATATTGAATGGTTTACCTTGGAGACAAACAGAGATCATTCTGTCATTTTTGAGATTGCATCCAAGTACTGCATTTTGGACTCTTTTGTTGACCATGATGGCTACTCCATTTCTTCTAAGGGATTCCTGCCCACAGTAGTAGATATAATGGTCATCTGAGTTAAATTCACCCATTCCAGTCCATTTTAGTTCGCTGATTCCTAGAATGTTGACATTCACTCTTGCCATCTCCTGTTTGATCACTTCCAATTTGCTTGATTCATAGACCTGACATTCCAGGTTCCTATGCAATATTGTTCTTTACAGCATTGGACCTTGCTTCTATCACCAGTCACATCCACAACTGCGTATTGCTTTTGCTTTGGCTCCATCCCTTTATTCTTTCTAGAGTTATTTCTCCACTGATCTCCAGTAACATATTGGGCACCTACTGACCCGGGGAGTTCCCCTTTCAGTATCCTATAATTTTGCCTTTTCATACTGTTCATGGGGTTCTCAAGGCAAGAATACTGAAGTGGTTTGTCATTCCCTTCTCCAGTGGACCACATTCTGTCAGACTTCTCCATCATGACCTGCCCGTCTTGGGTGGCCCCACAGGGCATGGCTTAGTTTCATTGAGTTAGACAAGGCTGTGGTCTTTTGTGATTAGACTGACTAATTTTCTGTGATTATGATTTCAGTGTGTCTGCCCTCTGATGCCCTCTTGCAACACCTACCATCATACTTGGGTTTCTCTTACCTTGGATGTGGGGTGTCTCTTCACAGCTGCTCCAGCAAAGCTCAGCCACTGCTCCTTACCTTGAATGAGTGGTATCTCCTCACTGCTGCCCCTCCTCACCTTGAACGTAGAGTACCTCCTCTCCGCTCTCCTGTTCCCATGCAGCCACTGTTCCTTGGATGTGGGGTTGCTCCTCTCGGCCACTGCCCCTGGCCTCGGGCATGGGGTAGCTCCTCTCGGCTGCTGCCTTGACCTCAGATGTGGGGTATCTCCTCCAAGCTGCTGCTTCTGAAGTTCCTTAAAAAACTAAAAATAGAGCTACTGTATTATCCAGCAATTCCACTCCTAGGCAGGTATCTGGAGAAAACCATAGTTCAAAAAGATACTTGCATCCCAGTGTTCACTGTACCATTGTTTACAATAGCTAAGACATGGAAAAATCTAAATGTCCACTGACTAATGAATGGATAAAAAGATGCGGTCTATTATATCTATATAATGCAAAATTACTCTAACATAAAAAACCAAAATATTGTCACTTGCAGCAACATGGATGGACCTAGAGATTGTCATCCAGAGTGAAAAAGGACAGAGAAAGTCATCTATCAGTTGTAAGTCAGAGAAAGTTAAATATCATATGATACCAATTTATGTGGAATCTAAAAATGGTTCAAATGAACTTATATACAAAAATGAAACATAGTCACAGATGTAGAAAACAAGTGAAAAAGAAAGCTCTTGCCAGAAATCCAACCAACTGGAGCCATGATCATGAATTTGTAGGGTCCAAAACTGAGAAAATAAATCCCTGTCGTTTAAGCTGTGCAGACTCCATAGTAACTTTTTATGGCAGCATGAGTCCCCTAACACACCCTTTAACAGTGTTACCCAATTTAAGAATTCCTGTTACATGAAAATTTTCCATCTATTTTTTCTTTTAAGAGTATCATCATTAAATAAAAATTAGATTCATCAGGTATATGAGATCCTCTGAAAAGAAAGCTAGACACCAAAGAAAGATATAAAAGTAATTTTCAAGAAAGAGAGCAATGTAGGAGTCACCACAAAAGAATAAGATTAAAATTAAGTAATAATTGCTATTTTCAGAGAGATTTTTAAAGATGAGATAAAATGATGCATTTAGAAAAAATGTTCAACAAATAAGAGAAATAACCTTGGAAATAAAAAAATAATAACATTCAAAGTCTGAAAGATTGAAAGATAAAATTTAGGAAATACCCAGAAAGTATTAGTAAAATAAAAAGATACAATATTTGCCTATTTTCCAGGATTTGGGGGGCTATAATTAGATTTTTTTATCAAAATAAGAGTGAATTAACAAAAAGCAAGAAAAGGAGTTCTGAAACAGAAGTTCCTCCTCAATAGAGGAGAAAGGTAGATGTCTTCCTTAGGATGATGTTGATAGAAAATGCAAAAATGACATTTCTGTAGGTGTAAAGAGTCCATGCTTTGTGGGTAGAGTTATCCCAGTGAGTTATATCAAGTGTTGTGCTTGTGAATGTTTCTTGACTAACATTCAAGAAAAATAAATATGGATAGCTCATTTTTTAGCATCTGTTACTTTCTGTGGTAATGTCAAAGAATGCTCAAACTACCGCACAATTGTACTTATCTCACATGCTAGTAAAGTAATGCTCAAAATTCTCCAAGACAGGCTTCAGCAATATGTGAACCATGAACTTCCAGATTTTCAAGCTGGTTTTAGAAAAGGCAGAGGAACCAGAGATAAAATTGCCAACATCCGCTGGATTATGGAAAAAGCAAGAGTTCCAGAAAAACATCTATTTCTGCTTTATTGACTATGCCAAAACCTTTGACTGTGTGGATCACAATAAACTGTGGAAAATCCTGAAAGAAATGGGAATACCAGACCACCTGACCTGCCTCTTGAGAAACCAGTATACAGGTCAGGAAGCAACAGTTAGTTAGAACTGGACATGGAACAACAGACTGGTTCCAAATAGGAAAAGGAGTACTCATGGCTGTATATTGTCACCCTGCTTATTTAACTTATATGCAGAGCACACCATAAGAAATGGTGGGCTGGAAGAAGCACAAGAGCTGGAATCAAGATTGCTGAGAGAAATATCAATAACCTCAGATATGCAGATGACACTACCCTTATGGCAGAAAGTGAAGAAGAACTAAAGAGCCTCTTGATGAAAGAGGAGAGTGAACAAGCTGGCTTAAAGTTCAACATTCGGAAAACAAAGATCATGGCATCTGGTCCCATCACTTCATGGGAAATAGATGAGGAAACAGTGGAAACAGTGGCTGACTTTATATTTCTGGGCTCCAAAATCACTGCAGATGGTGACTGCAGCCATGAAATTAAAAGACGCTTACTCCTTGGAATGAAAGTTATGACAAACCTAGGTAGCATATTAAAAAGCAGAGACATTACTTTGCCAACAAAGGTCCATCTAGTCAAGCCTATGATTTTTCCAGTGGTCATGTATGGATGTGAGAGTTGGAGCTATAAAGAAAGCTGAGCGCCAAAGAATTGATGCTTTTGAACTGTGGTGTTGGGGAAGACTCTTGAGAGTCCTTTGGACTTCAAGGACATCCAATCAGTCCATCCTAAAGGACATCAGTCCTGGGTGTTCATTGGAAGCACTGATGTTGAAGCTGAAACTCCAATACTTTGGCCACCTGATGTGGAGAGCTGACTCACTTGTAAAGACCCTGATGCTGGGAAAGATTGAGGGCAGGAGGAGAAGGGGAGGGCAGAGGACGAGATGGTTGGAAGGTATCACCGACACAATGGACATGGGTTTGGGTGGACTCCGGGAGTTGGTGATGGACAGGGAGGCCTGGCATGATGCAGTTCATGGGGTCGCAAAGACTCGGACACGACTGAGCAACTGAACTGAACTGAACTGAATTTCTGTGGGTTAAATACTCCTACCAGGACTGAAAATCTCACATAACTGACCTCTGACTTGGGAAGAGATTTACACAATCAGTTCTCAAGAGCTGCTTCAAGCCAACTTCAGCATGCCATTTATATTCAAAGAAACGATAATGATCAGCAAGTAGATTATTTTACCTATTTGACTGTTACACAAGGATTTTTTATATTCCATCAGTGTTAGGATGAACTAATTATGGACATAAAGAAAAAGAAACAAAAATAGAACAAGGCAGTTATTAACTCCAGAAAAGTCAACAAGTAAATGGACAAACCATGGGAGAAAATGCAATGCAGTTTATTTATTTAAACAAAAGTTGATATAATATGTTAGCAGGAGTGCCAATAAAAGAAAGACTGGAAAGTGTAAAAGCTTTAAATGTTTATAGTGAAAAAAGTCAATGTATAATATTCAATTTTTAAAAAGTAAGAGAGGGATATAGAAGCATCAAAATACATTATAGGAAACAGCCCAAATAATTGGAAGTCAACTCCTGGGAACAAAAGGCAGGGTTTTAAGGAATGTGTTTTCCTCTTAAACGCCTTGTGGTGCTGTTTGAGCTTTTAATCTACATGTATTTTTGATAAAAATTAAATTCAAAACTGGATAAATACACATCATCTACTATTTTAAAAATAAGAATGTGCTATTTTAAGTAATGTTATGTTATTTTAAAGTATTGCTCCAATTTTTTAACTGTATCAAGATATGGAATTAAGAATTTGGAGGAGGCAGTATATTCATTACAACTAGTCACACGATGCTGTCTAAAAAATTTCTAATATCTAATATGATCATGATAGCATGCTGACTTTCTCTTTAATACTCTTGTAACATCTGCCTCTGCTCATTCCAATTGTTACTGGTCTATGGCTGAGAAAATTGCCTCCAGTTGAGAGGCCAATGCCTTCTTGCCAATGTCCTCTGCCTGACTCCAACTCTCACTCCTCCTTTTAGCGGATCAGTAGAGGTCTACTAAGACTTCTTCTAGGTACTTTCTGCATGTGTGCTTGGGTGCTCAGTTGTGTTGGACTCTGTGATCCTATGGACTGTAACCTGTCAGGCTCCTCTGCCCATGGAATTCTCCAGGCAAGAATAGCAGGAATAGCAGGTTGCCTTCTCTACTGTATTTCTTAAGAAAAAAACTTAGAAATTGTGTCTCAATGTCATTCTTCATTTGGGCTCTTTTTCAATCTATCCACTATAATTCCTCTACTTGTGAGTCATTTGCAATTGATTTTTGCTGGTTTCTTACACAAATTCATTTTTTTAAAACTATTTTTATTCCTTTGTCCATTTCCCTCAGTTTTTGAAATTAGTTTGGAAATAAAGAGACTGTTAATCTCTAATAATTCCATGTCTGTAATGAGTAAGAAAACAAACATATTGAATTTTTTCAATTTAGGATTGAAATAAAGGATTCAAATAAAAATCTTGTTTTGTACAAAAAAATATATTTTTTGTTTGTTGTTTTGTACAAAAAATATATTTCAATAATGGAAATTATGAGCCAAACAGGGCCATATTTCAGTACTACCCAAGCCTATAGAAAATATGAAAATGCTGACTTATATATTGATAAAGTAATTAAAGACTCTCCAATTACAGCAAAGTCATTTGATAGTCTTTCCTATAACTTCAACTGTGCACAACTTTATTGCCTTTTCATGCAAAGAAAAGTTGACTCATTGGAAAAGACTTTGATGCTGGGAGGGATCGGGGGCAGGAGGAGAAGGGAACGACAGAGGATGAGACGGCTGGATGGCATTACTGACTCGATGGACATGAATCTGAGTGAACTCCGGGAGTTGGTGATGGACAGGGAGGCCTGGCGTGCTGCGATTCAGGGGTCACAAAGAGTCAGACATGACTGAGCGACTGAACTGAACTGAACTGAACTGAAAATATTAACTGTATATTGTAGATAAAATTGTTTTTTTTATAATCTTCTTCTGTTATTCTTGAGACTTTAGATACTTTTACATATTTATGAGCAAGGTGTATTACTCTTTTCTTAGAAAAAGAAGTTTTATGCATGTTATGTTAACATATCCCTCTAATTTCCTAACAATTTTCACATAAGTTATTTTATTTCTACTACTTGGATTAAGCATCCAAAATAACATTTTCAATTTTAAAGTTTCAGGAGAAAAAAATCTTTTACATAAATTGTCAAATATTCATGAGAACCCATTTTCTTTAAAAATAAAAACTGATATGACAGAAGCTAAGTGTACCTGCTCATTTGTTCAACAAATACTATTTACATAGCTCCTATATCCTGATACCATTACAGGAATTTGAAGATTAATAAACAAGCAAGTGAACATCTTGTTCTCATCAAGCTCACAGTTAATGCAACATTGATGAAACCTATGTAACATAATTAAATTGCACTGAGTTCAGGTCAGTCGCTCAGTCCTGTATGACTCTTTGCGACCCCATGAATCACAGCAGTCCAGGTCTCCCTGTCCATCACCAACTCCTGGAGTTCAATCAAACTCATGTCCATTGAGTCGGTGATACCATCCAACCATCTCATCCTCTGTTGTCCCCTTCTCATCCTGCCTTCAATCTTTCCCAGCATCAGGGTCTTTTCAAATGAGTCAGCTCTTTGCATCAGGTGGCCAAAGTATTGGAGTTTCAGCTTCAACATCAGTCCTTCCAATGAACACCCAGGACTGATGTCCTTTAGGACAGACTGGTTGGATCTCCTTTCAGTCCAAGGGACTCTCAAGAGTCTTCTCCAACACCACAGTTCAAAAGCATCAATTCTTCAGCACTCACTTTCTTCACAGTCCAACTCTTACATCCATACACGACCACTAGAAAAACAATAGCCTTGGCTAGACAGATCTTTGTTGTCAAAGTAATGTCTCTGCTTTTTAATATGTTGTCTGGGTTGATCATAACTTTCCTTCCAAGGAGTAAGCATCTTTTAATTTCATGGCTGCAGTCACTATCTGCCGTGATTTTGGAGCCCAGAAAAATAAAGTCAGCCACTGTTTCCACTGTTTCCCCTCTATTTGCCATGAAGTGATGGGACCGAATGCCATGACCTTAGTTTTCTGAATGTTGAGCTTTGAGCCAACTTTTTCACTCTCCTCTTTCACTTTCATCAAGAGGCTCTTTAGTTCTTCTTCACTTTCTGCCATAAGGGTGGTGTCATCTGCATATCTGAGGTTATTGATATTTCTCCTGGCAATCTTGATTCCAGCTTGTGCTTCTTCCAGTCCAGCGTTTCTCATGATGTACTCTGCATATAAGTTAAATAAGCAGGGGACAATATACAGCCTTGATGTACTCCTTTTGCTATTTGGAACCAGTCTGTTGTTCCATGTCCAGTTCTAACTGTTGCTTCCTGACCTGTATACGGGTTTCTCAAGAGGCAGATCAATTAGTCAAGCTATTACTAATTATCACTTGAAGTAATACAATGCAGGCATGTTTACTTTTCAGTTTATGAAAATTAACACTAATTTTAGTATTCTAGTAAACTCAAAGGACACTTATTGCATGTTTCACTTCATTTGACAAATCCAGGTGTGTCTCATATGTGTAATATAAAAGAGATTTCAAACTGGGTGGTTTTTTAATTTTACTTTTAACCCCTTATACACTGTGGCTAGAGGCACCATGCATTTTTTTTCTGGCCCTTAACTATAATGAGATAAAGAAACATTTAACTGGCTCAAGATTTACCTTTGCCATAGATATTACTCAATACAGCATTTTAAGAAAAAATTTGCCACGGATTTCAAGGAAGTTCTAACTTCATTATTATGTACGATAGTTTACTGTTCGATACACAAATGTGGCTAACTTTTATCTACACCCTGTATCTTGCCAAAGTAATTAAATTTTACCTGAGCTGCTGTCCATGTTCCTTAGAGAACTTTTCTGGGGATCCAAAGTGTTTCTTGATATTATATATCACATATAAACAACTATAATAGAAATCATAAGGATTTGGTGGCCACTATATGGCTCAGATGGTAAAGCGTCTGCCTACAATGCAGGAGACCTGGGTTCAATCCCTTTCTTGGGAAGATCTCCTGGAGAAGGAAATGGCAACCCACTCCAGGATTCTTGCCTGGACAATCCTGTGGACGGACGAGCCTGGTAGGCTATATAGTCCATGGGGTCACAAAGAGTCGGGCATGACTGAGCGACTTCACTTCACTTCATAACAGAAGGTGCCAGATCTGATATCAAGAAAACAGTCCTGTTCTTGACCCTACCCAGTAACTTGGCTTGAGATACTTGTCACTTTGGCTCTCATATTATCATTTATAGAGTGAGGTGAATGGTGAGCAAAACTCTAGTCACAATTGACTCTAATATCTAAGAGTATACATTATGTGTATATAAATATTTACATACATATTGCTGTATATGGCTTCCCTGGTGGCTCAAATGGCAAAAAATCTGCCTGCAATGCAGGATACCTGGATTCAATGTCTAGGTCAGGAATATCCCCTGGAGAAGGAAATGGTATCCCACTCCAGTATTCTTGCCCGGAGAATCCCAAGGACAGAGGCACCTGGGAGGCTACAGTGCATGGGATCACAAAGAATTGGATATGACTGAATGACTAAATACTTTCTGTTATATATATTATATTATTTGGAATATAACATATATTACATATACACACATATGAAAAATTTTTTTAAATGACCAAACATTAGGAGCACAATCTAAAATGTTGGTCTCTCTTCTAAGATTTTAATTAAAATATAAAAAAATATAGTTGCTGTATAGAACTGACTCCTCAATGCTCTGGGAGGCAGTATAATGTGGTGGGTAAAAAAGAATGTCTCTGGAATCAGATTTGTCTGTGTACCTACTAACACAATCAGGATATTGTCAATAACTTCATCATAAGATTGCTGCATTGCTTAGATAAGTTAATATATGCAGAAGGAATTAAAGTCTCCCCAGCACACAATAAACATCTATAAATACCAAATCATATTATTCATTTCCCTCAACATCAATGTTAAATAGAAGCTTCAGAAAGTCCTTACAAAGTTGTATATTTTAAAGAAATTTAATGTTTTCTCACAACCATAGAGATTATAACTCTGCTAACCATAAGTGTTATCTACCTTTTCATCTATAAAATTTTTTTTACTTATTTATAGCAACTGAAATAAGAATATATGGTAGTCTTGTTATCTGGAATGTGGCTTTCATGATTAATAAAATTGTTTTATAATATCATTTTTTAATATTTTTATCATTTTCTCATATTTTAAAAGTATTTGACAATGTAAAAAGCTGAGTGAAATATTTAAATGTATGCAGATTCACTTATCAAAAATCCAAATGATTCAACATATTTAACATATCTGCACTTTTCTGCAT
This sequence comes from Oryx dammah, assembly GCF_014754425.2. Classification (NCBI taxonomy): domain Eukaryota; kingdom Metazoa; phylum Chordata; class Mammalia; order Artiodactyla; family Bovidae; genus Oryx; species Oryx dammah. The sequence goes on from NW_024070196.1 coordinate 24,742,477, forward strand.
GCTTATTATATGTCAATAACAGTTTTCTTCAAAAAAGCTAATCTTTTCTTGGTAAAAATGCAATATAAACTCAACGTTAATAGAAATGGTAAAGTCAAATGGAAAGGAGGCATAGTAGTAGGAGGTAGAGAGTTTATTTCTTTTGATATACCAAAATATTTGAGTTTTAAACATGTTAATTATCAATTGAAGAAATGTCAGTGGCAGTGAAATTTGCATGCCATTACCTTAGCCTTCAAACAGTAAAATCTCTGGACGGTTATACAGTTGAATGTTTTGTTGTGGGTCTACATTTTATTTGGCAATCTCAGAGGACCACTTCCTTAAGTAGTTTCTCATTTTCATGTAAAGAGTCATGTTAAAAATGCCCATGTGAAAAAATAGAATTGGATATAAGTATAACATGTGGGAGAAATATGAATATATTTAGCCTAGTCTCTGAGTCATTTAAGTTATAACAGTTCAGTTCAGTCACTCAGTTATGTCCAACTCTTTGTGACCCCACGGACTGCAGCACACCGGGCCTCCCTGACCATCACCAACTCCCAGAACCTGCTCAAATTCACACCCATTGAGTTGGTGATACCATCCAAACATCTCATCCTCTGTCATCCCCATCTTCTCCTGCCTTCAATCTTTCCCAGCATCAGAGTCTTTCCAAATGAGTCAGCTCTTCATATCAGGTGGTCAAAGTATTGGAGTTTCAGCTTCAACATCAGTCCTTCCAATGAACCCTCAAGACTGATCTACTTTCAGATGGACTGGTTGGATCTCCTTACAGTCCAAGGGACTCTCAAGAGTCTTCTCCAACACCACAGTTCAAAAACATCAATTCTTCTGCACTCAGCTTTCTTTATAGTCCAACTCTCACATCCATACATGACTATTGGAAAAACCATAGTCTTGACTAAATGGACCTTTGTTTGTAAAGTAATGTCTGCTTTTGAATATGCTGTCTTGAGTTGTTCATAACTTTCCTTCCAAGGAGTAAGAATCTTTTAATTTCATGCCTGCATATCACCATCTGAAATGATTTGGAAGCCCAAAAAATAAAGCCACTGTTTCCACTGTTTCCCCATCTATTTGCCATGAAGTGATGGGGCCGGATGCCATGATCTTAGTTTTCTGAATGTTGAGCTTTAAGCCAACTTTTTCACTCTCCTCTTTCACTTTCATTAAGAGACTCTTTAGTCCTTCTTCACTTTCTGTCATAAGGGTTGTGTCATCTGCCTATCTGAAATTATTGATATTTCTCCCTGCAATTTTGATTCCAGCTTGTGCTTCCTCCATCCCAGTGTTTCTCATGATGTACTCTGCATATAAGTTAAATAAGCAGGGTGACAATATACAGCCTTGACATACACCTTTTCCTATTTGGAACCAGTCTGTTGTTCCATGTCCAGTTCTAACAGTTGCTTCCTGACCTGTATACAGGTTTCTCAAGAGGCAGGTCAGGTGGTCTGGTATTCCCATCTCTTTCAGAATTTTCCATGGGTTATTGTGATCCACACAGTCAAAGGTTTTGGCATAGTCAATAAACCAGAAAGATGTTTTTCTGGAATTCTCTTGCTTTTTCGATGATCCAGTGGATATTGGCAATTTGATTTCTGGTTCCTGTCTTTTCTAAAACCAACTTGAACATCTATCTGGAAGTTCATGGTTCACGTATTGCTGAAGCCTGGCTTGTAGAATTTGAACATCACTTTACTAGCAGGTGAGATGAGTGCAATTGTGCAGTAGTTTGAGCATTCTTTGGCATTGCCTTTCTTTAGGATTGGAATGAAAACTGACCCTTTCCAGTTGTGTCGCCACTGATGTATTTTCCAAATTTGCTGGCATATTGAATGCAGTTCTTTCACAGCATCATCTTTTAGGATTTGAAATAGCTCAACTGGAATTCCATCACCTCCACTAGCTTTGTTCATCGTGCTGCTTTCTAAGGCCCACTTGACTTCACATTCCAGGATGTCTGGCTTTAGGTGAATGATCACACCATCATGACTGAGTGAGTGAATGAAGTCGCTCAGTCGTGTTCGACTCTTTGCGACGCCGTGGACTGTAGACCACAAAGCTCCTCCGTCCATGGGATTCTCCAAGCAAGAATACTGAAGTGGGTTGCCATTTCCTTCTCCAGGACATCTTCCCGACCCAGGAATCAAACTCAGGTCTCCTGCATTGCAGGCAGACGCTTTAACCTTGAGCCACCAGGGAAGCCACCATCATGATTATCTGGGTCATAACGATCTTTTTTGTACAGTTCTTCTGTGTATTCTTGCCACCTTTTCGTAATATGACTCAAAAAAGACTTTTGTCATGAAAAAGTTGAATGTGTGTATTTTTAAGGGTACAGATTGATTTATTTATCCAATTATGTTTAAGGAAAGTTCCTTATTAATTCAAGATATTATATACACACACACACACATTTAAGTACACATACACATATTTAAATTTCAAATAAATATAGAAGTTTATATTAACAAACAAAATATAACATCTATGATATTTAATGACTGTATTCTATTTAGAAATATTATACTATAACACAAACATGCAAGCTATATAATGTAGTAATTAATATATATACATATACACATGAAGGAAATCATGATGCATATCTAAGTTCTAAGGTTTAACAACTTAAAACTTGTTAAAATTTATGAGATTAATATGCCATTGTGCTTTTAACATCGTTCTGTCAAATGATTGTCATGTAGTCAGTTCATGAGTATGATTAGAGAAATAAAAATTTCCTTATTCATGAATTATGTATTATATCATTGATTCCACACCACAGGTGCTTCACATATTAACTCTTCAACAGCATAAAAACTGAAAATGGTTTTGATAAAGATATAGATTCAAATGATATTATACAAAAGTAGTAACATATTTATTTGTTTTAGTTTTCTTTAATATTCATCAGGCCAAATCAGATCATTCTGATTTTTCCCTAAGCAATAGATCTGTGTAATTTTACATTTTCTTAATCAGTGCAACAAACATTATAATAGTTATAGTTTCATAGGGAAGCTAAACACAATTTTACATTGTATGATACATATATATGGCACAAGTATTTAATATCATGATAGTTATGAAACCAATGCTGAAGTGGATATGCCTGTTAGGGAAAGTGTAGACTTAAATGGCAAACTTATTATAGAAAAGATGAGTTTGTAGAGGATATAGAAACAATTTGCTGGGAAATTATTTTTCTAGTATGAGATCAAGAAAGTACATAGGGTTAGAATTAGATCAAGTTAACTATTTATCCCCAAGGACCACAAACTGATATTTTGATCTTGGTCAAGTAAACCTTTTTCTTAACATCAGTTTTGCACCAACTGCTCATGTGCCTTGATATTTAGAAGCTCACTTTTTTAATCATAAAATAGGAAAAAAATGAATAAATTTTAATGTAGATTTTATTTAATCATAAGAAAATGGTTAGCTCACTACAGTATATTTATCAAAACCCTGACTGTTATTACTGTCTTTGAGGTTCTCCAAGACATACATGATAAATAGTATATGTAAAGAGTATTTATTAATAAATCTTTTGAGAATGATCACACCTCAGAGAGTGGCACAAGGCAAAATAATACAGTCCCAACTTCACATGTCCATGTTGTCAATAGTCTGTTGTAAAAACAGAAAACAAAAATTGAAAAGGAGCCAATCATTTTATACTCAGAACAAATTATAAATACTATGCACCTAACAAATAAGGCACCCTAATAGACATAATTTGGGAAAAGTGGGCAATGGGCAATATTTTTAGATCAGATCATCAATTCTTTTCTAAGGTGTTAGTTTTTAAATGGATATAAACAAATAAAAACAGTCATGCAAAAAAGCCTGATGATATGTTGGCAAGGATATGGAGAAATTAGGACTTTTATGCACTGTTGGAAGAAATGTAAAATAGTATAGCTACTATGGAAAATACTGACAGTTCCTCAAAAAATTAAAAATAGAATTTCTACATGATCAAGCAATTCCACTGCTGAGTATCCAAAAGATATTCAAAAGAATTGAAAGTAAGGTCTGGAAAAGTTACTTGCATACCCATATTCATGGCAGCATTTCTTCAAAGAGTCAAAAAGTAAGATAAGTGCCCATGGACAACAGATAAACAAGTTATGATATATACATACAATGGAATATTATTCGACCTCAAAAAGGAAGAAAATTCTGGCACAGAATACAGCATGGGTGAATCTTAAGGATGTTATGCTAAAGGTAATAAACCAACTACCAAAAAAGACAAATACTATATGATTCCACTTACATGATGCATGTAGTATAGTTAACCTTACAGAAACAGAGGGTAAGAATGGTGATTGCCAGTGGCTGAGAGCAAGGGGGAAATGAGAACTTACTCCTTAACTGGTACAGAGTTTCAGTTCTGCAAGGGGAAAAAGTGACTTTGAGATCTTTTGAACAACATTGTGAATATACTTAACACCACTGAACTATATACCTCAAAATGATTCAGATGCTAAATTTTACCATAGTTAAAAAAAATTTTTACCATAGTTTAAAAAAAAAAATCGTGATGATAGTGTTTAAAACAAAAGAAATGGCTTAGTGAACATCCAGAAAAATAGGGTGGGAAGAAAACAAAATAGCTTAGTATTTTCTAAAATCTAAAAGGCCAAAGTTTAAGAAGTATCAGTTGTTAAAGATTATCCCAGGTCTTGTGAGCCATTATTAAGAATTTTAATATCAATCAATATAAAGCAAGAATGTATTGAAATATTCCAAATCAACCAACAACTTGGGAAGATACCATTTGTGTCTTACGGAGACTCTGACCACCAAACAAACTAGTGAAAGATCTAAGAGGCCGTCTCTCTGTTGAATAACCCAATATTAAATTGCAAGGATAGTACTGCAGAAAACATGTTACGAATTCATGAAAAGGAAAGATAATCATCATTGGCTGTATCCATAGCCTTACTGGGCCCTTTGATAAAACTAGGAAATAAAAATAATCGCACTTCCCCTCCTGATTCCTCAGGCTATACCCAGAGCAGGCTCTATTAGCAGACCTGGGGAGTAAAGATATTCAGAAAAAGAAATAGAATTTGAAAGGAAGGAAGGAAAGGGAAGCTTAGAGAAGGGTTAGGATGAAGGAAGCAAAGGAGGGAGAGAGTGATAAAATGTAGCAACAAGACAAGAGGCAGAGTCTAACAGGAAATTTGGTCAGGATGTTAAATAGACTCTTTAGGAAAAGTGTGTTTAATTTTCATTTTTACATTGCTTGCATTGCTGCCTAGTAAATGTTCTCCAGCTTCTTAAAACCTCAGATAATTTGTCACAGGTACAAGTATCCTGTGTAAGTATTTCAGAGAATAAAAAATCAAGGATCAGGCTGGGTTTCTGGTCTGACTCAGTGAGGGAACTAAGAAAATATAACAACCAGATGAGTAAGAAATGTCTGAGAAAGGGAGTTCAACAAAAACTGAAACTTCAAACTGCAGAGAATGAAACCCCTTTGGAAGCGACAACACATTTTAGGGAAGGCTCCGGATGAGCCACACGATCTAAGTGAGGGTATCTGAGCTAATCTAAATCTTAGAGAGAGAGCGGGGTGACTTCAGCTGACATCTGAATTTAAAATAAATGAATAAAAAGCAAGTCTTAACTATTTTTGACCTTCTGTTCTTTCATGCTTTTATGGAACTCATGAGAGCAGAGTGTATATAGGTCACCAATGTTTACACAAGAAATGTGCTCAATAAACATCTACCGAATAAGAATGAATACTAATACCACTTTTATTACCAAATAATGCCTTATTTTATTACCAAATAATGCTACTTTCTTCATAGGCTTCTAAATTGGAAGACATTTCTTGACAAAATTTGCACCCACCTATGATATTCCCCACTTGAAATTAGCACTCTGGGGAAGGAGAAGCCTCTCAGTATTTTCATAATGAGATTATACAACTTCAACCACCCTGGACCTCAAAAGTTGTTAGTGTCTTATCCTTCTAATTTATCCTGAATCCTCCTTCATCCAGAGTTTTGTTTCATAAATAATGTGTTCTCCTAAACCATCTTTGAATTTCTCCTTGTTATTGTGCTTTCCTCCTGCTTATATGAGAATGTGTTATTTCTTAGTGTGATTCATCAATAAATGTTATTTCATCAACTAACTAAATAAATAAAACCTCTGGAATTTGTTAATCTTTTCAGTTATATCCTTATGATGGCTGTTTATTATCTATCAAACACCTTGCAAAAATTACTGTTTTAAAATTAGCCTCTAAATATTTTGTAAAAAGTGCATATGTTTTATATATTTCCTTCTCCAGGGGATCTTCCTGACCCTGAGATTGAACCTGGGTTTCCTGGATGGCAGGTGTATTCTTTACCATTTGAGTCACCAGGGAGTCCACTAATATAATACTAAGTATTAGAGGAAAACTCAATATATAGTCTTTGGAGAAAGGATTTCTATTAATCTAAAAAGTTCAACAATATTCCAGATGTTTTCATAAGAGATAATTTATGTACTTTGACAATTTGACTGGATACATCTACTTAGTGGAGTTTCTGTAAGAATTTATTTTATAACTTTCTAACTCTGCTGGCCCTTATTCTAGTCCAGTTTGCAAATCTTTAACAAAAGACATTATTTCTTGACATTTACAACAGCTGTGTAAGCTTAGGCAAGTTTTGCACTTATATTTTCTCATCTAAAGCATAGAAACTATACATGCTCTACAATATTTTTAATGAAATTATATACACAAATCATCATGCACAGAACTGATACATGTTTACTACTTTATTGATTCTTTTTCTCAATTAATTTAAGCCTCTGAGTACTGCCTTTTCCTTTACACAAACACTTAAGAAACTTTAAAAAAAAAAAAAAACATGGTTTAGATTTAAAGTTAGGTGGAAGCCTGAAACCTACAAATAGATAATAATTTTCAGAACATGAAAATCTGGAAGGATACAAGAGTATTTTTTATATCTAGTTTATATTTTTCTATATCTAGTTTCTAAACAGCAATATTATTTAGATGGAAGGGAACAGATTCACTTAAGCAGGTTAAGACATTCTGTAAAAGAGTTTTATTTTATGGATGTCAATGATTTATAGTTTGAAGGCAAAAGGACGCTGAGACAGAAATCATTGTGTGCTGGATTCTCATCTAAATTAGGCATTTCAGGGTATCTCAGCTACAATACTTTGTCACTCTTCCCCCTAGTGGCTGCCATGATAATTACATGATTGGTGTAGCCAGGACCACCGTTTAGATTACAGTTTATAGAGGGTATCGTTTTTTTCTCAGGGCTGAGAGCCTTGTTTTAGAAACAGAGCATATATTCAACATCATTAGCCATCAGGCAAACAAAAATTCAAACCACAAGGTGCTCCACTACACACCTATTAGACTTTCTGAATAAAATATCAGTGACAATACCAAGTGTTCTGGCTGGCTCTCATATTCTGCTGGTTGGAATTCAAAATGGTACAGTTATTTTGGAAAACTGTTTGGCAATTTATTCAAAATTAAACCTGCACTTAATTTTAAGATCTGGAAATCTCAGTTCAAGGTATTTACTCTACAGATGTGAAAAACATATGTTCTCACAAAAACACATAAAATTGTTTATGGCAGTTTATTTTTTATGACAATTAGGTAATTGTCCAAAACTGGAAACAATGCAAATGGCCTTCAGTAAGGGAATAGATTAACAAACTGCTGTATGTCTGAACAATTTAATAATATTAAGAAGTAAAAAAGAGAAAGGACAAACTTTTGTTATGCACAATAGCTTGGAAAAGTTCCATAGGCGTTACGCTGAGCAAGAGACGCATATCTCAACAGATCACTTACTGGATGCTTCAGTTATATGACATTCTAAAAGACAAAATTTTGGTGATGGAGAACACTGTAGTTGCCAGAGGTTTGGGGTGAAGGGAGGAAATGAATATAAAGAATACCATAAGGCAGTTTCTTGAGGTAATACAATCATTTTGTATCCTGATTGTGTTGGTGGTTACAGGTGTTATGCATGTGTTAACATTTACAAAACTTCACTCCATAAAGAAAGAAGTCAATTTCTCTCCTTTGAATGTTAAAACATTCAAGTCACAACATATTTACTACTGCTTTAAAAACAGTATTGCATCATGGTAAAAATACATGTGCATCTTTTATTATTACCTATTTTTGCCTTTTTTATTTTTTAAAACTTTTTATTTTGTGTTAGGGTATATCCAATTAACAATGTTGTGATAGCTTCAGGTGGACAACAAATAGACTCAGCCATACATATACAGGTATCCATTCTTCCTCAAACTCCCCTCCCATCCAGTCTGCCACATAACACTGAGCAGAGTTTCATGTGCTATATAGTAGTCCTTGTTGGTTATCAGTTTTAAATATAACAGTGTGTACATGTCCATTCCAAACTCCCTGACTATCCCTCCCTGCATCCTTCCCCTCCAGCAGCCATAAATTCATTCTCCAAGTCTTTTTGGATAATTGAAGTATAGCCAGTGAACCAAAAGACACCGTAATTTTTAAAAGTAAAAATGTACATATTGAGAAATTTACACTTAATTTATAATACATGAGATTACCCACCTCTATGTGTTCACCAACATGAAATCTTAAGATTCTTTTATTTTTTCCATATTTTAGGCAAAGTCAAACTAAACTTATTATTTTGTTTATATTTATTTGCTGTCTACTGGGTTTGATATTGTATTTTACATTCTAATCTATTTGCATTATTCACACTATTTCTTTCCTTCTGTGACATTTTATTAAGGAAATTTCCACTCTACAAGAATTTGACAGAACCGATCTGCCTGGCATCGCTTTTGCCTCTGGTGGTCAGGAAATTTTAATTTGTTTTGAACCATTCACTGAATGAAGATGCACAATTAGACTGCTACTTTGAAGACGTAACTTCCTGCATGTTATTAGTCATTTATGTCTCTCTCATCTGCTTAGTCTTGAATAACAACAGTGCTGTGAGCTGTCAGTGACTACTGCACAAGCTGTGAAATTACACCATGAAGCAAATTTGATTGTACTGAAAAGACTTTTCACAGGACAAAAGCATGCATCTCTCTTCACACAGTTTTGGACTCGTGCTAATGACTCATACTGGCGGCAGGGCAGCCGCCAAGAAATGGTGTAAGAGACCTAATGAATAGAAGTTATACTGGCTGACCAAGTTCTGCTCCAGAGCATTTTAACACCTGGATCATAGTGTGGTGTGTAAAATCAGACATCTGATTAATTGGTTCACTCTCACACTCTGGGATTTAACACCCATGCTTTTATTCCATAACATGAACAAGCTATTAGAAATCTTCATTCAGTTCATTAAAGTAGGCTAGATTATTTTGTTTAGGAAAAGATTCAAAATTTCTTTGAATGTCATTTTGCAAATTCTGAATTACCCCAAAACATTACTTTTAATTGTCTATCTATTTTAATAGAACTCTTAATGAATATATGCTCCTGTTCATGTGTGTGCCTTGAGGGTAAAGGACATGTCATTAGAATTGAAGATACACATCTTTCTGAAGTCCGTTAGTTTTTGGTGTGTGATCATAGCTTTGATGCAAATGCCTGTATCTTAAAGACGTAGACAATATAATCATATAAGATCTGGTACCCTATTGTATATAGACATGATGAAATTATTGAATTTTATTTGCAGGGTCTTTGAGAAAATCAAAGGAGCTAATCAGTGTGGTACCAATTCAAAATAAAAAACTTATTTGAAAAGAACTTTTGCTGTGGTACATATACACAATGGAGTATTACTCAGCCATTAAAAAGAATACATTTGAATCAGTTCTAATAAGGTGGATGAAACTGGAGCCTATTATACAGAGTGAAGTAAGCCAGAAAGAAAAACACCAATACAGTATATAACACATATATATGGAATTTAGAAATATGGTAATGATGACCCTGTATGCGAGACAGCAAAAGAGACACAGATGTATAGAATGGACTTTTGGACTCTGTGGGAGAGGGAGAGGGTGGGATGATTTGGGAGAATGGCATTGAAACATGTATTCTATCACGTAAGAAACGAATCACCAGTCTATGTTTGATTCAGGATACAGGATGCTTGGGGCTGGTGCACGGGGATGATCCAGAGGGATGATATGGGGTGGGAGGTGGGAGGGGGGTTCAGGACTGGGAACTCATGTACACCCATGGCAGATTCATGTCAATATATGGGAAAAAACAATACAGTATTGTAAAGCAAAATAAAGTAAAAATAAAAATTAAAAAAAAAAGAAAAGAACTTTTATGAAAATGGACTAATTTGTTAGTTTCAACAAAAAGTTCAACACACTTTCCATTTACTGATTGCAATATTTGACATCTTTGTTCACAAGGAAACAGATATAGTTGTCATGTAAATAACAAAACTGTAAAAATAAAAGGTATATATAAATGTATAATATAAAATGGATTTCCCTGGTGGCTCAGATGGTAAAGCGTCTGTCTACAATGTGGGAGACCCGGGTTTGATCCCTGGGTCAGGAAGATCTGCTGGAGAAGGAAATGGCAATCCACTCCAGTACTATTGCCTGGAAAATCCCATGGACAGAGGAGCCTGGTAGGCTACAGTCCATGGGGTTGCCAAGAGTCGGACACGACTGAGCGACTTTACTTACTCACTTACTTATAAAATATGACAGATAAAATAGATAACTAATAAAAACCTGTTGTATAGCACAAGGAACTCTATACTCTATAATGGCCAGTAACACAAAATGAAAAAGAAGAAGCAATTCTGAAATTCAAAAAATAATTTTTTAAAAAAATGACACAAATGAACTTATCTATAGAACACAAACAGACTTAAAGATATAGAAAATAGATCTATGGTTGCCTAGGGGGATGGAGGAGGGATGGACTAGGAGTTTAAGATTAGCAGATGCAAACTACTATATATATAATATGGATAAAAAACAAGGTCCTCCTGGGTAACACAGGAAATTACATTAAATATTTTGTGATAAACCATAATGGAAAAGAATATATATGTATACATATATATATATATAACATGTATAACTGAATCACTTTCATCTATAGCAGAAATTAATACATTGTAAATCAACTATTTCAATTTTTTTTAAAAGGCTATATACATAAATAAAACTAGTCTCATGGCTGGTATTTCTTTTAATAAAAACAGAAATTTATAAAGGCAATTAAGAATACTAATTTACAAGTATGCTGCTGCTAAGTCACTTCAGTCGTGTCCTACTCTGTGCGACCCCATATACGGCAGCCCACCAGGCTCCCCCGTCCCTGGGATTCTCCAGGCAAAAACACTGGAGTGGGTTGCCATTTCCTTCTCCAATGCATGAAAGTGAAAGTGAAGTTGCTCAGTAAGTGTCTGACTCTTCATGACCCCATGGACTACAGCCTACCAGGCTCCTCCGTCCATGGGATTTTCCAGGCAAGAGTACTGGAGTCGGTTGTCATTGCCTTCTCTGAATTTACAAGTGCACCCATTATTATTTAGTTATAATCTCCATAAAATACTTTCTGGAATATCAATAATTTGTTTCCCACATGACAGGGATAAACTAAAAACCAGAAGTTTCCTAAATGGTTTCTTTCAGTTTGGTAAGTTATTCACCAGAATAAAATATATTGTGGAAGAATATGATATTTGTCTGCCTTTGCCATGGTTTCCTATTCCCACTCTATTCTCATTCATCCTCAAGACATCCACTTCAGATATTTCATTGGGCTGAACCCCAACTCCAAGGCTCTCATTCTAGCTTCTCTAGTGCCATGGTTAATCCCCATGGAGATTCTTAGCCTTACTATTTATCTAGTAATTGTGCCAACAGTGGACTCAAAGAAAAATTCATGCAACATGCAATATTTTAAATTTACTTTCCTGAAGACAGTAATCTTACCTTTGTTTCTGTGAAAGTTGATATTTCTCCTCTGTCAGATCTGTATAAGGCAGGTATCATGCCACAGGTGGGACAAGCATTTTCAACGTGACTATTTCTTCATAAGAATAGTACATCTAGCCCTACAGTAACATCCAAGTTACTCACTGTGTTTAATAAAATAATCAACAATAACTTGAAACAGTGCTGTTAGTGAATTCTGAGAATTTGAAAGTTTTGTAAAGAAAAGTATTAAATACAACTTGTTAGTTCATATACAAAACATGGAAGAGAGTTAATAAATTACATAAGTACTAAAATGGATAAGCTCATTAAAAACCCATTACTTCTATTGCAATATCAGTAAAAGCTTAATAAGTTGTGATTATGGGCCAATTTTCCAGCTGAGGCTTCTTCTTCTTGCAAAATGTAAACAGGAAGAAAAAGCAGTTTGACATCAAAACTGTGGTATAGCCAGATTTCATTCCACTTAAAAAGTAAGCTAGATCTAAGTGAACTTTATTTTTCATTAATTTTAAATTTTTTACCTTGTAATACAGATGAAAGATTTTATGATACAGGGTATATGTGTGAAAGCACATATATTGTGGCTACATACTCATAATAGATCCTTAGCTACTCCGATTATTATGTGCATGTGGTGGGATGACTGTAACAGGGACCTTTTCTTCCACTGACTTTTCAACCATTGCTACTTTAATGAGTATCAAGAACATTTAGTAAACTGCCTGCTGAACAAACATTCTTCAACAAGCATTGCTTAGAAGCACTATCAGAAATGAACAAACAAAACCCTGCAAACAGCAACAAAATAAAGGTCTCACTTCCTACAACTGCATGCCACCCTCAGCTGCTGTCTTTCTCAGACAATTAAAACTGAAGCAAATTTCTGGAGCCTGACTCATTTAGTCTACTTAATTCTGTTTCCCGAGCTTCTGATTATTTTTTAATCACAATCTGGAAACTCAAGAGGATCATTTATATCACCCAACTGTTATATTATCACCCACCATCCTGTATTTAAAAAGATGGCACTTTGGTGATAGCAGAATAAATGTTCCACAATTTTTTGGTGTTATCTTGACTTTGACTCACCACTTAAAGTTTATTAAAGTCCATAAGTTATATTGGATAGTTTTAAGTGTGCCAAATATGATATTTATGCCAAACTTCACCATTTTAAGTATTTTTATTTTCCTTAATATAGGAAACCCTGTCTGTTTGTCCCTTTCTAAAGAAGTTACAAATTTTGGATATTTAATTTTTGTCACCCTGAATAAACTGTCACGATATTTTGAAGCTGCTCCTATCATCACTATTATCAAAACAAGGGTCATAGAGAGGGTGTACTAACTTTGTGTATCTCTGTTCTCTCTTGTTTAATGATCCTGAAATATATTTTCAATATCTTGAAATCTAGCATAAATTTAGACTGTCATTTGGTAAAAAGCATATAGGGTTTCATGAGTATCAGCTACACGGAAGATATCAGAGACCAAACAAGAGATTAATATTAAACACCTTAAAAATATTAACAATCATTAACAGAAAAGAACATTCCTAGGCAAATCCCTATATCTTCAACAAATGAAAATAGACTAAAGTTAATCAATTTAGTTTGGAAGAGTAGAGAACACTAGTGTATATCTCCTTTATGCAGCCAGGTCTCGGTGTGTATGCATTACGATGTTTTCAGTTCAGTTCAGTTCAGTTCAGTCACTCAGTCGTGTCCGACTCTTTGCGACCCCATGAACCGCAGCACACCAGGCCTCCCTGTCTATCACCAGCTCCCGGAGTCCACCCAAACCCACGTCCATTGAGTCGGTGATGCCATCCAACCATCTCATCCTCTGTTGTCCCCTTCTCCTTCTGCCCTCAATTTTTCCCAGCATCAGGGTCTTTTCAAATGAATCAGCTCTTTGCATCAGGTGGCCAAAGTATTGGAAGTTTCAGCCTCAACATCAGTCCTTCCAATGAACACCCAGGTCTGATCTCCCTTAGGATGGACTGATTGGATCTCCTTGCAGTCCAAGGGACTCTCAAGAGTCTTCTCCAACACCACAGTTCAAAAGCATCAATTCTTCAGCGCTCAACTTTCTTTATAGTCCAACTCTCACATCCATACATGACTACTGGAAAAACCATAGCCTTTACTAGATGGACCTTTGTGGACAAAGCAATGTCTCTGCTTTTTAAAATGCTGTCTAGGTTGATCGTAACTTTGCTTCCAAGGAGTAAGTGTCTTTTAATTTCATGGCTGCAATCACCATCTGCAGTGATTTTAGTTTTACATTCTTGTACATAAGGGCTTCCCAGGTAGCTCAGTGGTAAAGACTCTGCCTGCAAAGCAGGAGACATGGAAGAGATAAGGGTTAGATCCTTGAGTCAGGTGATCCTCTGGAGAAGGAAATGGCAACCCACTCCAATATTCTTGCCTGGGAAATCCCATAGATAGAGAAGCCTGGAGGGCTACAGTCCATGGGATCACAAAAGAGTAGAACATGACTTAGCAACTAAACAACAATTACGTGGTTTTGCAAGTTACTCGTTAAGGTTAGTCCTGAGTATTTTTTGTAGTTATCATTGCTTTTGTGAATGTGTTCTTTTAACCCCCATCATATTATCTGGTGTGGTGCCACTGATATATAGGAAAGACGGTACATTTATTGTACATTCACCTGTAATATTTTGTTAATGAATTCTGTTTTTAGATTTTAAAGTTTCTTTGTTGTTTGTTAACTGATCTTTCCAAAGAAAGAGACTTAGATATTATTGATCAAATCAATGGGTTATTTAGTCATCTTTTTCAGTAATGACTCCTCCTATTTTCATTGATTCTATTCTTCTGTCCTTCTAATGCATTTTCTTTTTAAATGTACTTGTGTTGAATGTTTATTTCTTGTCTTTTGTATTTTTAATTAGTGTGCTTAAGAGTACCTGTTTTCCTCTGATAAATGTGCTAATAAATTACATATTTCCTGGGTGTCTTTGTACAGACATTATATTAAGTACATTTACTGGTTATGTAGATGATGCTGATTATCTTATGCAAAGTGAAATAAACTAGTCAAAGTAACATGTAGTAAGAGCAGATATAGGATTCAAACCCAAAGCTTGACCAAATACGGAGCAGGAGTATTAGCCCATGTGGCATCAGACACTCTGGTTAAATGTTTAGCGATAGCCACCAGTATTGACTTGCTTTTAATAATTTTTTTTTTGACAAGCATTTCAGATGATTTCCTGGCTATGGATTCATTTTTGTCAGTTCTTTGATAAGTTCAAAATATTATTGCATTGTCGTAAAGAATGCAGCTGGAATGATTTCTACCTTTTGGAATATAAAAATATTGGCTTGGCCAAAATATTCATTTAGGTTTTTCTGTAACATCTTATGGAAAAAATCTGAACAAATTTGGCCAACTCAACATTTTCTCTTGTCTAGTTGTGTGAATCTTTTGTGAGCATTTAAACATTACATATTCCATATACATATAAAATTGGTGTTGTTGTTTTTTTAAATATCTATAACATATGTGTTAGTTGCTCAGTCGTGTTTGACTCTTTGTGACCTTATGGGCTAGCCTGCCAGGCTTCTCTGTTCATGGAATTCTCCAGGCAAGAATACTGGAGTGGGTTATCATTCCCTTCTCCAGGGGATCTTCCCAACCCAAGGACTGAATCCACATCTCCTGCATTGGCAGGAAGATTCTTTACCTTCTGAGCCACACAGGTTTTGGTGTATATGTAATGCCACACTTTCCTACAAAAGTTTGGAAATAAATAAGGATATATTATTGTGAAGAATAGTAAAGAGAACAGAGTGAAATCATATAAGATATTTCCTAGCAATTCTTTTCTTGCCATTATATTTAATCAGTAACATTATAAAATATATATACCAAGCCTATTTTCAAAAATGGCAAATGCATATTTTTTTTCAAATTTCTACTTAACTATGACAGTATAAAAAGAATGCTTTGATATATGACCTCCTTTTAAGATTTGCTAAAATCTTCTTGCAAAAAGTATCAGGTGTGTAGATCAGAGAAGTGATAATTAGCAAGATTTCTACTCTACTTAATCTTACACCTCTCTTGCATAAAATGAGGCATTAGCTTTCTAAATTTATCCAATAAACATCAGTCTAGGTTATAAGATGCCAAAATAAAATACCATGAGGAAGTTGGTGAATAATGTCACATTTCACTGCTGAAATATGTATATATGAAGATTACATGCCATAACTATTTTATTTTATTAATATCTTTCACTTAAAGTCTAGTTTGGAAAGAAGAGCATCTGGTTTTAATGAACTTACATGTGTTGATTTCTCTTCTCCCAAATAACACTGTTAATATAACACACTAGATTGTTTATTGCTCATAAAAAAGGCTGTAGAATACATAGACAATAATACATCTTTGAATAATAAAAGTCTGTTTTTTTAAGGCTAATATACATTAATTATCACCAATATATAAAGGGCCAAATGTTGAGTCAAAATCATCCCATAGAAAGTATTCTCCTATTGTATAATTTGAAATTTTCTAATCCCTGAACTCTTTGGAGTTTTATGTAGCAAAGGATTTGAGCAAAAAGATCATGCATGTCTGGAATTCTGCACTAGAGATAAAAAGCTTTGAAAAAACGTAAGCTTAAATTTTACACACACAGTGTTACACAATGTCAGCAGATATTTTTAAGTACCTATTAAAGAGTATGGATGAATCAAATGTACTTTAATGAAAATGATCATTACAGTGATGTTGAAAAATGTAAATAAAACTTATAGTAGAAATAACTTGTTCTGACACTGATATTTAGCAAAATATTTTACATGTACAATTTTTGGGGTATAGTGGAAGAAAAATAAACAGACAGGAATTCTTGGCTGAGATCACCAAGTATGTAACTCACAGAAGAAGAGTTCCAATCTATTCTAACTCCAGACCCTGTATTTAGCCATCAAATTCTACTCCAGAGTCAAGGTAAAGTGAAAGTGAAAGTCACTGAATTGTGTCAGACTCTCTGAGACCCCTTGGAATTACTGGAGTGGGTAACTGTTCCCTTCTCCAGGGGATCATCCCAACCCAGAGACTGGACCCAGGTCTCCCACATTGTGGGTGGATTCTTTACCACTGAGCCACAAGGGAAGCCCAAGAAAACAGGAGTGGGTAGCCTATCCCTTCTCCAGGGGATCTTCCCAACCCAGGAATCCAACCGGAGTCTCCTGCACTGCAGGTGGATTCTTTACCAATTGAACTATCAGGGAAGCCCATAGTAAAAGCCCTCAGCTAAAGAGCATTATGACTTCAGCAGACAGTTTGCTTACTTTCACTATGAATAGACAGAAAGGATAATTTGGACTATTAAACATGTGCCACATTCTCAGCGATGCACCCCCCAACCCCACTCCAACATCAGTGACCTTTATTAAGTCTGGTAAATTCTAATCACCTTACTGTCCTCAAAATGAAGATACATAGCTGTGTCTCCCTTTGTTTCCCTCTTCGTATGAAAAGCAAGAATTATTAAATAGTTTTCAAATCTGAAATACCTGTTGCCAGTTACAAGAATGAATTGCTCTCTGACTATATCCCCTAGAGAGCCATTTTATTATTAAACTTCAAAGCAATAGTCAGCGCTCTTCAGGTTTTCAAGGTGTTAATAAACATCCTCTCCCGTAATGCATCTCCAGCATACCCTTTATTCAAGAAAGTATTCATATATTGCTTTCTTTTACTACATAATTGGTTTATTATACTGTACAGACTTTCTCTGCCCTCAAATCATTGTTGATCAGCACAAGAATATCTGTTCTATTTTTCCATGATACCATATCTGACATTTAAATAGCATGTTAACATATAATGAAATAGAAGGTTTTAAATCCATAGTTATCATGTTCTTTTTTTTTCTTTCCTTAGAACTTATTTACATTTCATTTCAGTATCTTATTTTCTTACTCATCCACAGACATCTCAGTGATGTTAGTAGCATGCTGTATTTTAAAATTTATTTCTAAAGAAGGGCAGAAGTAAAAGAAGGAGAGTGTTAAATAATTTGACATTTTCTTACCACCTGAAAAAGGGCAAACACATTTCAATATCTTATTGAAGACAAATGCCTGGCCTTTCACTCCTGGCTTCTCAGTGACAATAGTCATGTTTTCTTACATGTACGTAACACATAAATTACCTCACTGATCTGCAAACAGAAATTTTGTGTGCAATCCAGGACAATTACAATCCCCCTTGGGTAGAGAAGGAGGTTAACTTTCAAGAATTCTGGAATTGTCCCAAATGCATGCTATGTGACCATAGACCACGTCTTCCAAGAGCATGTTTACTCTTACTTAATCCTCCCACATCCTCACATTTTGATTTCTTCTTTTTAAGAGTTTTTACTTTTGTATATGAATCTTATATAAGCTTCCTTCATATTTAATTAAGATAAAATAATAGAAATTAAACTTTTCAAACCAAACAATCCTGGATTCAAATCTAAACTGTAACTACCTTAATTAGGCAAATTATATACTCTATTGAAGTTTGTTTAGTATTTTATGACCTGAAATAGTACACAGAGAGGACTTAACATTCTCACATATTGTTAAAAATCACGTTTAAGTGCGATATACATTTTTGTTTTCACTTAGTTAAATTTGTGACAACTTGCTTAGATGTGAGTAATATAAATTACTTTTCATGACCTCTTGAATAAAGAGAATTAAAAGAATATTTCCTGTAATTCTCATCAAATTCAGGAATCCAACTTACTACATTCAGTAATTTATTGAAAAAATTTGACCATATTTAAGACTCAACTCCATGTGGTAGTTATTAAAGGTTTCTATGATGAAAAACAAACTCTATCAGCTTGGCATTAATCACAAATGTTTTGTCCAACACTCCATATTGTATTTTTGGGGATCACTGCTCAGTGGGAGAAAGGGACTCTAAGCTTTCAATTTTTAGAACTATGTTACTTTTCTTCAAAATAATTAGCCTATGAATAAATGTTAGCTTCTGATATTTGTCTCTGTCCATGGGAATAATAGGGAAAAAAAAAAGCCATAGCCTAGCTATCTATTTACCTAAAACATAGAACATCATAAGTAGAACTTTCAATCTGTTCAAATTAACTTTGTGAATTTTCTCTAAAGTAACTAGTGAGTTCTTCTTACAGTTAAACACAGAGCTATTATTTTAGAGAACATAAAAATGTCAACATACTACAAAACATGTCCATTTGGAAAAATTGATACTTCATCCTAAAGACAAGATAATTATGAAGGACAATTATTTCCACATAAATTGTAATGAATTTCAATAAATACAAAAATACTCAAGATAACTTCTTGTAAGTCTAATCTTAAAATAGTAAATAAAAGCCAAGCCACATTATTCTCAATTAATCCCCTACCTTTCAAAGTAAGATGATAATCTCATTAAAAAGTCAACATTTCTAACCTAAAATTAAAAGAAATCAAGAGACAGAAAGGGTGATGTATCCATTGTATATAATGATTTACAGTGTCTGAACCTGGAACAAGTACATTTATTTCTGTTCATTTAAGAGAGAGTTGTGCTAGGGTGCAAAAACCAGCGGGATAGACTTACATATCAAGTGCATGATCAAGCTAAGGTCCAATGTTTCAATTGTTGTGCAAGTATAACTGCTATTATTAAACCAATACATCCTCCACAGCATCTCAGAACATAACAACACAGCTATAATAGCTTGAAGCTCAATATTTTCTATTATAACACAAATAGAACCAACCACAGTTTTTAGTACAGGTGCTACAGAGACTCAGAAGTGAAAGGGCATAAATGACTACCTTGAATATATTACAGTGAAACTTCTGCAGGACACTATTTTCAGTGATCCTAGTGAACAAACAAAACTATTTGCAATTTAATCAAAGATTGCCATGATTTCAAGAAGAAACCCCAATTTACACTGAAATTATCCTTCCTAAAGCATTCAGTACTTTCAGAAAGACATGGAAAATAGATATACCACTGGTCAGAGACAACCAAATAACTTTCAAATTTTTTTAAAAGCATGAACTTAATAAACTACTAGTAAAAACTATCAGTCTCTGAAAAATTCTCTAGCTGATTATACATTTTGAGGAAGGAATTTGGAGGAGTTCTTTTCCTCTCCCACAAGCTAAAATATAGTAGAAGTATCTACTTTTAGAGTGAGCATGAAGATCTCTGCAGACATGTTCCCCAGTACACACACACACACACACACACACACACACACACACAGAGTGAAAAAATTACTTTAAAAAGCAACCACTTAAAATCTCCAGAAAAGGCTATCATATGGACACCTTAGCTTTGACAAAGGAAGCAAGAATATACAATGGAGAAAAGACAATCTCTTTAACAAGTGGTGCTGGGAAAACTGGTCAACCACTTGTAAAAGAATGAAACTAGAACACTTTCTAACACCATACACAAAAATGAACTCAAAATGGATTAAAGATCTAAATGTAAGACCACAAACTATAAAACTCCAAGAGGAAAACATAGGCAAAGCACTCTCTGACATAAATCATAGCAAGATCCTCTGTGACCCACCTCCCAGACTAATGGAAATAACAAACAAAGTGGACCTAATTAAACTTAAAAGCTTTTGTACAGTGAAGGAAACTATAAGCAAGATGAAAAGACAGCCTTCAGAATGGGAGAAAATAATAGCAAATGAAGCAACTGACAAAAAATTAATCTCAAAAATATACAAGCAGCTCATGCAGCTCAATTCCAGAAAAATAAATGACCCAGTCAAAAAATGGGCCAAAGAACTAAACAGGCATCTCTCCAAAGACGACATATAGATGGCTAACGAACACATGAAAAGATGCTCAACAACACTCATTATCAGAGAAATGCAAATCAAAACCACAATGAAATACCCTGTCACGCTGGTCAAAATGGCTGCTATCAAAAAGCCTACAAACAATAAATGCTGGAGAGGGTGAGGAGAAAAGGAAACCCTCTTACACTGTTGGTGGGAATGCAAACTAGTACAGCCACTATGGAGAACAGTGTGGAGATTTCTTTAAAAACTGGAAATAGAACTGCCATCTGATCCAGCAATCCCACTGCTGGGCATACACACCGAGGAAACCAGAATTGAAAGAGACACGTGTACCCCAATGTTTATCGCAGCACTGTTTATAATAGCCAGGACATGGAAGCAAACTAGATGTCCATCAGCAGAGAAATGGATAAGAAAGTCGTGGTACATATACACAATGGAATATTCTCAGCTATTAAAAAGAATGTGCTTGAATCAGTTCTAATGAGGTGGATGAAACTGGAGCCTATTATACAGAACGAAGTAAGTTATAAAGAAAAACATCAATACAGTATATTAACGCATATATATTGAATTTAGAAAGAAGGTAACTATAACCCTGTATGCGAGCCAGCAAAAGAGACACAGATGTAATGAACAAACTTTTGGATTCTGTGGGGGAAGTGAGGGTGGGGTGATTTGAGAGAACAGCATTGAAACATGTATATTATCATATGTGAAGTAGATCACCAGTCTAGGTTCGATGCATGAGACAGGGTGCTCAGGGCTGGTGCACTGGGATGACCCTGAGGGATGGGATGGGGTGGGAGGTAGGAGGGGGTTCAGGATGGGGGTTCAGGATGGGGAATACATGTACACCCATGGCTGATTCATGTCAATGTATGGCAAAAACCACTACAATATTGTAAAGTATTTAGCCTCCAATTAAAATCAATAAATTAATTTTTTTAAAAAGCCTATCAGGACATTTAGCAAGTGAATAAACATTTATTTAAGAATATTGAGTACATCTCAGTAAGAAAAGTATCTGTGGCACTTGATCCATAACCTGCTCCCTTCACCCCATCTTGCTTCACCCATTCAAGAAGATGATGACTCCTGTTCCTGCTTCCAGATAAGGACTACAGACATCTCCCTGGGAGTATATGTGACCAGCATTTCACACTGCTCCCACATCTGTGTTATTGAGACTGAACTTCAAGCAGGTGCCACCAAAATGTGGAGGTCTTCTTTCTTCCACAAAGACCCCACATTGAGGGCAAAGTATCTATGCCAGGTATGGTAAGCTGAGAATACTAGGGTCTCTATTGCCCTCACACCAGTTTGCTCATAGGGCAGAGATTCAACATGAAGAAAGGCAAGCTGTGAAGACCAGAGGCCATACCCCCACCCAACAAAGCACTCTAGCCATACAGGAGAGGTGTCACTGTAAGAGAACTAAACCACTGACAACAGATCCAAAAATTGGGCAAGTATCTGAACAGACCCTCAAAAAGGTACACAAGTGATCAATAATGATATGAAAAGATGTTCAACATCATTAGCTATCATAGAAAGGCAAAGCCACAGTGAGATATCACTTTGTACTCACCAGGATGGCTAATGTCAAAATGACAGTAATGGTGACAATATAGGTAAATCGGAACAGTCATCCACTTCTGATGGAAATGTAAAATAATCCAGCCACTTGGGGAAAGAGTTTGACAATTCCACACACAATAAACAGTCACCAGAAACCTTCCAATCTTGTGTGCATACACAAGAGAAATGAGAACTTATTTCCAAATAAAAACTTGTTCATAAAAGATCCTAGCTAGGTTATTCATAATAGCCTAACACTGGAAACAACCCAATATCCATTAATTGATGAATAAAATATGATATATGTACTCAATGGAATATTACTCAGCAATAAAAAAAAGAATGAAGTACCTATATGTGCTACAACATGGATAAACCTTGAAAATAGAATATTAAGTGAAAGAAACCCAGAGATGGAAACTGGATTTGTTTGGGCTCGGGAACTAAGGATGAATGAGTTAGAAATTACTAATTTGAGTGGGATTTCTTTCTGAGGTGATAAAAATGTTACAAGATTCATTGTGGTGATGAGTGTACAATTCTGTAAACATACTAACCAAATATAACCCTATAGTTTGATAATCGCTGTATGAAAGTTAATCTGGAGAGATTGTCTTAATAAGTTACAAGTATCTTTCATTGACTATGCCCAATATTTAATCAAATACTAGGCTGAAGATATATAAGACTGTATATCAATCTTGTTAATGATGAAAATTCTAAATAGCTAAGTAACATACTTGATCTCACAAATACTACTAAAATTACTATAATATGGTAAATAGAAAAATATACTTCATATGAACAAATATTCCTTCTCTGAGCTGCAAAAATTTGGGACTATAGATAACAATTGGAGAAATCTACCTGATTAGCAATATGTGTCCATAAGAGCTCAGCCACCACATACAATATGTACAGTATGATGGCTAAAAATACTAATAAAAATGAGATTTTCAGAAAAAGAGAAGTCACATTTCATTGTCCACCACTGTTACAATATTAAAACCTTTGGTGTCAGGTCCTTGATTCCTGATTCAAATAAAATATAAGCCTTCTGGAGGAGGTGATTTCTCTCAGTGAAGGTCAGAAAACTAGCCCTACATAAAAATATTTGCATGAATTAAAAATAATTTGGTTTAAGAATCATACTTATGGAAAACAAAAGCATGATAAATGCCATCATTATGTGAAGGGCAGCTATAAAAAAAAAGGTGTATTTTTCTGATGGGTAATTTTGAAGTTAGAAAACAACATCTAGTGTTAAAAGTTATGAGGAGATATTCTGGCTGGTGACAAAGACATTCTTCATAACCAACAAATCAAAAGTGCTCCTTAACCTAACAGGATGCCCTCTAACTAAAAGTATTAAAGCAAATTCTGAACACTGTAGGGAGAATTCCTGTTCTTCATAGCACCCATACTTACATCCTTTCAAACATTTTCATGAAGTGGAAAGTTATAGCCCTTCACATATATCTTAGCTCATACTACACTCTCCAATGCCCAACTGCTTTTGACACTTTGGCCCTTCTTCCAAATATTCAGTAAATAATCAAGCACTTCATTGTCTTTAAATTGGCTTCTCTTTTGCTTGGAGCACATTCTCCCATTTATCCATAAGTCTTGTTCCTTTTATCTTCTTGAAATAATTCCTCAAATGTCAACAGCCCCTTCTTCTGCTCTGTTTAAAAATTGCAACCTCACAACACACAATGTGTTCATAATTTTGTTTCTGCTACTCCATTTTATATTCCATAACTTTTATTAGTTTCTAATATAATACGCACTCTACTTATTCACTGAATGTGTGGAGTTTATATCCATTAAAATATGAGCTCCATAACGAAAGGTGTTTGTATTCACTGATGTATCCTCAGCACTAAGAGCAGTATTTGGCAAAAAAACAGGCACCTAGTAAATAGTAATTGAAAGTATATAAATGTACACAAACTAATAAATACACACCCACAAACATACACACAAACACATACACATGGTTTATTCATCCAGATTTTCTCTGTACTTAAATTTATAATATTGTGTGAATATTAATGGTGAAGACAGTCACCTCCTAGTATCTGTTGAGGAATGTTTCCAGGACCATCCTTGGATACCAAAACTCTGATGGTGCTCAAGTCTCTTATTTAAAATGGTGTCATATTTGCATATACCTACACATATCCTCCTGTACACTTTGAATTATCTCTTTATTTCTTTTATAATTTATTTTTCATTGAAAGATAGTTGAATAACAATGTTGTGTTAATTACTGCTATACAGCAAAGTGACTCAGTTATACATATATAAGTAAATACATTTTTTCATATTCTTTTCCATAATGGTTTATCACATGATATGACTATTGTTCCCTGTATACACTAGGACCTTTTACATCTGCTAATCCCAAACTCCCAATCCAACCCTCTCCCACTCCCCTCTCCACTGGCAACCACATCTCTATATTTTTATAGTACCAAAACAATATAAATGCTATGTAAATAGTTGTAATTGCAATGTAAATGCTATATAAATAATTAGCAACATGCAGCAAATTCAAGTTTTACTTTTCAGAATTTTCTGGAATTTTTGACTATTTTCAATCTAAGTTTGGTTGAATCTACAAGTGAGGAACCCACCGATACAGAGGGCAAGCTATAGTTCATATTTTAATTTTCCTTTAATTTTAAGAAGAAATTTTAAAATTGGGAAATTTCCTGGTGGTCCAGTGGTTAGGACTTTGAGCTTTCACTGCTGAGGGTCCAGGTTCAATTCCTGGTAAGGGAAGTACCATCCCACTGTACACTTTGTACACAGCCAAAAAAATAAAAAATAAATTACTTATTTGGCTCACATTATATTTAATAAAACAGCTGCTGCTGTAGAGTTAGGGAAGTAGCCAGGTGGGGGTAAATCAGCTAAGAGTATCATTGTCAAACAGTCACATTTCTTTCAAATTATAAACATCTGCTTTATAAAACCTTATTTTTATTGATCTGTCAAAGTCATGTTTATTTGTGACAGGTGTAACTTCATTATTTTATTATAAGCAGCTAACAATCCTTAATGTACTAATGCCAGGTGGTCAATATTGATTATAAATTGCCACCTTATCAATGATGGTAGTTTGATTAAACATTTTTATCACTGAAAAACAACAAATACCTTTGTGCCTGGACAGCAAGTAATACACTAGTTGCCCTGGCATTATCACTGAGAACAGATGTATCACATTAGACACCAGTGGTGACATATAAAGAATGCCTTAACTTGACACCTTCTGCAACCACACCTGTTTGAGTATCAGTTCTCCAAACTCTAAGCTTCTTATTTTCTAACATTTCCTTTTAAGATATCATGGAACAATATAGGTAATGATTATAGATATAGTCAAAGAGTATAATGGTCTCCATCAGGGAAACATTTATAGTGTCTGAGAGAGATATGGCAAGGCACAGGGACGAGAACATGACTAAATAATTCATTAATGGCTTGAATGGAACATTAAGAAAATGGAACCCATTTGCCAGAAAACCTGAAAGAATGCTAGTTTTATTTATCACAGATAAGGTGCTTATTTCTACAAAAAGAAAGACAAAATTGAAGAAAGTACAACAACCTCAATTCTTAATATTGTAATATAGAATTAAGGCAAAGCAATATTAATAAGGTTTAGTATTTTCAAAAGGAAAGTATTGACATAAAAAAACTCATGGTTACCAAAGAGGAAAGGGAGTGAAGAGGGATAAATTAGGAGTATGGGATTCTTGAAAGTTGCTCAGTCTTGTCCAACTCTTTGTGACCCCATGGACTATACAGTCCATGGAATTGTCCAGGCCAGAATACTGGAGTGGGTAGCCTTTCCCTTCTCCAGGGGATCTTCCCAACCCAGGGATTGAACTGAGGTCTCTCACGTTACAGGCAGATTCTTCACCAGCTGAGCAACAAGGGAAGCCCAAGAATACTGGAGTGGTAGCCTATCCCTTCTCCAGCGGATCTTCCAACCCAGGAATCAAACCGGGGTCTCCTGCATTGCAGGCAGATTCTTTACCAACGGAACTATCAGGGAAGCCCAGGAATAGGGGATTAATAGATAAGAACCACTGTATATAATATCACTAAACAACAAGGATTTACTGTATAGCACAAGGAACTATACTCAATGTCCTGTAATAACCTATGATGGAAAATAATCTGAAATATATACATATATATACCAGTTCAGTTCAGTTCAGTCACTCAGCCGAGTCCGACTCTTTGTGACCCCATGAATCACAGCACACCAGGCCTCCCTGTCCATTACCAATTTCCGGAGTTCACTCAAACTCATGTCCATTGAGTCGGAGATGCCATCGAGCCATCTCATCCTCTGTCGTCCTCTTCTGCCCCCAATCCCTCCCAGCATCAGGGTCTTTTCCAATGAGGCAATTCTTCGCATGAGGTGGCCAAAGCATTGGAGTTTCAGCTTCAGCATCAGTCCCTCCAATGAACACCCAGGACTGATGTCCTTTAGGATGGACTGGTTGGATCTCCTTGAGTCCAAGGGACTCTCAAGAGTCTTCTCCAACACCACAGTCAAAACCATCAATTCTTCGGCGCTCAGCTTTCTTCACAGTCCAACTCTCACATCCATACAAGACTACTGGAAAAACCATAGCCTTGACTAGATGGACCTTGGTTGTCAAAGTAATGTCTCTGCTTTTCAATATGCTATCTAGATTGGTTATAACTTTCCTTCCAAGGAGTAAGTGTCTTTTAATTTCATGGCTGCAATCACCATCTGCAGTGATTTTGGAGCCCCCCAAAATAAAGTTTGAAACTGTTTCCACTGTTTCCCCATCTATCTGCCATGAAGTAATGGGACCAGATGCCATGATCTTCGTTTTCTGAATGTTGAGCTTTAAGCCAACATTTTCACTCTCCTCTTTCACTTTCATTAAGAGGCTTCTTAGTTCCTCTTCACTTTCTGCCATAAGGGTGGTGTTATCTGCATATCTGAGGTTATTGATATTTCTCCCAGCAATCTTGATTCCAGCTTCTGCTTCTTCCAGCCCAGCGTTTCTCATGATATACACTGCATATAAGTTAAATAAGCAGGGTGACAATATACAGCCTTGACATACACCTTTTCCTATTTGGAACCAGTCTGTTGTTCCACGTCCAGTTCTAACTGTTGCTTCCTGACCTGCTTATAGGTTTCTCAAGAGGCAGGTCAGGTGGTCTGGTATTCCCATCTCTTTCAGAATTTTCCACAGTTTATTGTGGTCCACACAGTCAAAGGCTTTGGCATAGTCAATAAAGCAGAAATAGATGTTTTTCTGGAACTCTCTTGCTTTTTCAATGATCCAGAGGATTTTGGCAGTTTGATCTCTGGTTCTAAAACCTTTTATAAAACCAGCTTGAACATCTGGAAGTTCACTGTTTATGTACTGCTGAAGCCTGGCTTGCAGAAGGAGCTACCCTTCGCCCAAGGTCAGAGGCAGCAACCAAGAGTGCCAGGCTGCATTGGCACAGGAGCAGCCGAGAGGAGCTACCCCACTTCCAAGGTCAGGGGTGGCGGCTGAGAGGAGCTACCCCACTTCTGAGGTCAGGAGTGGCAGCTAAAACAAGCTACCACACACCCGAGGTCAAGGCAGTGGCCAGGAGGAGCTACCCAACCTCCGAGGTCAGGGGAGGCAGCCAAGAAAAGCAACCCCACGTCCAAGGAGTGGCAGCTGCGCAGGCAAAGAGGAGGTCCGAGAGGAGCTACTCCATGTTCAAGGTCAGGAGGGGCAGCCGTGAGGAGATACCCCTGGTCCAAGGTAAGGAGCAGCAGCTGCGCTTTGCTGGAGCAGCCTTGAAGAGATACCCCATGTCCAGCGTAAAGGAAACCTAAGTAAGATCGTAGGTGTTGCAAGAGGGCATCAGAGGGCAGACACACTGAAACCGTAATCACAGAAAACCAGCCAATCTGATCACACGGACCACAGCCTTGTCTAACTCAATGAAACATATATATATATATATATATTTTTTTTTTTTTTTAAACATACACACACGTGTCTGTGTGCGTGCATGCTCAGTTGTGTCCAACTCAGTGAAGCTATGGACTGTAGCCTGCCAGGCTCCTCTGTCCATGGAATTTCCCAAGCAAGAATACTGGAGTGGGTTGCCATTTCCTTCTCCGGGGATCTTCCCAACCCAGGGACTGAACCTGTGTCTCTTGAGTCTCCTGCATTGGCAGGTGGGTTCTTTACCACCTGAGCCACCAGGGAAAACTATATATGTATATTTAACTGAATCACTTTGCTGGACACCTGAAACTAACACAATAGTGAAAATCAACTATACTTCAATAAAAATAAATGAATAAATACAATTTTAATTGTTAAGAAGGAATGTATTATTCTCTATATTCATTTTCTCACCTCCACTAAATGCCCTAATAAACATCACAAAATTTTCTAATGGTCTTATAACAACTAGTTACAACAACTAGTTACTAATCTCAAAAACTCAGATATGCAGTTATAATCAATTCATGCTAAATTTAATCAATTCAATTTACGATTTATCCTAGAAATTAATGTTCTCATCAAATCTGAAAGAGAGCTGCTATGAGGGGAGCTTACTTGGTCATTGGTTCACGAATCTTCCTCCTTGTTCACACTAGTCCTCCGCTGTTCCCACCTGGTCTTTGATCAGTTAGGTTGAACTGGACAGGGAAGCAACCGCTTTGTTCTTCACAGCTGTGCAACATCTCATTTTCTGCATATTTAAGAAACAATTTGGTAAAGCTTTATAAAGAAGTGATCAACAGAATAAATTCAGATTTCCGTTTAACTAAATAAGTCACCTTGGACAAGTTACTTAGCTTCTCTATCCCTCAGTTTTCTGATCTGTAAAATAAAGGCAGTACTAGAAAGTATTTCATAAGATTATTGTAAGCATTTAATAAATGTGCATGTTAAGTCATTTCAGTCGTGTCTGATTCTTTGCAACCCCACGGACTATGTAGCCCATCTGGCTGCTCTGTCCATGGGATTCTGCAGGCCAGAATACTGGAGTGGGTTGTCATTTCCTTCTCCAAGCATTTAATATATAAGTCACTTCAAATCTGATATATAAGAAGCATTTGTTTCATCTATGCCTGATACAATATTAAAGAGTATCTTTAACACATGTAAACATTTATATATATAATCTTTACAACTTTTACACTAGGGATACAATATCATACTTCTTTACAGAAGAGAAAACTGAGGCTCAAGAATATTAAATACTGTGACCAAGTTACTCCAAGAATGTCAGAGTCAAGATTTGAAACCACATCTGTTGAAATTTCAGAGCATAAGTGTCCCATTTCAGTTATTATTATTGTTAAGTGTTATTCTTCAGTGATAATTCAGACACACACAAACTCTATTAACTTACAATTTTTCCTGTATAAATATATTTGTTCTCAAATACCTGAAATAATTTTAAATATCAATAGCATGATTAAAGCAACAATCACTTTATAGTGAGCCAAACACATTTAACAGAAAAGAAAGCATGTATTTAAGAATTCTATATAGTCAGAAATGTAACTCATAAGTTTGATGAGTAATTTAGTTTTCATAAATATTCTCAGTGATTTTTTTCATTAGCTTTTATAACATAGCTGCTATTCACCTTCACGCCACAATTTTCTTTTGTTATTCAGTCTCCATTTTGTGGTTGAAGATAAAAGCCTGTCACAGATGCACAGAAATACATAAGAAAACTTTCTCTTTCAAAGTTGAAGTGTTATTCGCTCAGTCGTGTCCGATTGTTTGCAACCCTATAGACTGTAGCCCACCAGGCCCCTCTGTCCATGGAATTCTTCAGGCAAGAATACTGAAGTGGGTTGCCATGCCCTTCTCCAGGGGATCTTCCCCACCCATGGATCGAACCCGTCTCCTTCATTGCAGGCAGATTCTTTACTGTCTGAGCCACCAGGGGAGCCTTTTCTTTCTAAATTTCTCCTATAAATATCATTTTTCTCTTTCTCTCTGTCTCACACACACATGCACACACACACACACACACACACACAAGCATATATATGCACATATCCAAACATGTACACATACATATACATAGGTGTGTGCACTTGGGTAAAAATAATACATGAAAAATTAAAATTTCAGAAAATTTAAAGATAATTTTCATACTTTTACACTGCATTGATTTTATAACACACTTTTTGGGGCTTTAATGGTCCTACTCTTTGCTCATCTATAAGATTTCTAAATATAAAAATGAATCTTTAACAACTGAGTGTTCTTGAAGGAAGGTGATACTATAACCTGGGTTAATATCCTAATTCTATGAATTTCTGTTAGCATTAACAACCTCTTTGGAGTCTTTTAGTGCCTCAATTTATAAAGGTAATATAATGATATTAGTAGCTACTTCATATAGTTTTGTGAGATTAATTAGTTTTTGTAAACTTATTAGAACAGAGCCAGACACATGACATTTGTTTCTTTCATCTGTTCTTTATATTATTTTTAGATTTGACTTGTTGAAGCTTCATTATTTAACTTCAATATACACAAGTTCTTTATTATCATTTCTGTAACTTAGACTTTTAATTTTTTTCACTTATATTCTTCAAGAATTTCAATTTTTTTCTGCCTCATAACAAACATAGTTTCCCTGAATCATTGTTATTCTGACTATATCATGAGTATCAGTTTAAGGTAAGTATAGTCCTTCTCCCCCAGCCTTCATAGGTTCACTTTCAATGCAGTGTATTGCTATTTGTATAATTTGGTTTCTGTGTATAGTAAATGCCCATTTTGTTTCTCCCTTTCCAAGTCTTTCATATTGCTTTGTCTTCTCCTTCAATGCTGGAAGAAAATGTTTCTTCATCATGACTGTCTCCTTTGGACCATGAGAAAAATTTTCTGACCCTCTGTCTACTAACAGACAACAGGCATGGATTTTTCCTTGGGTGCTCTATTTTCATATGAGAGTTGAGAGAATAAAGGTACAAAACAAACACAAGCAAATGTTTAGAGATGAAGGACAAGTTAATTCACACTTTGTAGCTTATTTCCTGTGTCTACAAGTCACAGAGCAAATTTACCTATCTTGGATGATAAAAGATCTGCTTCTACACCTCATTACCTGTTTTCATTGTATACAGTAAGAGATAAACAAAAATTTACAACATGTAACATGTCAGTTGCCAAAACACATTTTTTTTCACCATCATTAAAGCTTACTTATGAAGCCCTCACCCAATACTTCTTCCATCAAATTGTAATGATGGCTTCTTCAAATGGTCCAAGAATTTTCTGTCTACTTCAAAAAACAATATATTGCTGTAATAGGATAACAGTTAGGAATTTCGATGCACAGATCTGGAACACTGTGTGAGATTACAAGAATCTGTCAACTTTTCTAAGGCTGGCAGGTTTTATTCTATTTCATTTAGCATAGTAAGCGTAACCACTGAACAGAGTTTTCACCACAATAGATTTTGAACTATATGACCATTTCTCTCCTATTTTAGCAACAGATTTACCATTAGTTTTATTGTTAGACCTTTCAGGGTACATTTTTTTTGTTTTTATTCATAGAAAATTCAATGGGAAATTAAGTAAGTTCTACCATATGTTGGTTTTTCTGTCCATCTGTCAGAAATACTTCAGAGTTCTATAGCTACATGATCAGGTGATAGACCCCAACAACTCTCTTCTCTCAGCAATTATCTTTTTTAGAAGTATTTCTGACAATATAGGTGTTTCCCTCAGCTCAAATAAAGTATTTAATCATGCCCACCATGTATGAAAGTGATGATAATGTTTCAAAAAAAAAATGATCACTGATTTGGTTTAACTTTTAACTTCCCAGGAAAATGAAAAACAATTGTTTCTTTAAGATTTGCTCACTTTTTCATTTTGTAAACTTCCAAAATTAGTTTTGAAATGTAGATTTCCCTTACTCCCTTTGAGCTGTAATCATTTCTCAGAGAAATGAAAAATCTTGCAGTCTAGAAAGATTTCCATTCTGGAATGTGATAAAGGGATGAAAAGTCACAATAATGGAATATATGACTTGCAGCAAGGAAAGGACTCTATTTATTTTTACCACATTTTTTAAGATCACAACTGCTATGTTAAGGTAGAAAAAACTCCTCAAGGACAAAAGAGAAGAGTCTGATTCAATTGCTGTTCAAAAGTCATATATTTTTTATAAGTTCTATATAAATCCTAAGATGCTATTTCAGACACTAATAAAAGTGTTTTCTTTAAGAGAAATGGTGCACTAGGGCTTTAGATTTTTTTTCCAAGGATGGTAACTCTGACTCCTTAAATAACTTACCTTTCAGTAAAAGGTAGCCATGGGACACATTCACAAATGAACACATCATTTATAGCATGTAAAAGCCAAACTTGGTGTTTTATTCATTGAAAATCATGAAACTGTCATGAAACTGCCTTAAAAGCTTTTTCAGAAACATACTCCCTTGTTTACTTACTAAAGAACAAGAAATATAAAGAACTACACTTGAGAAGAGAACCACAAGTATCAATACATTTCCCCCCAAATTTCCATAATCCTTTGGCTTTCCCCTTGAGTGCAATGCTCCCAAAATATTTCAGAAATTTCATACACAAATTTTCAGTTGAACTAAAAACTATAAAGCTAAACTACAATATAGCAGCCACAGTAACTCAGGAATAAAACTTTTCTTTTTTCCCACAGAATAAGATAATATTATGATTGTAAAATTACATTTTATATAATATAGACATTTCAGGGGCATAGTTCTATACCGTAGTTTTAGGAAAATCCCCTTTTATGCCATATGGACTTCAGGTTCCTCCAGATAAATGCTATCAATATTAATAGGAACTGCTTCTATCATCCTTACTCTATCATAATTCTTACTTGTGAAAAATTGGTAGTAATCAAAAACAAAATGAAACCCTAAATCTAGGAATTATATTTCAATGCTTACAGTTTTCCAAAATCATCATAAAAGTATAAAATAAATACCAAAAAGATCTTTCAGTTCAGTTCAGTTCAGTTGTTCAGTCGTGTCCGACTCTTTGCGACCCCATGAATTGCAGCACGCCAGGCCTCCCTGTCCATCACCAACTCCTGGAGTTCACCCAAACTCTTTTCCATTGAGTCAGTGATGCCATCTAGCCATGTCATCCTCTGCCATCCCCTTCTCCTCTTGCCCCCAATCCCTCCTAGCATCAAAGTCTTTTCCAATGAGTCAACTCTTCACATGAGGTGGCCAAAGTATTGGAGTTTCAGCTTTAGCATCAGTCCTTCCAAAGAACACTCAAGACTGATCTCCTTTAGAATGGACTGGTTGGATCTCCTTGCAGTCCAAGGAACTCTCAAGAGTCTTCTCCAACAGCACAGTTCAAAAGCATCAATTCTTCGGCACTCAGCTTTCTTTATAGTCCAACTCTCACATCTATACATGACCACTGGAAAAACCATAGCCTTGACTAGATGGACCTTGGTTGGCAAAGTAATGTCTCTGTTTTTCAATATGCTATCTAGGTTGGTCATAACTTTCCTTCCAAAGAGTAAGTGTCTTTTAATTTCATGGCTGCAATCACCATCTGCAGTGATTTTGGAGCCCGAAAAAATTAAGTCTGACACTGTTTCCCCATCTATTTCCCATGAAGTGATGGGACCAGATGCCATGATCTTCATTTTCTGAATGTTGAGCTTTAAGCCAACTTTTTCACTCTCCCCTTTCACTTTCATCATTTCAGTAAGAAACAAATATTGAGATGAGAAAAAAGAGAAGATGGATCTATTATTATTTCTCTACTATTGTTGATGTTTCACAGAATAAAATGAGTCTGATGAGAAAAGATTTATGAAGAACTCTCTCTCTCTCTCTCGCTCACACACACACATACACGTGTAATATATATAGTACAGGGATTTGTTTTGTTTTGTTTTAAGTCTAGATTACTTGGTCCTACAATCATTTAAATGACCTTATTAATTAAGTTAATAAAACACAGTAGGTGTTCACTGTCCTAAAAGAAGATTTTTAAGACAAATTTGTGATTGTGGTTATGGTTGTTAACAGTAGTTTTAGTATTTAATTGTCATTTTCAGTGATTTACCCAATTCATCTTCACTACTTTCAGATAAAGAACAAACCACTAGGTAAAATAGAAAAAAAAAAAAAAATATATATATATATGTACAAGTAAGACAGAGCACTGAAAAAGGTATTCCCTAGGAGATGAAAAATGTTAGATTTCAGGCAGTGGCACCTCAGGGAACTATCTCAGGAGACACGGGATTGTCCAGTTCTATAAAAGGACAAGGTTGATGTCCCTTGTGGTCCAGCAGTGTGGTGCTTTGAAGAATGGTTGTAAACATGGTGAACATGTATATTAACATATGCATGTTATAAATACTTTTGATTCCAAGAGAAAACCCCCAGAGTCCACAGTGGTAATGCCTGAACCTGGGAAAGCAAGGCATCAATGTGAAGTGAAAAACACTTGGGGCCAGTGCAGAACTGAGCTTCCACAGAAATCATAGGAGACCAAAGTCCAGAACATCCAGGAGGGTGTGATATATGAGCCATGCGCATCGAAACCACTGCCAGAATCAGAACTCTGGATGAAGGACCTGAGAATTTTTAATAAGAACTCACAATAAACCTTCTGTGTACTGGGGTTTCAAACCACTGAATTAGGTTTCCCTACTTGCTTTGTACTTGAGCCAGAAGGGTTTAGGCAAATTGGAAGAAAGGAGCCTTATAAGAAAACATACTGTATTCCCCACAAATAAGATTTAATGGCTGCACATCTGCTGACACTCTATATGTTCAAGTGTGTGGAGTAAATCTATATCATTTTCTTGTCATGAATATCTTCTCCATTGCTCCACAGAGATGCTATCTAAAAATTCTATTTAAAGTTGTTTGTTTGCAGTGAGAGGTGATATTACTATATGTTTACATATAGATAATATCTCTACCTACCTATATAGATATAGATATGTTTGCTTTTATATTAGAAGAAGTCTCCAGTTGTTGTTCAGTCACCAAGTTTTATCTGACTCTTCACGATCCCATGGACTGCCGCACACCAGGCTTCCCTATCCCTTACCATCTCTCAGAGTTTGCCCAAGTTTATGCCCATTGAATCAGTGATGCCATCTATTCATCTCATCCTCTGATCCCCTCTTCTCCTTTTGCCTTCAAATGATGATGATCTTTTCCAGCATCAGGATATTTTCCAATGAGTCAGCTATTCCCATTAGGTGGCCAAAGTTTCCAGTTATACAGATTCAAATTCTATCTCTCAAAATGCAACTTCATGTCCATTCTTCCATAAAACTGTCAACTGGAATACAGTTTTCTTCCTTCTGAATTCCAGTATCATATTACCTAGACCTTCCATGTAGTTTCATCAGTTGTTCCAGAATTGATCAGTCACAGTACATCCTGAATATAAACAGGACCCAACTGAAAATCAGCACTATAAGGAGGCTGGACAAAGTTTTGGACAGAGATGGGATTCCTTTCCAAGTCACCATTGACAGGTCATATTAGTCAAGTAGGAGTGATATAAACAAAGGTAAGGCAGACATAATTGCCTGAGTGAGAGGTATCAGGTTCTAATCAAAGATGGAGAAGGGATAAATTGGAAAGGGAAGTGTATAGCCACAGTTCATACTACTCTTGCCCCAGTCTGGGGAAGTATGGGCTAGAATTAGAAGAATGTTAAACTTATCTCATGTGTTGACTGGTGAAGGAAGACACTGGTTCAGATAGCAGGCCAGAATTTACATAAGCCAGAGGTGCAAGGGAGATGCTCCAGAGAAATAATCCGTGGAGAGTCAGTTTATCAAGATTAAAACTTTGGGCTATTAAGTTGTATAACATTTTCACATTCTTGATTTGAGAAACATGGCATTAGCAGTTTCTTTCTAAATAATTCTAACTGAGAATGCCTCAAAAACTAGATTTTAGTGTTTCAAGACCAAAAATCAAGAGAGTTCAAACAAGATAATTTAATATCTAGAGTTTGGTGAGGGAAAGGACTTAACACCTTGTCTTTTCTCATTTGGTATAGTGTAAATGAATCCCTTTAAATTATTATTTCGCTCTGATTGAACCCCCTTTAGACTACCCCAAGATTATTAGTGCTCTGCATTTTATGAAAAAGGGACTCAAGATAAATTTCAAATTAATAATTGAAAAATAATGTTTTATGAAATTAACCCCTTCCCAAAATTCCCTCAGTTATCCTGAAACCAAGACAGAGACAATGAAACAAGGAGAAGACTCATATACTATTCCTTATAATGTCACATTCAAATACAAATATAAAAATGCCCTATTGCAGAAAATATCATCTTATGACCATTGAATATGTAATTACATATAAAGATAGATATACATTTATATGTTATGGATACTGAGATCCTTCTAATTCAGAACAAAAATTAAATTTTAACTTAATCCATGGTAATATGGTTCTTTATGGTCATTTTATGGATTTTATTGATTAATTTTTGGCTGCAGAGGGTCTTTGTTGCTGTGTGCAAGCTTTCTCTAGTTGCAGTCAGTGGGGACTACTCTTCACTGCAGGATGCAGGCATCTCATTGTGGAGGCTTCTTCTGTGGAGCACAGGCTCTACGTGTACAGTCTTCAGTAGCTGTGGCCCATGGGCTTAATTACTCTGAGGCATGTGGAATCTTCCCAAACCAGGATCAAACCCACGTCCCCTGCACTGGCAGACAGGTTATTAACCACTACGCCACCAAGGAAGTCCTACTAGTTTTTAATAAAAGTAATTATCTGTTTTATTATTAACTAGATATCTAGAAATACTAATTATATAAATTTCAACTATACCTGAACAAATTTGTACAATTATCTCATAAGAATTCGGGGGGGGAGGGAAATTTGATGACTCAGCATACTTAAATATTAGGAATATCTCTCCCCACACTATTCCAATCCTGGGGGACAGTCTCCCCAGCAGCAACAGTAACAGAGATTCATCTGTGTTTAATACATCTGGTCACCAAGAACATATCTTATTTTCAGAACAAAAATGGTACCCTGCATTTCCACACACACCCGCCAAAGAAAGGATGTCTTTATATCAAGCTCAGCTCCATGTTTTGAGAAAAAAAAAAGTTGACAAACATTTCTAATTAATTACAACCCCTATGAAGGTAGGAGCAAGGATGCCTGTGTGAAACCTGACTAAGAACGCAGTCCTCATCACATTGCCTAGTATAGAATATATACCAAAAAAGTGCATGCATGCTGAATGCATACATGCTTAGTTCAGTTGCTAAATAAGTGAATAAAAACACTAAGGAAAGAACTATAATCCTATATTCATTTTGATACAAAATTGACTATTATTAAATCATAAACTTATTGACTAGTTTCCTTAAGTTGATACTTTTGTCAAGTGCCTTTTATGGCTGGGTAAAATAGACCACAGAGAGAAAGCTGTATCCATTAACAAACAAAAATAAAGTCATAAATATTTTCCAAAAGAATGGAATGCATTCCCAAATGCATGGATGTCATTTCCTTTGACATATTTGTTACCTTTCTGATTCAATATACATTGTGTGTGTTTCATTGAGTTTCAAAGCTTATTAATGCTTCAGATTTGCCTAACAATGAGAGAAAGATTCCCATGTGGTTTCTAACTAGTTACGCTTTGCATACCCATCTTATAAAAGCACACAGATAGTGTTTCATTTTAGATTGAAGGACTGCCATAATGGACATTGCAGCATTGTTTCTGAATCGGCAGTAACAGAAACAGCATTACCATTAGTATGACAAGGGCTAAAGCAATTAGATTTAAACTTGATGAAATAGCTGTACCATCCATTAACTAGATCATACTGAAACATTTCCTCATCCTTTTATGTGTTTGTAATGGCAGGTGCCCTGTGTGTTAGCCCTAGTGTTCTTCTCTGGCGCCCTGACTTGTAACCATGCATACAAAGAATGCATTATAGCCTTGAGAGACTGATTATCTCTATTGTCACATCTCTCCATGGTACCATATAATTGATTCAGCTGCAAGTAAATTCCTGAAATGCTTAGTACTGCACACTGGATGAATGTCTGCTCAACCTTCCAAAATGCTAGTGATGATCCAATGGGAAAAGGAGGTCTCTTTAGAAGCATTAAGGTTGCAATGCATTTTTACTTGCTGACCTGGGAAAACAATGTTGTTGACAAAACTAACAAGTCAAAGGTAGCTATAAAGTATTCATAGGAACTATATAGTGAAGAAAATCTGTCTTCAGTGATTTGGACTGTTTGTTATAAAGGAGTGCATGCACATATCATAAATATATTTTGGTCTAAATATTAATAAAGCAAAAATAAACAATGCCTTAATGTTTGGGCCACAAGATATTTAGATGTCAGTATTTTATTTATCATTGCATTACTTCATATAGATAATATGCACCTACCTCCAGGTACTAAAGGCATAAAATATTGTGAATGAATTCTTCCTAAAAATATCTGTATATTTTGAATTTGAAATATCTTTATTTGAATTCTCAACAATAGCAAAAGAAATAAGCAAATGTATTCAAATTAGAATTTCTCCCTTAATTAATAAAATTTTACTTAAACTTTACCAGGTATTTTTAAAGTCATTATAAATTACTGCTGAGTGAAAAGATAATACTTTTGATTATTAGATGGGGCCTAAAACTGATGATCTCATAATTACTGATTTTCTACTTGTGTGATAGCTAGGCTACACTTACACTGGTTTCAGAATAAAGTTGGAATAAGTTTAGAATGTCAGCATATAAAAGAGTATCATCTTGTGAAAGAATTGGGAAAAAAATCAAGAACTGAATGGACAAACTGTACTGGTGTTTATATTTTAGAGATAGTAACTTGGCCAAATTTTTGGGAAGCTAAGTCATTAACAGAAAATTCAGTCATGTTCATGAAGTAAAAAATTATTATTTTAGACTATCACTTTAATTTGGATATATTTCTAAACCATATAGTGATATCAACATGCATAGTCTATAAATATTTTAGCAAATATTACAAGAAACAGGAATATTATATATATGGCATCTTTTGACTCTCAATAACTGTTTCCGTTTAATAACAAAATTCAATGGCACCATTTCTGGAAACTGCCTACTTTTCTTCAGTTCTCCTGCTGTTTCTACACTTAAATATTTTCTCTGCAGGCACTAATTTGTATGCCAGTATAGTACTGGATTGACAGGTAAATTACCCTTAATAAACATTAAGAATATTCACCAGATAAACTGTTATACTAAAATACATCACAGAACTTAGATTTTTTTTTCTTACCCTTGGTCATGAAAAATATTACTTTTGAATCTGTAATGGAAATGAGCATAAATTAAAATATCATTTAAAACAGATTTCCCCCTCTCATACAATAGAATACACAAGAAAGCCAGACTCTCAGAAAGAAAATAACTAAGCTCTGATTCTTTCCTTTAGAAATCAGTACATACAACCTTAAATTAAATGCAAAATCTTTGTATATGACCCAGGCAATAGAACATACACCGATTGTTACCTTTGATCTTTCAAATAGCTCTGTTTCCAGATTCGGCTGTAGCATCTGCCAAACATAATTTTGGGGGT
Organism: Oryx dammah; assembly: GCF_014754425.2. Lineage (NCBI taxonomy): Eukaryota > Metazoa > Chordata > Mammalia > Artiodactyla > Bovidae > Oryx > Oryx dammah. Next base: position 24,782,496 of record NW_024070196.1, read on the forward strand.
TGTGACATATTTTCTGTTGTTGTAGCATATTTCATTGTACTTCCAGAAGAGATTTATAGCCATGCCTTCCTAAAACAATGATTAGACTGGCAATTTGGAAATAGATATTGGGTAGCATGAGTGCTTCACTTCAGTTACAACTTAAAAATTGAAAGAGTCTTCAGAGGTTTCTAATAACTTCTGAGGAATTTACATTACATAAATTATTGACATTTTAGGAATCAGTGAACAAAAATGGGCTGGAATGGGTGAATTTAACTCAGATGACCATTATATCTACTACTGTGGGAAAGAATCCTTTAGAAGAAATGAAGTAGCCATAATAGTCAACAAAAGAGTCTGAAGCGCAGTACTTGGATGCAATCTCAAAAACCAGGAATGATCTCTGTTCATTTCCAGGCAAACCATTCAACATTACGGTAATCCAAGTTTATGCCCAGTAATTACGACCAGTAATGCTGAAGAAGCTGAAGTTGAACAGTTCTATGAAGACCTACAAGGCCTTGTAGTACTAACACCCCCAAAAAATGTCCTTTTCATTATAGGGGACTGGAATGCAAAAGTAGGAAGTCAAGAAACACCTGGAGTAACACACAAATTTGCCCTAGGAGTACAGAATGAAGCAGGGCAAAGGCTAATAGAGTTTTGCCAAGAGAACGCACTGATCATAGCAAACAACCTCGTCCGACAACACAAGAGAAGACTCTACACATGGAATCACCACTAACTGGCTCAAATCATAAACTACTTATTGCCAAATTCAGACTTAAATTGAAGAAAGTAGGGAAAACCACTAGACCATTCAGGTATGACCTAAATCAAATCCGTTATGATTATACAGTGGAAGTGAGAAAGAGGCTTAAGAGACTAGAACTGACAGAGTGCCTGAACAACAACGAATGGAGGTTCAAGACATTGTACAGGAGAAAGGGATCAAGATCATTCCCAAGGAAAAAAAAATGCAAAATGGCTGTCTGAGGAGGTCTTATAAATAGAAGTGCAAAGAAGAGAACTGAAAAGCAAACGAGAAAAGGAAAGATATACCCATTTGAATGCAGAGTTCCAAAGACTAGCAAGGAGAGATAAGAAAGCCTTCCTCAGTGATCAGTGCAAAGAAACAGAGGAAAAGAACAGAATGGGAAAATCTAGAGATCTCTTCAAGAAAATTACAGATACCAAGTAAACTGTAGTTTCATGCAAAGATGGGCACGATAAAGGACAGAAAAGGTATGGACCTAACAGAAGCAGAAAGATATTAAGAAGAGGTGGCAAGAATACACAGGAGAACTATACAAAAAAGATTTTCATGACTGAGATAATCAGGATAGTGTGATCACTCACCTAGAGCCAGACATCCTGGAATGTGAAGTCAGGTGGGCCTTAGGAAGCATCACGACGAACAAAGCTAGTGGAGGTGATGGGATTCCAGTGGAGCTATTTCAAATCCTAAAAGATGATGCTGTGAAAGTGCTGCACTCAATATGCCAGCAAATTTGGAAAACTCAGCAGTGGCCACAGGACTGGAAAAGGTCAGTTTTCATTCCAATCCCAAGGAAAGGCAATGCCAAAGAATGCTCAGACTGCCTCACAATTGCACTCATCTCACACACTAGCAAAGTAATGCTCAAAATTCTCCAAGTCAGGCTTCAGCAATATGTGGACCGTGAACTTCCAAATGTTTACACTGGTTTTAGAAAAGGCAGAAGAACCAGAGATCAAATTGCCAACATTTGCTGAATCATGGAAAAAGCAAGAGAGTTCCAGAAAAACATCTATTTCTGCTTTATTGACTATGCCAAAGCCTTTGACTGTGTGGATCACAATAAACTGTGGAAAATTCTTCAAGAGATGGGAATACCAGACCATCTGACCTGCCTCTTGAGAAATCTTTATGCAGGTCGGGAAGCAACAGTTAGAGTTGGACATGGAAGAGCAGACTGGTTCCAAATAGGAAAAGGAGTATGTCAAGGCTGTATATTGTCACCCTGCTTATTTAACTTCTATGCAGAGTACATCCTGAGAAATGCTGGGCTGGGTGAAGCACAAGCTGGAATCAAAATTGCCAGGAGAAATATCAGTAACCTCAGATATGCAGATGACACCACACTTACGGCAGAAAGCAAAAAAGAACTAAAGAGCCTCTGGATGAAAGTGAAAGAGGAGAATGAAAAAGTTGGCTTAAAACTCTACATTCAGAAAACTAAGATCACGGCATCTGGTCCCATCACTTCATGGCAAGTAGATGGGGAAACAATGGAAACAGTTTCAGACTTTATTTTTTGGGGTTCCAAAATCACTGCAGATGGTGACTGCATCCATGAAGTTAAAAGACACTGTTTGGAAGAAAAGTTATGACCAACCTAGACAGCATATTAAAAAGCAGAGACATTACTTTGCCAACAAAGGTCCATCTAGTCAAAACTATGGTTTTTCCAGTAGTCATGTATGGATAGAGTATTGGACTATAAAGAAAGCTGAGCACCAAAGAATTGATGCTTTTGAACTGTCGTGTTGGAGAAGACTCTTGAGAGTCCCTCAGACAGCAAGGAGATCCAACCAGTCAATCCTAAAGGAAGTCAGTCCTGGGTGTTCATTGGAAAGACTGACGCTGAAGCTGAAACTCCAATCCTTTGGCCACCTGATGTGAAGAACTGACTCATTAGAAAAGACCCTGATGCTGGGAAAGATTGAAGGCAGACCGACAGAGGATGAGATGGCTGGATGGCATCACCAACTCAATGGACATGAGATTGAGTAAACTCTGAGAGTTGGTGATGGACAGGGAGGCCTGGCATGCTGCAGTCCATGGGTCACAAAGAGTCAGACATGACTGAGCAGCTGAAAAGAACTGAAATTATTGAAGTAAAGTTCTTGTTCTATTTCCACATTGTTGTGTTTATGTAAAATTTCCTATATTTTGATTTCTATAGATATATCTCCATATATTTTAATGATAATATTTATAATAATACTGCTAACTAGACATGTTTTACTACTTGCTAGACCATTTTACATTTGTTAGCTCACAATGTAACAATGGGATAAATAACAAAATCACCCCCCTCCCACTTTATTACAGAGAAATCTATTATCTAAGTGAACCACAAAAAAATATTAGGGTAAATTTTGACTTTGTATGGCTTCCTTGGTGGCTCAGAGGTTAAAGTGTCTGCCTGGAATGCGGGAGACCCAGGTTCGATCCCTGAGTCGGGAAGATCCCCTGGAGAAGGAAATGGCAACCCACTCCAGTACTCTTGCCTGAAGAATCCCATGGAGGGAGGAGCCTGGTAGGCTACAGTCCATGGGGTCGCAAAGAGTTGGACACGACTGAGCGACTTCACTCACTCACTCATGCAACATATAAGCAAATATTTGTATAAATAGGTGAAATCATATAGTGTGTCTACCAATGATAAATTCTATACAAGGTAAGACTTTTATTATTTCTCACTTAAAATTTTCCTCATTTGTAAATGAGTGGCTTTAAAGAGACAGAGAGAGAGATAAATCTGCTCTACAGCCCTTAATTTAAAATTCATGTACATGTACATTAGTTTATTTTATGTTTTTACTTAATAATTTAAAATCACTGTATAAATTTTTTTTATTTTCCTAAATGTGATATTGTATTAAAAAGAAATAAATATTGACAACATAGTAGAAATTCATTATACTTACCTATTAATTCCCAAAAATGTATTTCCCAAATGTATGTGTAGAGATGAATTATGTTTCTCTGTGTATATATATACACACACATACAGATTCATGCTAAAACGTCATTTTGCTTTCATTAGAAAATATGTCATGCACATATGTCACGTATAATGATCCAGACCCCTATTTCTAACCAGAAATATAGTCTCTGTCAATCATGTCATCTCTCCAGGAAAGTTTTCACTTCTGTTAAAGATGAACAAATGTTAATATATAGTTTTATTATAGCAAAATGACCAAAACATGATTTGCTCTGAAATATTAACTATTATATACATACATTGTTTATAAATATAAAAACTCATCTAGTTAGATTATTGCAAAGAATATTCTTCAATACATTTTTCAAGAAAGTTAAACTTTGTGGAGAATAGAAAGTTAGAATGTAAAAACATTTAAACTTAAGTAACAAAATATATGTTATATACACTGCTAAAAAGTCAAATAATGTCTGCACAGTAATTAACATTTTAAGAACAAGGTCTTTATTCATACTGCTCAGATTTGTGTCTCCATGGTATTTCCGTGTTATTGAGAAAGCACCCATGGTCTAGTACTAACTGTTTTAGTACTCTGTGCTACTTTTTGCATGTGACTATATTAATACACCCAATGAGCCTCTCCCTCCCATTCCTAGAAGAGGATAGTCTGGTAAAGACTTCAAGTGTTCACTTGGGACCCCTGAGGTATTATCTTCCGTGAGTAAAGTCAAACCAGAAGTTATCTTCACTAATTGATTGATAATTTTAAGGGGGAAGAAAATGGCTCTGACCTGTAAAGAAAAGTATATAGTGAAATCCAGATAGGTAGTTTACAGATCTAAATTCAAAGTTAAAAAAAGTAAAGCTTTTAGAAAAAAGCATGGGTGAATATATTCATTACTCAAGCTTTAACAATGTTCCTTAACCATGATACATAAAACACTACCTATAAAATGAAGTACTTAAAACTCGGGCTATAATAGGAATTTCTGCACAAAAAAAGGCACCACTCAGGTCATAAGAGAGAACCTATAGAATGGAAGAAGATTTATTTTAATACATAAAAACAGAAAGAACTTGCGCCCACAAAATATTTATAAAAATCCTACAAATTAATAAGAAAATATATAAATATTAAATAAATGGGTAAATTAGGAGGTAAGTAGGCAAAAGAATTAAACAAGCACTTCACAAAGAAAAAAATCTAAATGGTCAGTAAGCCCTTGAGAAGATGCTCAAATTATGTCAGAGGAATGAAAGTTGAAACCGCAATGAGTACACAACCACACACTTGTGTACACACACAAGAATAGCAAAACAAAAATAAGAACATCATAAAAAAAGCGACATAAGAAAACAAAAGGCTGCAAGTTTTGCTGAAGTCAGAGAGCAAAGGGAACCCACACATCACCAACAGAAGCATAATTTGTAAAACTCCTTTGGAAGACTGTTAGTATATATTAAGCCAAACACACTCAAAAATTTTGCATAAATGCATAAATATGTATATATATATATCCAAATGCCCATCAGCACTAGAATTGATAAATTCTAGTATATTCCCACTCTCACTACTATTTAGAAATTTAAAATGAATGAACTAGTGTTACATATAAAACATGGCAAAATCCCAGAAAAAATAATTTAGATGGTTTAAGACTCATATGAAAGAGTATATGATATATGATTCCATTTAAATAATATTTAAAATAGGATAAAACTGAAATTCAGAGCAGTATTGACTTTTTGAATTGTAGGACTGAGATAGGCAAACCATTTCTGTGAAATAATACAACCTTATTGTTTTAACCTGCAATTATTATGGTGATTTTTTACAGAATAATAGATAACTGATCCACTGCATATTATGCTGTTATGCTCTGCCTTAGAATGGAACTGTTTTTAAGTCTATCTCTGGATAAATGCAAAGACTCCTTTTATAAAGAACAACTGCTATAAAATACATTTACTGTACTGAATGCCAGGTATCTTATTCTCTCACATGTGTGTTTACTCCATTTTTAAATAGTCTTAGTTATTAAAAGTATTCTTCTTCTGTTGAAAAGGAGACCCCATAATTTTCATTTATTTTTCCTAATTCTGCAGTTAGCAGTACATAGAAAAATGTAACTCTCTTTAATAGGACAAACCCTCTCACATGTGAGAAGCAAACTGTTAAGATTTATTTTAAGTATTTATACCTCTATGGCTTCTGAATATACATACAAAATACAGTTTCAGCACTTCTGCTAATTTTATCTACTAAAGTTTTCCAGAAAGAAGAAATTCTAGTGAATTCCTGCTAAGAAATGTCAGACGAAAAGGATTAGTACTGCCTGCCCCAGGTTCTAAAGGTCAATGGGTTTGTTAAAAAGGGAGGGTGAAAGATTTCTTGAAGCAGGTCTCCACCATCAAAAATGCCCTTAGTGGTTCCCAGAAACCCAAATCTACAGGCTGCTCATTAGGCAATATTTATAAATCTTTTATGAAAGGGTCAAGGCTAGGGTATTGCAATACAAGCTATCATCACTAGAAATAACGTAATAGATTCTGCTGAAGGCTACCCATGTAGGTCCGGCACACATGGTAACAAGGCAGAATCACCTATACACACTAGTTACATAAGAGCCGTGAAAATGATTATAGTTGAATTCTATCTTTTGAATAAATAACCCATAATTAACACAAAATGAATCATGCAGAAGTATATTCAAATAGTCCTCAGAAAATTCAAAACATGCTCATATTGTAAGATTTTTTTATCTCAAAACACTTACATTAATGATTAAATGTCATATACAGAATTAATTTTCAAAGAAAACCTTGCTGTACTGAGAGTTGAGTAATGTTTATAAAGTCATGCAGCCTTGATATCTCATACAGATAATGCAGATAAATTGACATCTTGAGAAGTACCCTGACTCAAAATATCTGGATTGAACAATAAATTTTAAAATAGCTGAACTCATAAATTTTTTAAAAAAGTATTAACACCTTTGGGACCCTAACTAGAGAGGATAGTAGAGAACATGGTGGTGAATATAGCTGAACAACAGCCAACATAGGAGGATTTTCTGATATCAGAAGCAAGAGCCTTGTAGTTTACATACCTGTTCAAGAAATGGGTCTACCAAAATTGGGGGTTAAAACTGAGACTCATGCAAAATTAACATGTTAGCCATAAGGATAATAAGAAAAATATACCCACTTATAAAGGTCTATGACTAGCATCTCATCTGTTTGTACTAGCACGGTATGGAAAAATATACAGCCATTAAAACGTGAAAACTAACTGCCTTAACTTCCCATGTAGCTTTAGAGTTTGAGTTTAAAGTATGAGTATATTGCAAGGGACTCCAAACTAAGAGATTAATCTAAAATGGCATTGAGATAGTGTCATTTCAATTCACCTGAAAAAGCAAATTTCTTCCGAAGACACAATATTTAAAGCAAGTTTCATAGGATTTCCACAGGTAGCATCCTGTTTGTGAGGTTCATAATCCTAAATCATCAAACATACAAGGAAGCAGCTATGAGTGAAAATCAGTAGAAACAACACATAGCACAATTAATCTGCTCAAAGTAGTAAGGTATTTAGTAAACAGATATAAAATACAAATAGGTACATATAAATATTATATAGAGTGAAGATGACACCACCCTTATGGCAGAAAGTG